>NC_134268.1:92552585-92868286 GCF_031893055.1 Leptodactylus fuscus | reverse complement strand
ATATATGAACCGAGACGGACTATAAGGCGCTCATGGGCAATGCGCCTTATAGTCCAGTGCGCCTTATAGTCCGTAAAATACGGTATATGGTCTCATTGTGTAACAGTCTTGAACCGATTATTTCCATTTTAACCTTTCTCAGACTGGTAGACACAAATTAAAATTTGTTTGGCACCCAGTTGTCTAGACCTTCCCTGTAAAAAGCAAAAAAAAATATTCTTAAAAGTATTTCAGTAATGAATATTCCATTCCCAATTTAGTCATTATTACAGTGCATGGTATCAACAACAAGATGAAGATCTGCATTTTGTCAGGCCTGATGTAAAGGTTGCTGTCAAAGGACTCTGCAAAGAAGATGTTCCAGGCCTGTCTACTACCAATTCTCTACCCAGGAGAATGCACCAAGTACATTTTGTGCAAGCCTTATATACCCCCAGGTGATACAGCAAATCCCAAAGAAGTGATCATTTATTCTTCCTAGTTTACAAATGACCAGAAAATTGCAGCCGTATTAGAACAATGAAAGCAAATAACTGCTTTAACAATCAATGAATACCATAAACTTTTCCTTACTGTGTCTGCTGTGTCTTCAGACTATGAAGTGAATACTAGGCTTTCAAGCATAAAGCTGTTTGATGGTTACCATTAATTGAAAATGATTGGCCTGCAGGGATATGTGTTAGCAAGATGAACTATGTTCCGTCCTGTTGGAGAAAGCTTGTGAATACCACAACAGCTTTAAAATAGTTTGAGCTATTGAAAAGATGTCTGGTGCATTAGTTCCTGGCAGCCGCCTGACAAGCTAATTTGTCATACACGGCAGAACCACAAACATGCTCAGGTTTGTGCTAATGACAGCTTTTGTTCATGTCAAAAGACAGCAGAAAGGGATACCAATAAATACTCACATTTCAGGTATAAATGCTTCAGAACAGAGAACAAATGTTCAGATCCACAAGTGAAGAATATCTACAAATGTGGCTTTCTTGTTGGTTCAAAACAGACTTATTACATAACTTCAATGAAAAGTTCATTATCTGTAGTTAGGTGATGAAGCAGATACAGCAGCTTAGCCTTATCTTCACATCTCCATCAGACATTCTGTGTTTCCGTTCCACCATAGCAAGCTGGCAATGGATTTGATTCATGATGAATACCAATGGAGTCCAACATATCCTATTGACTATAGTGGGGTCCGCTGGGTTTCCGCCCAAACAATTTTTCAAGCAGAATGGGAGACGGAAACCCCCAACAGAGACCGAAAGCTAGTGTGAACCTAGCCTTATAGTGTTATGAAAACAGGTGCAGCATAGTAGTAAACCAACAGATCTAAGTTAATTTTTTTTCCTGAACATTAGTTCTGGAAACTAACCTGCAGCACAATGTATATTGAGCTATAGGTTTTTAACATGCAGCATGTCAGTTATTGCTGCATGTGTGTCGATGTCTTTCAACTTTTGTAGTGCAAAGGCTGAAAGACAAGGGTATCTACCTGGTAATCATGTCTGAATGCTGTGGCAAAAAAACATACAGATTTGGCTATTTTTTTTCTGTGGGCATTTCCATTGGAGGATACATGTGACAGACATCCTACAGTAGAACTAACACATGAGGCCTTAGCCTACAATTGATCCTTTAAATGGGGTATGAATAGCCCCCAAATGCCACTACACAGTGGTTGGAGCTGTCTGCTTCCAGTTCTATACACTGAGTTTTAATAGCACCCCAGTTATAGATATCAGCTTATTGGTAGGGCTGCTCGGCGTCAAACCCCTAATAACCTGATACTGATAATTTATCCTAAAGTTAAATAATCAAAACTTTTGGCCTGAAAAAACCCCTTTAAGAACCTCTTATTCTCTCTCTTAGTAATACAATTATGGATTGTTTGCTCAAACACCAAGGAGAAACTAAGTGTGGTATCATACTCAAAAACAGACTGATAGCTTCTTTAAACCTATACAAAGTATAATCTTGATTTATCTAACGTAACCATTTCACTGTGATCCTTTGCCAGATATATAAAATCTCTTTCAAGAAATGCTATGGTTTCTGGACCTTATATCCTTTCTCGAAGACAATGAAATAGAAGAAAAGAAAAAAAGCTCTAAATAGAAGGCAAATCCCTTGTATGGGGGCAACTGGAAAACACATATCACAAAGTGTACTTTGGTGTAGTTGCATCAAAGAGATATGATGGGACATATTAGTGACTTAGATTACAAAAAACTGCAAAAGCTAAGATAAGTGAACTATGCAAAGAAGAAACATAAGGGTTGAATCAGTAAACAAGTTAACCACTAAGGATAGGGACAGATGTGTCTTTTCCTTTGACTGGAATTAACTCTATAGTATGTAGATTCTAAGTATAAAAGAAGACACTAAACTTATGCCAGAAAGCTTACACTGCTTTGTCAGGTGAGAGCAAGGCCATTTTAACACATTGCGCCCAGTATAAAGGTTTCTCAAGAGTAAATCCCCATCAACACCACTTAGCTATCCCTGAGTCGCACAAATTATAATGTCCCCTCAGTGGCCCCCAGACAGTATAATGCCTCCTTAGTAACCCTATGCAATATAATGTCCCTCAGTAGCCCCCCAGTGACACATCACAGATGAACCTGTCCCCCCTCAGTGGCTCTGAGACATTAATCTGTACACCCAGTTGCCCTTCAGACATTAATCTGTCATCACTCCCCAGATATTAGTTAACCGGTCCCTCCACAAGTGGACCTTTACACATTAATTAATATGTCCCCCCATTGGCCTCTCAGACATTATATGATATTATATTATAATGTCCGCCTTCTGTTGCCCTTACAGTATATATGGTATATTGCCTTCTCATGGTGTCCATAGTGCAATGGACCAAACAAACAAAGAAAATAAATCCCTAATACTCACTTTTTCCCATTCCCCTACTTTTCTCTTTGGAGTCTGCTTCAGGTGTGATGTGAAGTAGCTATATTGCTGCTACAACTTCTTAGACACCAGGAACAAAGACAGGGGTTGAATGATGAAGTAGGTAGTGGACAGCTTCCTGCCTTGCCATTCTATTCAACTTATCTGCATCCAGAGGATGCAGATGAGTTGAAGTTGGGAAATACTTCCCACTGACAAGGGCAGCAGAACAGCACCTGGAATCCAGGACTCTCCCACTGAATTTGAAATGGTTGGTAGGTATCAGGCAGCCCAGACCCACTTCTAGAAAAGTACTCTAAAAGCAGGATTGTCCCACTTTCCCATGGGGGCCCCAACTACCATAGAACAGGGGCAGTGTTTGCCCTATGGTTAAAGTGGTCCTCGGTGAAAGCTGCAGTTTATATACATAATGCATAACTATACTTCATAATGATAGAAATATTACGATTTTATGAACTGATATCACCTTATAGGTAGAGATGGACAAACTTCAGCTTAAATTGACTTACAACATAGTGCAAGATACTTTCGGGGCTCCCAGGATCCTATCTGTCCAATTTCTAGCTTTCTAAGGCAAACACATTCAAAGTTATACCAAAGTAAAAGTGACATATATGTCTATGGAAAAACGGATGATAAGCAGTGGATAAAAACTCAGAGTTTACCCATAGTAAGCCGATAGCTGGCATAATAATGGAGGGGGTGTACATTTCGCCCAGACTGCTCAGGTGGGGAAGATGAGACAAAGTCCAGGGATGACTTGTTCTCAGCAGACAGCTTTTGTCTGCTGAGCATTTTTGTTACATGCTCAGTATTGAGCTGGATTTTTTAGGAATGGCAGGTAGGATTGGCAGTGGGACCTGTCATTCCACACCCCCTCCAGTCCATACATTGTGGATGTTTCTGCAGCGTGTCAGCTGCTGTGGATTGTCCTCATCAGTGAGGTTTAAAAGGTTAGCTTCAGCAGCAAGACTTTGGATAGAGCTGGGCTGCAGGGCCAGCAAGATGGTCACACTGTGGGAGCTGTGTCTTGTACCCTTCAATTTTGCCATTGAATCTGCTATCATAGGTGAGGTAACCTATTGATGTGTGTAGTTAGAGTCTATCCGGGCAGGTATTTGTTTTGCATGTTTTTTTTTTCCTTTTTGTGTTGCTGCACTGTTTCTTGTGGAGTAAAAATAAAACTCTTCCTGTTTGGACTAAAAATCTGGACTTGTGTGTCTATGCCACCCCACCTAGAAACCTCAGATCCTGACACCATATACTGCACTGCCACTTACTTTTATGCATTTTAATATTTAAAACACTGTAAAAATTACCCTTTTTTGCTTGGGAAAGGCGCTTGCCCATGGTTTTTTAGGTTCTGGGGATAATATTCCTCCTTAAGGAGAGGGCACCTTTACAGTTGTATGGAGACTTACAAAGCCATTTTCGCTCCACTGGGGGATTATAGGAAATATGCAAATCTGTTTTTGAGGATGTAATTAGGAAAAGAATGCCTCTACTTGCTGCCCTCTAGGGACAACCCCCTTTAACATCATGCATGATTTTTTTCAAGAAGCCTATTGCTATGATGCGATGTTTAGCCAAACCAGTAAATCTATTCCGAAAGGAACAGAATCCCAGCTGTGGACAGCGCTGTTTCAATCTGTTGGATGTCATCACCACAGCGAAGGGAAAACTGGTTTGGCTGAGATGAGAGTCTTCTAGACCAGGTTCTGGGGATAATATCACTCCTTAAGGAGAGAGCATGTTTTTTAGACACACGTGGCAGTTTTACATGGATAAAAGCAATGGTTTTATAGAAAAAAATACTCAATTTTGATGACATGTTAGTGCTACAGGTGTGGTATATGGGAGACAAATTTGTGGTGGTGTGTGTAGTTGAAAAGTGATGAAAAAGTGGCTTTCAAAAACAAAAAGCCATCAAAAATGATCCCTTTATAGGAGCAGATGTGAAATCTGAATTGCATTGCCACTGAAAGATGCAATGGAATAGAATTTCCTCATTTGGGGACCTTTTTCAAAGTAATTTTTTATTTTAATGCCTACACTATGGCACCAACAGTGTGGTATAGTGAAATGTGATGGGCCAGGACATGTCTGGCTGAGTGGTGGCAGTAGTGAAATCTGTGGTTACATGAGTGGCAAGCCTTACAATATGGATTAATATGATGGATCAGACTGCAGAACATACCTGGCTGACTAACGGAAGTGGGGGGGGTGGCTGTGGCAACATGAGTGACAGTACAGCATGGAATAATGTGATGGACTGGACTGCAAGAGATGATGATTCTCAGAAAGTACAACAATCCTGCAGGTATTGTACTTTCTGTGCGCCCAAAGCCAGAAGTAGTGTAGATGTTGCCACGCACATTTTTATTGTTAGTACTTGTACTTTGTCTCTGATCTGTGTTTTTTTTTTTCCCTAGACATTTTACTGCACACTGATTAATTATAATAGTGATTGGCAACAATTCTGATAATGTGTATACCTTTTTTTTTATTTTTTACAAAAAACAATTTCAAGAAGAATAGCAACAAACTAAAAACAATAAAATTGAGATTTTTTTCAGATTAGCACAGGCTACAAGACTGTTTATGGAAGAGGAAAAAAATCCTTCAAAAGCACTCATATCTCTGATTTCTATCACTATCTGCCTGAAATTGAATAAATCTGACTAAACTTTGTTCTACTTCTCCTACTTATATATTTTTTTTAGCTTTTACAAGTTTTGCAGCAGTCTAAGCAACTGAAAATGATGAGTAAGAAGAAGTAAGAGAATGTAATATGCAAGTGGTCAAAAAATTAATAAAAGTGATCAACAAGTAAATTACTTCGGACTGGTACCAATGTATCTCATTGTAAAATATTCTGTATTATGGTGAAACTTGTCAGCTTGTTATGAAAATATGTAGAGTTTAATTAAAATCTTGAGGGAAAACACAGGAACAGGGAAAATGTCCAAAATAACAGAAATATCAGTCAATGTCTCAATAGCTTACATCTTCAGAGAAGTTAGATTTCTTCATCTGGATATCTTGTAGTTACAGCTTGGTTCATGCTTGTCATCTGGTTGATGGACTTGGGCTGGTCACGACGTCTATGACTGACCAACTGCAGGACCACCCACTCTGGTCTTCCCAAAGACTCAGACATGTGTATTTATTACTCATTTATATTCATGAGAGGGGGTGTTACCTTCCATCTTGTTGCTATGTGAGGAGATTTCTAAAATGGTGTACTCTAACCGCACCCATGTTCCCAGAATATAGAAGTGTGATGTCAGTAGAGTTTAACCCTTTGTGTGCTAGAGAATATTGTAATATTATAATATTTAACATTCATCTTGACTAAGACTGTCACAATCCCAGAGTTGTTAATTTTTGGTCACTTCCTCCTTGTAGGACTTTTCTCTCCAGCCATTGTTCATTGTTCTTCAGCTTGTGACAAATTCTTACAAGTAAAAAATTGAATCAGAGCATGTGGTATCAGATGGAACAATATTTCTCTTTTGAATCTGACAAAACAAACCCTCTCAGTATAAAATAAGAGGCATATGTAGGTACAGTAACCATTCCTTGCACCATGGGAGGCACAGGAGCACCAAGGAAAGGTGAAGATTTTTTTTTTTTACTTCCCCAGCCTATTTATATTTTTTTGCCAGGACAACCACTTTAAGGGGAGCAGCACATGACCGTGTTTCACCTGTGAAACACAGTCCATGTGTCAACCAGATTTTCCGGCTTGAACTTCGTGCTGGGAGCGAGACTCTCAGTATAGTTATCTATAATTGAATTGTAATTGATATGGGACAGTATGTCTCTTGGAGGCAGGGACACCTAGCAATGAAGATGACTATACTTCTAGGAGCCCCGCTCCCAGCACAAAGTTCAAGCCGCTAAATAACGAGTGAAACACTATCGTGTGCTGCTAGGGAGAGTTTTCTAGACATGGGAGGGAGTGGTGTTATCCATAGAGGTGTTATCTTCTATTGCTAAACTGTCTGTGTTGTAAATGAGATGACTTCTGATTGAAAAAGTCTTAAACATATATAGCTAAAAAACTTAATTAAAAATAGGACATTTTCTAGTGGTACATTCCCTTTGTAGGTGCCGTTACAATTCTTTATTTATCTAGAGTACTGGTGGGTTTTTTAAAGTGTTTTTTTTTAACCTAATATAGGCTTTTTTGGGCGAATTTGAGGAAAAGTTACATTTTTTGGTTGGATCCCCTCATTACAAAAAACATTACGAGAAATGCCGCAGCAAAAAGCGCTGAGTTTTACAGTACCTGCAAAATGGATGGGATTCTGGATTTTTTGCAGAAAAAAATCAACAGTGAAAAAGCTGCGTTTTCAAAAATGACCGCAGAGGAAAACTCTGAGAAGTCACAAAGATAGATGCTGCGGAAAAAAACGCAATACATTTTGTTGTTATCCGCAGTGGGGGGTTTTGCTGCGCATCGCTACATGGGGATTTAGCCTTATTGGTTATATCACTTTCTGGATTTCTGGCTTTCAAAAATTTCTTATATAATATCAAGTATCTTCCCAAATAAATTACCACTACTAATGACATCCAAAATAGTTACTAATGGTTAAATTGAGATTTTTATGTTATGGAAGCAAAGTCTGGCCATCTGTGTGAGAAATAATTCATTTAACCTCATTTAGTCAGTGGAGATTGACATGCAGAATGACGTCCCTGTAACATTATGATTAATCTTACTGTGCACATCATTAACTTTCTTAAAGAAAATATAAAGATGTAAAACAATATAACTCTGCTGAAGCTTTGATCCTGAAAGAAGAACGAATTATGGAAGATGTGTAAACTGAATACGCTTCCTGCTTTTATTAATGCCAACAAGAGGTTAAATGATAATTAATTTGTTTTTGCCGTACTAGACTTTGTATACAAATAAAGCAATGAATGATCATGATAAAGAGTCATAAGCCCTGCACAAATCAATAGTATAAGCAAATATAAGCAATATAGTTTTACCAAAAAATGTCTTTCTCTGCTTATTAGGCTTTCCCGACCCCCACTTCTAAAGTGACATTTATTCTGAAATCTCCTCTGAAATCTGTCTTGATTTTTCCAAGATGAACTATACATTCACAGCACTGGCGTAAATATTGTGGTTGTAGTAGTCGCTGCTGTAAACAGTCACAGAAGCTGAATGATCACACAGTTACCCTCACAACATTTAGGCTACATTCACATGATAGTGAAAACTGACCATGTGACGTCTGTTGTCAGTGAATGGGGACTATTTTCATGACTTATTTTAACGGTCCATTATCATGGACTGTCAAAATACTATTGTACTATTTTTGCGGACTCTTCAATACAGCATGTTCCTGGACCCCTTTCCAATAGATGTCAGCCCAGGGTAGGTGACTAAAAATACTTACCTCTCCTGGGCTTCTGATAATCCTAAGCATCTTCTTCATAGCAGCAGAGAGGGAAAAGCAGAGGCCACCTAGGAAGACAGATGTTGCTGGAGCTAATAGAAAATATTGTATCTGGACTAAGAGAAGAAAAGTGAAATTTAGAAGTTGTAAGAAGTTCATGGGAGGCCCAAGCTGAGCTTTTGCACCAGAGACCGTGACCCTTAAGTTACACCCCAGTTCACTGAGGTATCAAATTCTATCTGTCCATAGAAGTCTATGGAGAGGGGAAGGCAGATGAGAGGAGATTTTAGTCAGAGAGAAGCATAGACCCCTCAGGAAGACAGATGTTGCTGGAGATAATAGAAAGCATTGTACTCGTAGTGTTTTATTCACATTGGAACTGCTCACCACTTCTCTAAAATGGTGCCTTTGCTTCTGAGTGAGCAAGGGATTTGATGAGCATATGTTATTTTCATGAGCTGTCTGTGGAATATCCACTAGCTTTGGGACAAAAAAGAATTAGTGACAGAACTTGCAGAGGGGAAAAATGCAGATACAAGAAATATTTTATATCCCAGAATACACACATATGGGAGCTTATCTTAAAAAGTCATCCAAAAAGATAAAGGTAGAGATGGTTGCACCGCTAGCCTGAGCCCAATACTCTTCAACATCTACATCAATGAACTGGCTACAGCCCTGGAGGCCTCACCAACTCCAGGCCTCACCCTGAACGACCGGGAGGTGAAGTTCCTGCTATACGCTGACAACCTCCTACTCCTGTCCCCCACCCAGAAAGAACTCCAAGAAAGCCTGTCAGTGCTGGAAAAATTCAGTACCACATGGGCTCTACCCATCAACCACAAGAAGACCAAAGTCATGGTATTTCAGAAGAAGGGCCACAACAAAGCCCCCACCCCACAATTCACACTGAACGGCTCCACATTGGAGAAAACCAACAGCTACACCTACCTGGGGCTGGAGCTCAGCCAATCAGGAAGCTTCAAAGCAGCAATAGAAACCCTGAAAGGAAAAGCCTGCAGAACCTTCTACTCCATCAGAAGACAACTGTACCACCTCAAACCACCAGTGAGGGTCTGGCTGAAGATATTTGACGCAGTCATCGCTCCGATCCTTCTCTATGGCAGTGAGGTTTGGGGCCCAGCGACCTACCCAGACCAGTCAAAGTGGGATTCCAGCCCAACAGAGATCTTCCACCTGGAGTTCTGCAAGTACCTCCTCCATGTCCATCGCAGCACCTCCAACATGGCCTGCAGGGCAGAGCTAGGCAGACTCCCCCTATGGCTCACCATGCAGAAGAGGGCGCTATCATTCTGGACACACATACAGGGCAGCAGTCTTGGCTCTTACCACCACCAAGCCTGGCTGAGCCACAGAGCCCTGAGAAAAACTGATACCCCCCAACCAAGCATCAACCATCTGCCAAGCCAAAACCCCCAACATGCCCTGAACAAGGCTCAAATAAAAGGAGTCATTGTGAGAGTCAAAGAGCGGTACATCGAGGAATGGAGAAGCGCAATAAATAACTCCAAGAAACTCACTGTGTACCAGTCTCTGCAACACAGACAGACCCTGAGCCGAAACAGACTGAGCACCCACAACCTGGAGATGGAGATGGGGCGACACAGGCAGACATACAAGCCATGGGAGAACAGACTGTGGCAGCACTGTGACCAGGAGGCCCTAGAAGACGAGACCCAGTTCCTGCTACACTGCACCAAATACTCAGCTGTGAGGTCTGTCTACTACCAAAGACTCTCTGCCCACATCCCAGACTTCATATCTGCAGACGAGAAGAGTAAACTCTACATCCTACTGGGAGAAGAAGAGGCCACTGTGGAGATCGTTGCCCAATACGTGTCCAGCTGTCACCAAAGAAGAGGAAGATGAAACTTCACCAACTGTTATACTCCAAACCACCCACCCCACCCCACCTCCCCATATAGCGGTCACCAACTAAGAGGAAGATGAGACTCCACTGACTGTTATACCCCAAACCACCCGCCCTACCCCACCTCCCCATATAGCTGTCACCAACTAAGAGAAAGATGAGACTCCACGGACTGTTATACTCCAAATCAGCCACCCCCCCATACTCTCCCCCTCGACTCCAACTCCCCCCCACACACACACACACACACTTTACTAGCTTTGGCAATGCCAAATATCAAATATCCATTTGGACGTGCCAATAAAGCCTATTTGATTTGATTTGAAGCCGGGTTCGTATAGAAAATTCCAAATAGTTTGGTTTTTAACAAACCAAACAAATCCTGTTAGTGAAATATATTTCGTTAAGAAGTTTTTTGGACTAGAGTTTACATTTCTTTCATTAAATACATATAGCTGTTCTTACAGCAAATCACTTATTCCACCTGAGCAAATCTGAAATCCACAATATATACACAATAGTATAGCCTCATCTAATCTAAAAAAAACACCGTTATTTAACTTCTTCCCGCCGACGGCATATTTCGATTTTCATTTTTATTTTTCCGCTCTCAGAGCCATATGAGGTCTTAATCTTTGCGAGACAAATTGTTCTTCATAATGCTACCGTTGCTTCTAATGCAGTGCATTACAACAGTCAGATATGGTGGAGGTTCAAAGATGTTTTGGGGTTGTTTTGCTGCCTCTTCCACAGGGTGCCTTGACTGTGAGCAAGGCATCACGAAATCAAATCAAATCAGCTTGCAAAAGAAGAGTGTTTCAAAATTCCACTTGAGAGTTGTAAGAAGCTTGGTGATGGTTATAGGAAGAGATTGATCTCAGTTATTTTTTCCAAAGAGTATGTAACCAAATATATTAAGTTGAGGGTGCCAGTAATGTAGTCTGGCCCATTATATCATTTTTATTATATATATATAATTTTTGTTTTGGCTGTTTTTTTGTGTTGTTGTCCAATATACACAAAAGAAATAAACATGTGTGTAATGAAACATACAATTGTCAATAATTTTCTGGGAGAAATATTTCATTTTCAGGACTGTATATACAGCAAACATTTAATGAAACTCTGTGTTTTAACTTCCACAGACACAAGTAAACTGGTTTGAGTTTTGATTATTGAATTAACATTCTATGGTACTAACTTCAAAGTATAAATCTCAAGAAGAAAGCAAGAACTGGACTTGAATGTTTGTATATATTGAGTTTTTGGTCTATTATTGAAACGGTTTTTAATAGATGCTTTCTTTTTTATGGTACTTGTATTAAAAGCATATCTGTATGTCAATTCCCATCTCCAGATACCCACTGTACTTTGCTTCTGTGTATTCACTAATCAAACTATTTAGCCATTGTTTCTGTTCTTGTATCAAAAAGGCAAGACCACTTCCATGACATTTGCCTGCGCTCAGCTCAGCTAACAGGGACCAGTTAATGCAACCTAGTAACTACAAATAGCTGCTTTTAGTCCCTGACCACCTGTGGCTCCTGTATTAGCTGAGTTAAGAATACACTGTTAACAAGAAGCACCACCTGTCCCCAAGGAATATGAAATAATAGACAAATAAATAGTACAAGTAATGCAAAAAGTTTGGAAAATGGTTTTCAAGTGAAATATGCCATAGAATTTCTGCAACAACCTGCTCTGCTGCAGCTGAGGTCATCTTGGTTTTAAAAGTTCCTTTATTATTTCGTACAGCTTTATAGCATAAGACAAAGCAGCTTTTAAATCTGTATGCGTGTTTTCATTTTTCACTATAATATAATCAGAAGATGGAGTGTGAAGTGGACTCTCACTGTCAGTACCACCTTCTAAGTGAATATTTGCTCTTGCACACCTCCAGAGACAAAAAGGTAAAAAAAATCACAATAATATTTGGTACCATCAATTTATTTCTCCAACCTAGTAATAGCCAGTGGAGTAAATATCACATCCCTCTAACCAGCTGAAATTGAAACCTTCATGTTTGAGCTAGAGCCTAACAATGACTTTAACCAGCTTTAGGCTAAGGCCCCACGGGACGGAAACGCCGCGCTAAAGCGCTTTGAACAGAAAGTTCACTTAGTTTTCCTCTGCAGAATTTCTGTTACCATTATAGCTACGGGAAAGCTGCCTGTGTATTCATAGATATAATTGACATGCTGCGATTTTCAAAACCGCGACTCATTTTGTAAATGAGTGTATTTATCTAAGCTATCTTATTATATACCCAGTAAAATGTCCACATATATACTTTATGCAGTACTATTCTCTCCATATGACTTGTGTGGACACTGAGCGGAAACCACACGGACCCCATTATAGTCTATGGGGTCCGTGTGGTTTCTTAGCTAACTGCTATTTAAAGCATTAGGTTTCCATTCGGGGGGTCTCCAAGCGGACTCCCAGAACGGAATACTGAACATACATGTGAACTGGGCCTTATGTGCATGGGGGTCTAAGCTATTTTCTAAATATTTTGTCTAGATGGAAATTAGCAAGATTATTATTATTATTATTTTTTAATACAAATTTTTAATGAAAATTTTTTTGAAGTAAGTGGGGGTACAAACATTTATAATACACAATATAACAAGAGGAAGAAAAAGTATGGTAACGCAATAATTCAAACAGTTTTGAAAGAGATAATAATAATAATAACAATAGCAGTAGAATAATTTGCTAAAGTCCATAAAGGGTAACAGTTGGATATAAGTGCAACCGTTTCTTTAGGTAGTCCATAAAAAAGTGCAAAGGATATCAATGGTTGATTGCTGAGAACACCTTCAGACAGGTTAAGGCCTTACGTTACCTCTAGGAATACTGTAAATGGTAACCCAGAAAATACAAGTAGAAGAAAAAAGGGAACAAGGGAGGAAAGGAGGGGGAAGGAGGGGAAGGAAGTAACAATAGGAAGGTAAGAAATCAAGTCCAGATAAAGGAGAAGTACTTCATTCATCCAAAATTAGCTGTGATTCCCGTGGCAAAGCAGTCCAGGGGGACCATATTTTCAGAAAGCGCGAGTGTGTCCTATTGGATCAACTCAACAGTTCTTCAAAGCCATTTCTCTCCATACCTCTCCACAGCCCTTCAAAAGAGGCTCTTGTAGTAGTTTCCGAAACTGTTGCAAATGGGGTAGCCAAAGTGCAAGTCTGGTAATCGGGGGAATCAGTCTGCTAGAAGGGGAGTGCGACACAGCCAACTTGATCCACCAAGCTAATTGTATAGCTTTATAATATTTTTTAATGTCTGGTAGTCCGATGCCACCCACATGCCTGTGTCTAATCAATTGGGACCAAGCAATACGTGGTCTGCTATTCTTCCATAAGAACCGGAGAAATAAGGATCTAATGCTCGTAAAAAATTTAGGAGGTAAGTGTATCGGGAGCATAGTCATCTTGTACAATATTTTAGGCAATATATAAGTCGAGATCAAATTTTTTCGCCCAAACCACGAAATTGGTAAGTTAGAATATGATGCTAACAAAGACTTTATATCTTTTATAAGGGGAGGGAAATTTAGGTTATATACTGCTGAAAAATCATTAGGTAGCAGTATACCTAAATATTTAACATGGAATTCGGCCCAGGCAAACGGTGTGATCTGTTTCAATTGAGAAATATCTTTAGGGGTCAAGTTTATCGGTAAGAGTTCGGATTTGTCACAATTTATCTTATAATTTGAGAGCTTATTATATTCTTCAATTAGGGACAACAGTGCTGGTAAACTGTCTTTTGGGGAGGTTAATGTAAAAAGAATGTCATCTGCAAAAGCAGTGGCATAGGTGGTAGAGTCATTTATGGAAATTCCTTTTATTAATGGGTCTAACCTAACTGCCTGTAGAAAGGGTTCTAAATGCTAAGACAAATAATGTTGGTGACAGCGGACACCCCTCAAGATTATTATTTCACATATATATCCTTCTGGAAAGTAAAATAGCAAATGATTTACTATTTACAGAAACTATAGTGCAATATTACAGTGGTTTTTAAGGATAGCTGAGAAAACCCAGGGGCGGTGAAAATTAAAAGCAGAAGGGATTTATACATCTAGTCTCCTATTCTGGTGGTACATCTCCATTTCCTTCAATGCTGGGACTGATTGAGCTGGAAGCAGTGGCATAACTAGGAACAGCGGGGCCCCGTGGTGAACTTTTTTTAAAATAAATTCTTTATTTATAAAAACAGAGTATAACAAAAGGGGAAAACAGATCATAACGATGATCATAATAGGTACAAAACAGAAAGGGCCAACGAACAGCAAAGGCCCAATAAACACAATCCAAGAAGCAAAACACAGGGGCTGGATCTTTCCATAGCAAAGAAACCGGGAGAGGCACCGGTCACTATCCAACAAGTCAAGAGAGGGAAGAGGGGGGGGAGGGAGAGATAAGTAAGGGGGGGGATGGAGAGAGGAGGACAGGGGGAGGTAAAGGAAAAAACCCAGAGGAAGAAAGAGGGGAAAAAGCATGAAGCGACCAGAAAGAAGGGGGGGGGGGGGCGGGGATATACCATTCGCCCAGACCCAGGCCTAACCCATAATGTCTCTGTACAGCCCGGACCCTGGAAAAGAATCCAGGGGGTCCAAGCCTTCAGGAAAGCCTCATGAGTGTCCCGAAGGGACGCCATCAGATCCTCCATTGCTTGGATGTCCTCGACCTTGCGGTCCCAATGGTGAAGAGACGGGGGGTTGGGGGACTTCCACAGAGCTGGAATGCAGGCCCTAGTGGCATTTATCAAATGGCGAATTGCTGATTTGAGATAAGCCTTGCGAGGGATCTCAGAAAGATGCAGGAGGAAACAGGCCGGTGTATTAGAAAGGGTAGTCTGAAAAATCTGGGACGTCAAGCGGTGGACACCATCCCAGAATTCTCGCAAGGCCGAACAGCTCCAGAAGACGTGAAAGAGTGTCCCCTCCGAACCACAGCGCCAGCAAGAGGGGGAGGCAGATGGAAAGAACTTGTGTAGCAGGGAAGGGACATGATACCTCCTAGTTAGGATCTTATAACCATTTAGACAAAAAAGAAGGTCTGTGGTCTGGAGAAGGGGAGACCAGCAAAGCGTAAAACTCCGACAAGGAGTGGCGCAGAAGACCAGTGCGAACAGAGGCCTTCTCCCATGGCGAACTTTTGACATGGGCCTCACCCAACCGACACCTGCCGAAGACCCCGACCGCCCCCCCCCCCCGCGCATTCCTGCGCTCTCTATTGTGGCCACTGTACACACTATTATGCCTCATAGTGGCCCTTGTACGCACTATTATGCCCCATAGTGGCACCTGCAAACATTATTATGTCACATAGTGGCCCCTACACACAGTATTATGCCCCATAGTGGCCCCTACACATAATATTATGTCCCATAGTGGCCCCTACACACAGTATTATCCCCATAGTGGCCCCTGCACACACTAATATGCCCCACTGTGGACACCCATGTACAATTATTATACTCTGGGGTCTCTTCAGACCCCAGAGTATAATAATCGGAGACCGAAGGGGGGGATACAAACATAAAAAACAATGTTACTTACCTATCCCCGGCTACGCTGCAGTCCTCGGTGGTGTCGCCCACCTTCAATGAAATCCGGGATTTCACATGACCCGGGATGCAGGTGTCAGGGAGTCACAGATGTAAGCCTGAAGCCTGCCTGCAGAGGTAAGTAACATGGTTTTTTATGTTACCTTACCACCCCTGGACCTCCGATCATTATACTCGGTGGTCTGAAAAGACCCCTGAGTATAATAATGATGTTTGTGGGGCCTGTGGCGTCACTTACCGATCCCGACCACTGCCAAGATCGGTAAGTAAATAGGGCCCGTTACCGGCTGGAGTAACTCCAGCCAGAAACAGCCTATTAAGAAAAAAAAAAAAAAAACACTGCGGTAGTGGCTGTCGCTGGATCCCTAATGTCCCGGGCCCTGTGGCAGCCGCTACCCCTGCTACCCCGGTACTTACGCCACTGGCTGGAAGTTTTGAGCCTAACATGACTGCCGCGGCCAATCACTAGATTTGCATTAAAATCTACACCAGCTTTTAGCTTTGGTAGATTTCAGCAATCAATTAATTAATGACACCTGTCAAGTCATCCAGCTCTCAGGCCCCCTAAACTGGTCAATGATCACTTTCACCTGACTATCAGCTTAGTACTCACTGCACTGTGACATCACCAGTGTGCAGTGAATACTAATGATGATGTATGCAAGGCAGACAATCTACTGCTTGAGTCGCTGATTTCACTAATATCAATGAGGGGTTTTAACTTCTTGCTAAACATCAATAGTAAACATACAATGTTTAAGTTTGGTGTAGAGTGCATATATCATGACTAGGTGTGATCCAGGGATCAAGGCCCAGATTGCACCTTAATGAAAAAATACATAGAAAAGAACTTTATATACATGGAGGATCCCATCTGTAAGTTTTAGTAATTTTTTAAAAATTAAATCTTTACAGATAAATAAATATATATAGCAAAAATAGGCGGCACTCCGTAGAAAGTGGTGAAAATTGTGGGATTATTGCCCCATACAAAAATGCAATGTTTCAGCTCAAGACTCTTGAGTCTTTTTCAATCTATTTGAAAAAGGCTAAAGTGTCTTGAGTAGAGATGAGCGAACAGTGTTCTATCGAACTCATGTTCGATCGGATATTAGGCTGTTCGGCATGTTCGAATCGAATCGAACACCGCGTGGTAAAGTGCGCCATTACTCGATTCCCCTCCCACCTTCCCTGGCGCCTTTTTTGCTCCAATAACAGCGCAGGGTAGGTGGGACAGGAACTATGACACCGGTGACGTTGAAAAAAGTAGGCAAAACCCATTGGCTGCCGAAAACATGTGACCTCTAATTTAAAAGAACAGCGCCGCCCAGCTTCGCGTCATTCTGAGCTTGCAATTCACCGGGGACGGAGGTTTCCGTCCAGTTAGCTAGGGGTTAGATTCTGGGTAGGCAGGGACAGGCTAGATAGGAAGGAGAAGACAACCAACAGCTCTTATAAGAGCTAAATTCCAGGGAGAAGCTTGTCAGTGTAACGTGGCACTAACGGGCTCAATCGCCGCAACCCAGCTTTCCCAGGATCCTGAATGGAATACACTGTCAGTGTATTCCCGTATACCCGATATATACCCCGATACCCGTTCCAACGGTGTGCCCCCCCACCTTCACCCCAGAAATACCCTGCAAGTCCCCTAGCAATAGAATTGGGGCTATATACACCCAAAATTTTTACTACTGGTATACAGTGCCATTGTCTGACTGGGAATTCAAAGAATATATTGGGAATACAAATACCCTCATTTCTTGCTACTGCCATATAGTGCCAGTGTCTGACTGGGAATTCAAAGAATATATTGTGGTTACGTGCACCCACAATTTTTACTACTGGTATACAGTGCCATTGTCTGACTGGGAATTCAAAGAATATATTGGGAATACAAATACCCTCATTTCTTGCTACTGCCATATAGTGCCAGTTTCTGACTGGGAATTCAAAGAATATATTGGGGTTACGTGCACCCACAATTTTTACTACTGGTATACAGTGCCATTGTCTGACTGGGAATTCAAAGAATATATTGGGGTTATAAATACCCTCATTTCTTGCTACTGCCATATAGTGCCAGTTTCTGACTGGTAATTCAAAGAATATATTGTGGTTACGTGCACCCACAATTTTTACTACTGGTATACAGTGCCATTGTCTGACTGGGAATTCAAAGAATATATTGGGAATACAAATACCCTCATTTCTTGCTACTGCCATATAGTGCCAGTTTCTGACTGGGAATTCAAAGAATATATTGGGGTTACGTGCACCCACAATTTTTACTACTGGTATACAGTGCCATTGTCTGACTGGGAATTCAAAGAATATATTGGGAATACAAATACCCTCATTTCTTGCTACTGCCATATAGTGCCAGTGTCTGACTGGGAATTCAAAGAATATATTGGGGTTACGTGCACCCACAATTTTTACTACTGGTCTACAGTGCCATTGTCTGACTGGGAATTCAAAGAATATATTGGGAATACAAATACCCTCATTTCTTGCTACTGCCATATAGTGCCAGTTTCTGACTGGGAATTCAAAGAATATATTGGGGTTATAAATACCCTCATTTCTTGCTACTGCCATATAGTGCCAGTTTCTGACTGGTAATTCAAAGAATATATTGTGGTTACGTGCACCCACAATTTTTACTACTGGTATACAGTGCCATTGTCTGACTGGGAATTCAAAGAATATATTGGGGTTATAAATACCCTCATTTCTTGCTACTGCCATATAGTGCCAGTTTCTGACTGGGAATTCAAAGAATATATTGTGGTTACGTGCACCCACAATTTTTACTACTGGTATACAGTGCCATTGTCTGACTGGGAATTCAAAGAATATATTGGGGTTATAAATACCCTCATTTCTTGCTACTGCCATATAGTGCCAGTTTCTGACTGGGAATTCAAAGAATATATTGGGGTTACGTGCACCCACAATTTTTACTACTGGTATACAGTGCCATTGTCTGACTGGGAATTCAAAGAATATATTGGGGTTATAAATACCCTCATTTCTTGCTACTGCCATATAGTGCCAGTTTCTGACTGGTAATTCAAAGAATATATTGTGGTTACGTGCACCCACAATTTTTACTACTGGTATACAGTGCCATTGTCTGACTGGGAATTCAAAGAATATATTGGGGTTATAAATACCCTCATTTCTTGCTACTGCCATATAGTGCCAGTTTCTGACTGGGAATTCAAAGAATATATTGGGGTTACGTGCACCCACAATTTTTACTACTGGTATACAGTGCCATTGTCTGACTGGGAATTCAAAGAATATATTGGGAATACAAATACCCTCATTTCTTGCTACTGCCATATAGTGCCAGTTTCTGACTGGTAATTCAAAGAATATATTGTGGTTACGTGCACCCACAATTTTTACTACTGGTATACAGTGCCATTGTCTGACTGGGAATTCAAAGAATATATTGGGAATACAAATACCCTCATTTCTTGCTACTGCCATATAGTGCCAGTTTCTGACTGGGAATTCAAAGAATATATTGGGGTTACGTGCACCCACAATTTTTACTACTGGTATACAGTGCCATTGTCTGACTGGGAATTCAAAGAATATATTGGGAATACAAATACCCTCATTTCTTGCTACTGCCATATAGTGCCAGTGTCTGACTGGGAATTCAAAGAATATATTGGGGTTACGTGCACCCACAATTTTTACTACTGGTATACAGTGCCATTGTCTGACTGGGAATTCAAAGAATATATTGGGAATACAAATACCCTCATTTCTTGCTACTGCCATATAGTGCCAGTTTCTGACTGGTAATTCAAAGAATATATTGGGGTTACGTGCACCCACAATTTTTACTACTGGTATACAGTGCCAATTTCTAACTAGGAATTCAAAATGCGCAAGGCTCCCGGAAAGGGACGTGGACGAGGCCGTGGGCGAGGTCGGGGGAATGGTTCTGGGGAGCAAGGTAGCAGTGAAGCCACAGGGCGTCCCGTGCCTACTCCTGTGGGGCAGCAAGCATTGCGCCACTCCACAGTGCCAGGGTTGCTTGCCACATTAACTAAACTGCAGGGTACAAACCTTAGTAGGCCCGAGAACCAGGAACAGGTCTTGCAATGGCTGTCAGAGAACGCTTACAGCACATTGTCCAGCAGCCAGTCAGACTCTGCCTCCTCTCCTCCTATTACCCAACAGTCTTGTCTTCCTTCCTCCCAAAATTCCGAAGCTTTACAGAACAATAACCCAAACTGTCCCTGCTCCCCAGAGCTGTTCTCCGCTCCTTTCATTGTCCCTCAACCTGCCTCTCCACGTCACGATTCCACGAACCTAACAGAGGAGCATCTGTGTCCAGATGCTCAAACACTAGAGTCTCCTCCATCTCCGTTCGATTTGGTGGTGGATGACCAGCAACCCACCCTCATCGACGATGATGTGACGCAGTTGCCGTCAGGGCATCCAGTTGACCGGCGCATTGTGCGGGAGGAGGAGATGAGACAGGAGTTGGAAGAGGAAGTGGTGGATGATGAGGACACTGACCCGACCTGGACAGGGGGGATGTCAAGCGGGGAAAGTAGTGTGGATGTTGAGGCAGGTGCAGCACCAAAAAGGGTAGCTAGAGGCAGAGGCAGAGGTCAGCAGCTTAGGCGAAGCCAGGCCACACCCGGAATCTCCCAAGATGTTCCAGTTCGTACCCAGCCCCGAAAAACTCCCACCTCGAGGGCACGTTTCTCGAAGGTGTGGAGTTTTTTCAAGGAATGCGCCGAGGACAGATATAGTGTTGTCTGCACAATTTGCCTCTCGAAATTGATTAGGGGCTCTGAGAAGAGCAACCTGTCCACCACTTCAATGCGCCGTCATTTGGAATCCAAGCACTGGAATCAGTGGCAGGCAGCAACGGCAGGACAAAGGCCGCCTGCCGTTCACGCCACTGCCACTGCCTCTGCCACTGCCTCTGCCTCTGCCACTGCCACTGCTGACTGTGCTGGCGATGCACTCCAGAGGACGAGCCAGGACACCACTTCATCTGCCTCCGCCACTTTGTTGACTTCTACCTCATCCTCCCCTGGTCCTGTCTTATCTCCTTCTCCTGCACCATCAAAGGCACCATCAGGCGTTTCTTTACAACAACCCACCATCTCTCAGACATTGGAGCGGCGGCAGAAATACACTGCTAACCACCCACACGCGCAAGCCTTGAACGCCAACATCGCTAAACTGCTGGCCCAGGAGATGTTGGCGTTCCGGCTTGTTGAAACTCCCGCCTTCCTGGACCTGATGGCAACTGCGGCACCTCGCTATGCCGTCCCTAGCCGTCACTACTTCTCCCGGTGTGCCGTCCCCCCTTGCACCAGCACGTGTCACTCAACATCAGGCGGGCCCTTAGTTCCGCGCTTTGCACAAAGGTCCACTTGACCACCGATGCGTGGACAAGTGCATGCGGACAGGGACGCTACATTTCACTGACGGCACACTGGGTGAATGTAGTTGAGGCTGGGACTGCTTCCCAAACTGGCCCGGTGTACCTCGTCTCCCCGCCTAACATTCCTGGCAGGGACACGAGAAGAACACCCCCCTCCTCCTCCTCCTCTACCGCCTCCTCCTCCGCCACCGCCTCCTCCTCCGCCACCGCCTCCTCCTCCGCTGTTAGATTGACCCCAGCTACGAGTTGGAAACGTTGCAGCACTGGCGTTGGTAGACGTCAGCAGGCTGTGCTGAAGCTGATCAGCTTGGGGGACAGACAGCACACTGCCTCCGAGGTGAGGGATGCCCTCCTCGATGAGACGGCAATATGGTTTGAGCCGCTGCACCTGGGCCCAGGCATGGTCGTTTGTGATAACGGCCGGAACCTGGTAGCAGCTCTGGAGCTTGCCGGACTCCAACATGTTCCATGCCTGGCCCACGTCTTCAACCTAGTGGTGCAACGTTTCCTAAAGAGCTACCCCAATGTTCCAGAGCTACTGGTGAAAGTGCGGCGCATGTGCGCCCACTTTCGCAAGTCGACAGTAGCCGCTGCTAGCTTAAAATCTCTCCAGCAACGCCTGCATGTGCCACAACACCGGCTTTTGTGCGACGTCCCCACACGCTGGAACTCAACGTTTCAGATGTTGAATAGAGTGGTTGAGCAGCAGAGACCTTTGATGGAATACCAGCTACAAAACCCTAGGGTGCCACTAAGTCAGCTGCCTCAGTTTCACATCCATGAGTGGCCATGAATGAGAGACCTTTGTGACATCCTACGGGTCTTTGAGGAGTCCACAAGGAGGGTGAGCTCTGAGGATGCGATGGTGAGCCTTACAATCCCGCTCTTGTGTGTTCTGAGAGAATCCCTGATTGACATCAGGGATAACTCAGATCACACAGAGGAGTTAGGGATAGCATCCGATCCGTCACAGCTGGAGAGTAGGTCCACACATCTGTCCGCTTCACTGCGTTTAATGGAGGAGGAGGAGGAGGAGGAGGAGGAAGAAGAGTTGTCCGATGATGTGATGGTGATACAGGAGGCTTCCGGGCAACTTCGAATCGTCCCATTGTTGCAGCGCGGATGGGTAGACATGGAGGATGAGGAGGAAATGGAGATTGAACTTTCCGGTGGGGCCAGAGGAGTCATGCCAACTAACACTGTGGCAGACATGGCTGAGTTCATGTTGGGGTGCTTTACAACCGACAAGCGTATTGTCAAAATCATGGAGGACAACCAGTACTGGATCTTTGCTATCCTTGACCCCCGGTATAAAAACAACATCTCGTCTTTTATTCCGGTAGAGGGGAGGGCCAATCGCATCAATGCTTGCCACAGGCAATTGGTGCAGAATATGATGGAGATGTTTCCAGCATGTGACGTTGGCGGCAGGGAGGGCAGTTCCTCCAGTAGGCAACCAAGTTCTCACCGGTCCACACAAACGAGGGGCACACTGTCTAAGGTCTGGGACACCTTGATGGCACCCCCTCGCCAAAGTGCCGCCACGGAGGGTCCTAGTGTCACCAGGCGTGAGAAGTATAGGCGCATGTTGCAGGAATACCTTTCCGACCACAGCCCTGTCCTCTCCGACCCCTCTGCGCCCTACACGTATTGGGTGTCGAAGTTGGACCTGTGGCTTGAACTTGCCCTATATGCCTTGGAGGTGCTGTCCTGTCCTGCCGCCAGCGTCCTATCTGAGAGGGTGTTCAGTGCAGCCGGTGGCATCATCACTGACAAGCGCACCCGTCTGTCAGCTGAGAGTGCCGACAGGCTCACTTTGATAAAAATGAACCACCACTGGGTAGAGCCGTCATTTTTGTGCCCACCTGTGTAAAGCACCCCAACATGAAACTCCATGTCTGTACTCAACCTCTCCAATTCCTCCGCATCCTCATACTCATCCACCATAAGCGTTGCACAATTCTGCTAATACTAGGCTCCCTCCACCCTGATTTCCACCAACTCTGCTGGTTAGAGGCTCCCTCCACCATGAATTTGCCCAAACTGGGCTGTTTAGAGGCTCCCTCCACCATGAATTGGTCCAAACTGGGCTGGTTAGAGGCTCCCTCCACCATGAATTTCCCAAAACTTGGCTGTTTAGAGGCTCCCTCCACCATTAATTGGTCCAAACTGGGCTGGTTAGAGGCTCCCTCCACCATGAATTGGTCCAAACTTGGCTGTTTAGAGGCTCCCTCCACCATTAATTGGTCCAAACTGGGCTGGTTAGAGGCTCCCTCCACCATGAATTTGCCCAAACTGGGCTGTTTAGAGGCTCCCTCCACCATGAATTGGTCCAAACTGGGTTTTTTAGAGGTTCCCTCCACCATGAATTGGTCCAAACTGGGCTGTTTAGAGGCTCCCTCCACCATTAATTGGTCCAAACTGGGCTGTTTAGAGGCTCCCTCCACCATGAATTTGCCCAAACTGGGCTGGTTAGAGGCTCCCTCCACCATTAATTGGTCCAAACTGGGCTGGTTAGAGGCTCCCTCCACCATGAATTTGCCCAAACTGGGCTGTTTAGAGGCTCCCTCCACCATGAATTGGTCCAAACTGGGGTTTTTAGAGGCTCCCTCCACCATGAATTGGTCCAAACTTGGCTGTTTAGAGGCTCCCTCCACCATTAATTGGTCCAAACTGGGCTGGTTAGAGGCTCCCTCCACCATGAATTTGCCCAAACTGGGCTGTTTAGAGGCTCCCTCCACCATGAATTGGTCCAAACTTGGCTGTTTAGAGGCTCCCTCCACCATTAATTGGTCCAAACTGGGCTGGTTAGAGGCTCCCTCCACCATGAATTGGTCCAAACTTGGCTGTTTAGAGGCTCCCTCCACCATTAATTGGTCCAAACTGGGCTGGTTAGAGGCTCCCTCCACCATGAATTTGCCCAAACTGGGCTGTTTAGAGGCTCCCTCCACCATTAATTGGTCCAAACTGGGCTGGTTAGAGGCTCCCTCCACCATGAATTTGCCCAAACTGGGCTGTTTAGAGGCTCCCTCCACCATGAATTGGTCCAAACTGGGTTTTTTAGAGGCTCCCTCCACCATGAATTTGCCCACACTGGGCTGGTTAGAGGCTCCCTCCACCATGAATTGGTCCAAACTGGGGTTTTTAGAGGCTCCCTCCACCATGAATTGGTCCAAACTTGGCTGTTTAGAGGCTCCCTCCACCATTAATTGGTCCAAACTGGGCTGGTTAGAGGCTCCCTCCACCATGAATTGGTCCAAACTGGGGTTTTTAGAGGCTCCCTCCACCATGAATTGGTCCAAACTTGGCTGTTTAGAGGCTCCCTCCACCATTAATTGGTCCAAACTGGGCTGGTTAGAGGCTCCCTCCACCATGAATTTTCCCACACTGGGCTGGTTAGAGGCTCCCTCCACCATGAATTTCCCAAAACTTGGCTGTTTAGAGGCTCCCTCCACCATTAATTGGTCCAAACTGGGCTGGTTAGAGGCTCCCTCCACCATGAATTGGTCCAAACTTGGCTGTTTAGAGGCTCCCTCCACCATTAATTGGTCCAAACTGGGCTGGTTAGAGGCTCCCTCCACCATGAATTTGCCCAAACTGGGCTGTTTAGAGGCTCCCTCCACCATGAATTGGTCCAAACTGGGTTTTTTAGAGGCTCCCTCCACCATGAATTTGCCCACACTGGGCTGGTTAGAGGCTCCCTCCACCATGAATTGGTCCAAACTGGGTTTTTTAGAGGCTCCCTCCACCATGAATTTGCCCACACTGGGCTGGTTAGAGGCTCCCTCCACCATGAATTTCCCAAAACTTGGCTGTTTAGAGGCTCCCTCCACCATTAATTGGTCCAAACTGGGCTGGTTAGAGGCTCCCTCCACCATGAATTGGTCCAAACTTGGCTGTTTAGAGGCTCCCTCCACCATTAATTGGTCCAAACTGGGCTGGTTAGAGGCTCCCTCCACCATGAATTTGCCCAAACTGGGCTGTTTAGAGGCTCCCTCCACCATGAATTGGTCCAAACTGGGTTTTTTAGAGGCTCCCTCCACCATGAATTGGTCCAAACTGGGCTGTTTAGAGGCTCCCTCCACCATGAATTTGCCCAAACTGGGCTGGTTAGAGGCTCCCTCCACCATGAATTGGTCCAAACTGGGCTGGTTAGAGGCTCCCTCCACCATGAATTTGCCCAAACTGGGCTGTTTAGAGGCTCCCTCCACCATGAATTGGTCCAAACTGGGTTTTTTAGAGGCTCCCTCCACCATGAATTGGTCCAAACTGGGCTGTTTAGAGGCTCCCTCCACCATGAATTTGCCCAAACTGGGCTGGTTAGAGGCTCCCTCCACCATTAATTGGTCCAAACTGGGCTGGTTAGAGGCTCCCTCCACCATGAATTTGCCCAAACTGGGCTGTTTAGAGGCTCCCTCCACCATGAATTGGTCCAAACTGGGGTTTTTAGAGGCTCCCTCCACCATGAATTGGTCCAAACTTGGCTGTTTAGAGGCTCCCTCCACCATTAATTGGTCCAAACTGGGCTGGTTAGAGGCTCCCTCCACCATGAATTTGCCCACACTGGGCTGGTTAGAGGCTCCCTCCACCATGAATTTCCCAAAACTTGGCTGTTTAGAGGCTCCCTCCACCATTAATTGGTCCAAACTGGGCTGGTTAGAGGCTCCCTCCACCATGAATTGGTCCAAACTTGGCTGTTTAGAGGCTCCCTCCACCATTAATTGGTCCAAACTGGGCTGGTTAGAGGCTCCCTCCACCATGAATTTGCCCAAACTGGGCTGTTTAGAGGCTCCCTCCACCATTAATTGGTCCAAACTGGGCTGGTTAGAGGCTCCCTCCACCATGAATTTGCCCAAACTGGGCTGTTTAGAGGCTCCCTCCACCATGAATTGGTCCAAACTGGGTTTTTTAGAGGCTCCCTCCACCATGAATTTGCCCACACTGGGCTGGTTAGAGGCTCCCTCCACCATGAATTGGTCCAAACTGGGGTTTTTAGAGGCTCCCTCCACCATGAATTGGTCCAAACTTGGCTGTTTAGAGGCTCCCTCCACCATTAATTGGTCCAAACTGGGCTGGTTAGAGGCTCCCTCCACCATGAATTGGTCCAAACTGGGGTTTTTAGAGGCTCCCTCCACCATGAATTGGTCCAAACTTGGCTGTTTAGAGACTCCCTCCACCATTAATTGGTCCAAACTGGGCTGGTTAGAGGCTCCCTCCACCATGAATTTGCCCACACTGGGCTGGTTAGAGGCTCCCTCCACCATGAATTTCCCAAAACTTGGCTGTTTAGAGGCTCCCTCCACCATTAATTGGTCCAAACTGGGCTGGTTAGAGGCTCCCTCCACCATGAATTGGTCCAAACTTGGCTGTTTAGAGGCTCCCTCCACCATTAATTGGTCCAAACTGGGCTGGTTAGAGGCTCCCTCCACCATGAATTTGCCCAAACTGGGCTGTTTAGAGGCTCCCTCCACCATGAATTGGTCCAAACTTGGCTGTTTAGAGGCTCCCTCCACCATTAATTGGTCCAAACTGGGCTGGTTAGAGGCTCCCTCCACCATGAATTTTCCCACACTGGGCTGGTTAGAGGCTCCCTCCACCATGAATTTCCCAAAACTTGGCTGTTTAGAGGCTCCCTCCACCATTAATTGGTCCAAACTGGGCTGGTTAGAGGCTCCCTCCACCATGAATTGGTCCAAACTGGGCTGTTTAGAGGCTCCCTCCACCATGAATTGGTCCAAACTGGGTTTTTTAGAGGCTCCCTCCACCATGAATTTGCCCAAACTGGGCTGGTTAGAGGCTCCCTCCACCATGAATTTGCCCAAACTGGGGTGTTTAGAGGCTCCCTCCACCATGAATTTGCCCAAACTCTGCTGGTTAGAGGCTCAATCCACCCTGATTTTCAAAACAAATGTTGGTGCCAACCTCAACTTACTACAAGGGCCAAATTCACTGCTGGTGACAAGCTCTCCTCACTGCAAGTGCCAAATACACATGTTTCAAGGTGTTTTCCTACTGTCAGAGAGGTGGTATTGAGTGTGTAAAGTGTGTAGTTGTTAGGCAGTGATGTTGGGGTAATAGAGGGTCTTTGGTGTGTTAGATGCCCCCAGACATGCTTCCCCTGCTGTCCCAGTGTCATTCCAGAGGTGTTGGCATCATTTCCTGGGGTGTCATAGTGGACTTGGTGACCCTCCAGACACGGATTTGGGTTTCCCCCTTAACGAGTATCTGTTCCCCATAGACTATAATGGGGTTCGAAACCCGTTCGAACACACGAACATTGAGCGGCTGTTCGAATCGAATTTCGAACCTCGAACATTTTAGTGTTCGCTCATCTCTAGTCTTGAGCTGAAATGTTACTTCTCCTCCTTCTGTGACATCTGCCTGCTCGCGTGCAGAAAAGAGCTTGGAGTCCCATCTTTGCTCAGTATCCGACAATCTCTATTGCGCAAGCGTGGGAGCCTGAAGGAGTCGGCCAAGCCTGCGTAGTAGAGATGGAGTGAAGGCTACAGAACCATGCCAGGACTGCTGTGCAGGAATTGGCAGAATCAAAGAAGAGGAGGAGCCATTCCCGCAGAAGATATTCTGGACAGGAAGAAGACAGGTAAGTATAATGGAGTATGGAGCTGGACTGAGTTAGTTGGGAAGAGCTAGTAGTGGGCAGGGAGCTAGCTATGGAAACAGGGAGTTGATGTTAGAGAGGGAGGGGGGAGGAGTGAGAGTAAGAGGGAGATAGTGTGAGAGTCTACAACTACCATATTGCATTGCATTAGCTAAAGCAGCAGGAAGCTACACCATGTAAACTAATACAGAAGATGGTAGGCACTTTCAGAAAACCCAGAAATCACTCAATACAAAAAAAAAACACAAAAAAAAAAATCCGGAAAACCCCATTGAGCAATGACTCACTGAAAAGTACCATATATACTCGAGTATAAGCTGACCCGAATATAAGCCAAGGCCCCTAATTTTACCACAAAAAACTGTGAAAACTTATTGACTCGAGTATAAGCCTAGGAGGGAAATGCAGCAGCTACTGGAAAATTTCAAAAATTAAAATGGTCGGAGTTTTTGGGTGCAGTAGATGCTGGGTGCTGAGGAAGGGGAGGGGGCGTTTGGTTGTCTGTCTGCCCCTTCCTTGAGCTTGAGGACTGAGTTTCCCCCCCCCCCCACTTGGAATTCAGCCTGGCTGAATATAGGGTATCTGCAGTGCTCCTATTAACCCCTTCCCGATGGAAGAGGAACACTGCAGATACCCAATATTCAGTAGACCGGGCACTGTCAGACACAGGGATACCTAATGTGTTTGTGTTTCACAGTAATTTTCTACTTTTAGGGTGCATTCACACTGAGTAAACGCTAGCTTATTTTGTAGAGTAAAATTACACTTGTAAATTTTGCTATCCCATTGACTTCAATGATATTTTTTTACAAGTGTAAAAATACGCCAGTAAAAAATACGCCTGTAAAAAATACGCCAGTAAAAATACGCCTGTAAAATGTCATTGAAGTCAATGGGATAGCAAAATTTACAAGTGTAATTTTACTCTACAAAATAAGCTAGCGTTTACTCAGTGTGAATGCACCCTTATATGTATTCTAGGGAAAGGAGTGATTTAGAACTTTTATTTATTTTATTTTTTTATTATAATTTTTTTAAAGGTTCTTTTTTTTTCACTATTTTATGGGAGATTCTATACATTACTATTGCGACTGGTCAAAGACCCCCCCTCCCAAAAAAAAAAAAAAAATTATTTTTTTTTTTTGCTTGACTCGAGTATAAGCTGAGGGGGGCTTTTTCAGCACAAAAACTGTGCAGAAAAATTCGGCTTATACTCGAGTACCTTTTGTCTCACTTTTTGGGATAATCTGATGTGTGTATACTGTATGAGGAATAACACTCGCCATTATATGACTTGTATCCTGCATTTTTAACAGTTTTCCCCTATGCATGCTCTTTATTGCTCAGTTGAGAGTTAGTAGGTGGAGACTAACTGATGTGATGTTTCCCATGTACTAAGCATGAAGAAAGCAAAAGACTGATACATCTACAGCCCACACTGATCAAACTCCCAAAGAGTCTCAGTACCTTTACCATCTCAATGACTTGGCTATCAACAGCTATAATCAGGCCTTGCAGCCCAGCACAACTAAAGCTGGCCATATGCATTACCTGCTTGTCTAACAAACCTACTAATTTCAGCAAAAATAATCAATCATCTAATGTGCAAGGGGGAATTGACAGCAGCTTGCCTCTCTTTTCTATTCAGTACACACGCACTGCCCAGACAAACCAAGGGTGCATGCGTATGGGAGGACAATGCTAGCTGACAGCCCAAACTGGCACTTGGCAATATCTGCAAGCTAGCTACCAGAAAAAAATGTTTTTGGTGGGCAGCAATACTGGCATAGCATGGCAGCACTTTGATGTATAGAAGTGGGCCAGCCCTTTATAGCACAAGGGCTAGACTGGTGCACCAATAACTGAGGGGCAAAGTGGAGATTCACAGGGCATTAATAAAATGTTAAAGGAGGGGAAATATGAGTATTAATCCCCAAAGGCTCAATTCCCACAACCCCACAGTGTTAGATCAATCAGTCAGTACGGAATTATAAACCTATTCATATTAAATTAATGACTTTAAAAAGAAAAACTGTACAATTGTTGTACAGTACGGGATTTCACAGGGGACTTTTGTGTAAAAATGTGATCTTTGCGTACAGAGTGGTTTCTGTAAATAACTTGTCACCCCTTACTTTATACACATTGTAAACAAACTGGTAAAATAGAAAAGTGACAATAATTATCGATGAAAGAGACATGTTCATATAGCTTGCTGCCCTGCACAGCTCTCTACTTTGATGTACATCCAACTTAGAAGATTGACGGTATCAATTACTATGACACCTTGGTTCACAATGATGCTAGTGGCAGTGTGTTTGTAAAATGAGAAGTATTGCAGCTGTGGCAGATATGTCGCTTGTTCTTCTGAAAATCTTCTAGCCCTTATTTTGATTTGTGTTTTTTTACCATCATGGTTCATAGAAAGAGGAAGTCACTTGACTCTTTTGTTATGTCTGTATTGATAATTGAAGTACTAATTGACCTTTAGATCCATTTAGCCAGTAGCTTTGTGTTGAGATCAAATGTACAGTATTGTGAAATGAAAGGCTTTGTTTTAGTGTAGCATCTTTGTTTTAATGTAACATCTTTGCCTTAGTGTAACATCTTTGTTTTAGTGGAGCATCTTTTCAAACCACCAACAATTGATCAGTGAGGAATATTTTCATTAGTACAATAACTAAATATTTACTGTTTTCTTCAATAAGACGGATAGTAGCTTGCAGCGTATGCCTGGGCACTACAGAGACAGCTTCTAGGAACCGTACAATGATCAGGGCCCTTAGACTACATCCTGTATACTGTCACGTTCACTTGTTAAATACAGAAAGTTTGTTTTAATTATTCTCAAACCAGTGAATTACAGAGTTTAGAAGGCCTAGGCTATGACTAAGGAGCCATGTGCTCTGAAATATGTTAGTTGTAGTGTCTGTACAGGATGGTTGTTCTGCCATCTTCGTTTCTTATTTTTTAACATATGAATTAAGGTTGCATTTTATTTATATGAATATTTTCTGAGAGACGCTGGCAGTTTTACCTTTTGGAAATCGACTGTGCCATATACACTCACCGGCCACTTTATTAGGTACACCATGCTAGTAACGGGTTGGACCCCCTTTTGCCTTCAGAACTGCCTCAATTGTTCGTGGCATAGATTCAACAAGGTGCTGGAAGCATTCCTCAGAGATTTTGGTCCATATTGACATGATGGCATCACACAGTTGCCGCAGATTTGTCGGCTGCACATCCATGATGCGAATCTCCCGTTCCACCACATCCCAAAGATGCTCTATTGGATTGAGATCTGGTGACTGTGGAGGCCATTGGAGTACAGTGAACTCATTGTCATGTTCAAGAAACCAGTCTGAGATGATTCCAGGTTTATGACATGGTTGGGTACATTGTGGTCATAAAGGGATGGACATGGTCAGCAAAAATACTCAGGTAGGCTTTGGCGTTGCAACGATGCTCAATTGGTACCAAGGGGCCCAAAGAGTGCCAAGAAAATATTCCCCACACCATGACACCACCACCACCAGCCTGAACTGTTGATACAAGGCAGGATGGATCCATGCTTTCATGTTGTTGACGCCAAATTCTGACCCTACCATCCGAATGTCGCAGCAGAAATCGAGACTCATCAGACCAGGCAGCGTTTTTCCAATCTTCAATTGTCCAATTTCGATGAGCTTGTGCAAATTGTAGCCTCAGTTTCCTGTTCTTAGCTGAAAGGAGTGGCACCCGGTGTGGTCTTCTGCTGCTGTAGCCCATCTGCCTCAAAGTTCGACGTACTGTGCGTTCAGAGATGCTCTTCTGGCTACCTTGGTTGTAACGGGTGGCTATTTGAGTCACTGTTGCCTTTCTATCAGCTCGAACCAGTCTGGCCATTCTCCTCTGACCTCTGGCATCAACAACGCATTTCCGCCCACAGAACGGCCGCTCACTGGATGTTTTTTCTTTTTCGGACCATTCTCTGTAAACCCTAGAGATGGTTGTGCGTGAAAATCCCAGTAGATCAGCAGTTTCTGAAATACTCAGACCAGCCCTTCTGGCACCAACAACCATGCCACGTTCAAAGGCACTCAAATCACCTTTCTTCCCCATACTGATGCTCGGTTTGAACTGCAGGAGATTGTCTTGACCATGTCTACATGCCTAAATGCACTGCGTTGCCGACATGTGATTGGCTGATTAGAAATTAAGTGTTAACGAGCAGTTGGACAGGTGTACCTAATAAAGTGGCCGGTGAGTGTATTTTGTGGATCAATTAGGCAGGAGAACTAGAATACTAATTTGGACCACTTATACTTACATGATATAGAAAGGCACCATGCTGGCCGTCAGATTTGCATTGACTTGTCTATTACAACCCCGGCAAAAATTATGGAATCACCAGTCCCTGAGGAAGTTCCTTGAGCTGTTTAATTTTGTAGAAAAAAAGCAGATCACAGCCATGAAAAAAACTAAAGGCATTTCATATGGCAACTTTCTGGCTTTAAGAAACACTAAAATAAATCAAGAAAAGTAATTGTGGTCGCCAGTAACAGTTAGATTTTTAAAACAAGTACAGGGAATAAATTATGGAATCACTCAATTCTGAGGAAAAAAATATGGAATCATGAAAAACAAACAAGCAAAATAACACTCCAACACATCACTAGTACTTTGTTGCACCACCTCTGGCTTTTATAACTGCTTGCAGTCTCTGAGGCATTGACTTCATGAGTGATAAACAGTACTCTTAAAAGATGGGATTTACATACAGAAAAGCTAAAGGAAAGCCATCACTACACCTAAACAGAAAAAAACAAGGTTACAATGGGCTAAGGAAAGTCAATCGTGGACTGTGGATGAAAGTCATACTCAGTGATGAATCTGGAATCTGCATTGGGCAAGGTGATGATACCGGAACTTTTGTTTAGTGCCTTCTAATGAGAATTATGCAGACGACTGTCTGAAGAAAACACACAGATTTCCAGAGTCATTGATGATATAGGGCTGCATGTCAGGTAAAGGCACTGGGGTGATGGCTGTCATTAAATCTTCAATAAATGCACAGGTTTACATTGAAATTTTGGACACTTTTCTTATTCCATCTATCGAAAAGATGTTTGGGGATGTTGAAATAATTTTTCAAAATGATAATGCATCTTTCCATAGAGCAAAAACTGAAAACAATCTTTGAAGAAAGACACATAAAGTCAATGCCATTGTCTGCGAACAGTACAGATCTCAATCCAATTGAAAATCTGTGGTGGAAGTGAAAGAAAATGGTCCTTGACAAGGCTCCAACCTGCAAAGCTGATCTGGCAACAGCAATGGCTGGAGCCAGATTGATGAAGAGTACTGTTTATCTCTCATGAAGTCAATGCCTCAGAGACTGCAAGCAGTTATAAAAGACAGGGTTGGTGCAACAAAGTACTAGTGATGTGTTGGAGTGTTACTTTGTTTTTCATGCTTCCATAATTTTTTCCTCAGAATTGAGTGATTCCATAATTTATTCCCTGCACTTGTTCTAAAAATCTAACTGTTACTGGCTACCATAATTATTTTTCTTGATTTCTTTTTGTGTTTCTTAAAGCCAGTTTCTTAAAGCCAAAAAGTTGCCATATGAAATGCCTTTAGTTTTTTTTCATGGCTGTGATCTGCTTTTTTTCTACAAAATTAAACAACTAAAGGAACATCCTCAGTGACTGGTGATTCCATAATTTTTTGCCAGGGGTTGAATTTACAACAACTGGTGGGAAGCAGTTGAGTGGCATCACACAGGATTGGGGCCCTTAATTGCCTGGTTCCCTGCCATCGATTTATTGATTACAACTTTATTTCAACTTTTATTCCACTGTTTATGACTTGTTAGCCACCATAACTATAGGTATGGAAACCACAATTCTGTTAAGAAGAGCAGAAGAATATACACTGTGAGATTATACTTTGGATTTTCATTGCTGGGGTCAAAGGACACATATCTGTTTCATCAGAACCAGGCCAAACAGCAGCTGATAGGTGTAAGCTGTGTAAGCCGATGGCTGGTCAGGTAATGGAGGGGGTGTACATCTCACCCAGACTACTAAGGTGGGTGAGATGAGAAAACTCCAGAAGGAATGTTTGTTCTCAGCAGACAACTTTCGTCTGCTGAGCATATTGGTAAATACTCAGTATTGGGCTGGATTTTTAAGAATAGCAGGTAGGTCGGTAGTGGGACCTGTCATTCCACCCCCCCCCCCTCCAGTCCACACTTTAAGGATGTTCCGGAAGCAACTCAGCTGCAGAGAGTCTGCTCTTCAAGGGAGCTTAAGAAGCCAGCTCCAGCAGCAGACTTTGGGGCAGAGCTTGGTTGGAGAGCCAAAGAAAGAGATCATATTTTTGGAGCTCTGTCCAGTGAGTGATTCAACTGGCTTTTGATTTCTGTTATTCTAGGTGAGGTAACCTATTCTATGTTTAGTTAGAGCCTAGCCGGGCAGGTATTTATTTTTTTATTGTTTCCTTTTGTTGCTGCACTATTTTTTTGAGTGAAAATAGAACTCTACCTTTTTTTTGGACTAAAAATCTGGACTTGTGTGTCTATGCCACGCCACTAAGCAACCCCAGACCCTGACAGCTGACACTCGGTCAGGTTTTATTGATAGGGCTACAGGTATACAGAAAATAAAACAAAACAGCAGAAAAAGAAAATCCTGGCATATCCAGCACTTAATAAACATCTAAGCACACTAGCTAGCAGCTAGAGAACTTCTCGATACCAGCTCATAAACACAACTATATCTAGCAACCTTTTGCTTACACATGTCTATCACACAGACTGGCTTTCTGTGTCCCTAGGCAGAGAAAGAGCATTGACCTAGTAAGGATTCTTTCACATGGAGGAAAATGGTGAGGAATTTGGTGTGGAATTTCAGCGCTGAAAAAAGGCCTCCCATTGACTTCAATGGGTTCCTTTTTATGCTAGGAACCCATTGAAGTCGATGGGAGGCTTTTTTTTCAGCGCTGAAATTCCACACCAAATTCCTCAACATCTTCCTCCGTGTGAATGGACCCTTACTTCTCTTAAATACCTGCCTTCTCTGAAGTAACTAATTAATAAATATGCTACTTCACATAGGGAAATCTGGGAGAAACATACCTCAATCTAATCTTGAAAAATCTACCTACCTATCTCTAGTTCCAGCAGTCGCTGCACCTTCATCCTCAGTCCTGGCCTTGCTGGGCCTTAGAGAGGCAAATTGCTTATGGGCATGGTGTAAAATAGGAAATGCTAATGGTAGTACTTTGTTAGAGGCAGCTGGCCTGCCGCTGAACTCGTTCCTCACGCTGTGCCCAAGATTGTTCCAGCATCTCAGCAGTTCGCTGGGAAGACATATAATGAGCATGTTGTTGGCATTGATGATCTGCATGCTCTAGCGTATCGGCAGCTCTCAAGCTGGCCTGCTGCTGAACTTGTTCCTCACACCGTGCCTGTGATTGTTCTGGCATCTCAGCAGCTCACTGGGACGCCATATAATGAGTGTGTTGTTGGTGTCGATGAATCCCCTCAGTTCCGCTGGAGGGGAACTCTGTTCACTTCTGGCTATCTTCATAGCTCTCGTTGTTTTAGAATTTTGAAACAAAATTGATTTTCTTTTTCCCGGCATGTTTAAAATTGGGAAACTGCCAATTTGGATTAAAGGTGTTTTCCCATCCAGTGTGTCAGCACACTGCCTGGAGTAGGTCAGGTCAGATAATATGCAAATGCATGTACACAATAGACTAGGGGTTAGCTGTGTGTTTACATAGAGAGATAACAAACCTGGCTTTATCAGAACCTGAGATAAGCTGCTGCAAGAGCAGTTTAAAATAGTATATGAACATACAGTAAATTCATAACATTCATGAAGCCATGTCATTTACCGGGATAAAAAGTAACCTATATTTTAATCGAGGTTACAAACTATCTATGTGCCAAATTTCATTCAACTCCCTTCAGCTGTTTTTGCGTGATCAAGTAACAAACATCCAAACACACAAACTTTCCCATTCATAATATTAGTAGAATGAAAACCTATTACCCATCACAAATTTTTTATCAACATTTCCGTTTCCTTCCGGAAACAGTTGGTAAGAGGTAAAAAGATGTCACATGACAGAAAGACAGTTAAGGAGCTGTTAATTTATGACTACTAAGACAGCCTGGATGAAGTAATGTGACACCAAACATTTGCTGATTCAGAAGTCCGTAAGCAGAAGTGTCTGCAAAACAAAGAATATCAATGACCTGCATCAGCAATGTATGTGCCAAGAAAATCATTTCAAGGTCATTTCCCAGGTATTTCTTTGGTGCAACACATCATAAATCAAAAGGCACATCTGGATGTCACTCCAAGTCAAAACAGTGCAATGGCTTTTAGGAAATCTCTAGTTCTATAAATATTAGAACTATACTGTATGCCAATGAAATAGGAACATTGTCAGAAAAGATTCAGAGTACTGCATTCTTTCATTCAGTTGAGGATGCTATCATTTACATATTTTGTCTTACTGTCAATCCCTTAAGAACAGGGCCAATTTTCATTTGTCCTTTTCATTTTTTCTCCACACCTTCCAAAATCCATAACTTTTTCATTTTTCTCTTCTTAGAGTTGTATCAGACCTCATATTTTGTGGGACCAATTGTACTTTAAAATTACACCATTTACATGAGCTTCTAGCCCCAGGCTTATAAATTTAGTTGTAAATTCTCAGATTTTGAAGATTTCAAAATTCTGTATTCTAGGGACCTATTCAGTTCTGAAGTGACTTTCAGGGGCCTATATAATAGAAAACACCCATAAATAACCCAATTTTAGAAACTGTACTCCTCGAATTATTCAAAACAGTGCATAGGAACTTTGTTAAAGGGGTTGTCCCATCTATACTGGTAGCTTATGTAAATTGAAGACTTGTCCTAAATATATTGCTTTAGAAGGGAGGACAAATACAGGAAGTGAGAAGAAGACACTGCAGGCAAAGCTGAAACAAGGAGATGGGAAAACCCCTTTAACCCTTTAGGTGTTCCACAGGAATTAATTAAAAATAGAGGTGAAATTTCCAAATGTCATTTTTTTATGCACATTTTCCATTTCAAACCAATGTTTCCTATAACAAAGACAGGGTTATCAGCAAAACATACCATAATATTTATTTCTCTGATTCTGCAGTTTTTAGAAATATCCCATATGTGGCCTTTCTGTGCAACGTGACTCACAGTCCTCAGAAATGAAAGAGCACCTTTAGGGATTTTGGTGATTTCATTAGGATATTGTTTAGACATCATCATGTTGCATTTACAGAGCCCTAGAAGTACCACAACAGTGGAAAAAACACCCAAATTACCACATTTTTGAAACTAGATCCCTTAAGGAATTCATCTGTGGTTGATTTGACCAATTTGAAACTCCAGGCTTTTCACTGAACTTCTCTGAATTTGGCCGTCAATTAGAAAAAAATAATTTCTCCAGTTACTTTTTCATCATTTTTTTTTTCACTTTTACTAGGGAGTGAAGTAGCCCATCTGGATACACAATTTCTCCCAAGTACAGCAGTACACTATACATTACACAGCAATACAGTACACTGCCCCATTTTTGGTCAAGAACCACTGCTTGGACACAGAGGAGGGCTCAGAAGAGAAGGAGCACTATTTGTCTTTTGGAGATCTGATTTTACTGGAATGGTATATAGGTACCATGTTGCATTTATAGAGCCCTAGAGATACCACAACAGTGGAAAACCCTCAAAAGCGACTCCATTTTGGAAACTAGAACTCTTAAAAAATTCATCTAGGGGTATAGTGAGCATTTTGACCTCCACAAGCTTTTCCAAACGGTACTGCACAGCAGATGGTACAGAAAGAGAATTGCAATTTTCAAATCTTATATGCCATTTCAGTGCCCAATATATTGTGTCCAGCATGTGCCACCAGAGACATAGAGCCCATAAATTGTAATGTGGGTTCTCCTGGATATGATAATACCTTACATATGGCTGTTGTGTGATGCCTGACCACACGGTAGGGCTCAGAATGGAAAAGGACAATGGATTTGTGAGCATAAAAGCATTTCCACTAAGACATGTATGTAAGGCCCCTGAGATACTAGTACAATTGAGACCCCAATGAAGTGACCCCATTTTAAATATGTTACCCCTTTAGGTATTCCTCTAAGGGTACAGTGAGCATTTTGACCTTACAGGCTTTTCCAGAAGTGATACTGCACAGCAAATGGTACAGAAGAAGTATTGTAATTTTCAAATCATATATGCCATTGCAGTGCCCGATATATTAGGCCCATTTTGTGTCCTCAGAGACGCGCACTTGTAAAACAAGTAACTGGGCTATCCTGGGTACAAAAAAAGTTGTATAAGTGGGCGTAAACTGATGCTTGGGCACACAGCAGGGTTCAGAAAGGAAGGAGGAAGGAGCATTGCTTTATTTAGCTTTTGGAGTAAAGATTTAGAGGAACTTTCAGGACACCATGGTGTTTTTCCCGAGCGTTTTAACTTTTCAACTTTCTGCCATGTAGCGTAGAGCATAAGTAACATGTTATCTTTACATTGCGGGTGGGAACGATCACGGTGATACCTCATTCATATTATTTTCTTATGCTGTACTAATTTTGAAGAACAAAAACCTATTTGGAGACATACCGTATATACTCGAGTATAAGCCGACCCGAATATAAGCCGAGACCCCTAATTTTACCACAAAAAACTGGGAAAACTTATTGACTCAAGTATAAGCCGAGGGGGGGGGGGGGGGATCCACCATTGCAGATAAAAAGTCTGGTCATGTGCAATGCAGTTTAGTAACTCCATGTGGGACATGATGGGGTTAACTGCTATTAATGTGAGGCACATGGAGTTACTGAAACTACATTAATAACCCCAAATGCCTGACATTACTAGGCAGAGTAACTAAAGGAAGGTCCCTGTGTGTGTCACCTTACTGTAGCTTCCTCTCCTCCATACAACAGACATCTTCCATAAGACACAATGAATCCTGGCCACTCATCTGCAGGGTAGATGCTAAATGACCTCTGATGGCGTCATGACCATGTGATCGGACTCTGGTGTGGGCGGAACTACTAGGATTTAGACTCAACCTTATCTGCAGATGTTACACACCAGTGGCTACAGGACCTTTGATGACATTACAGTCACGTGACCTCATGACAAGCCAATCACAGAGCAGTAGCACTAAAGGACCTCCCCGTTCCAGGTCCTTCCCGTTTTCTGTGCTCTGTGGACCCTTATTCGTGTATAAGCCGAGGAGAGCTTTTTCAGCATGAAAAATGTGCTGAAAAAGTCGGCTTATACTCGAGTATATACGGTAAATAATTTTTTTTCATCACCATCTTCTGAAATTGTAACATTCTTATTTCTTGATTGACAGAGTTGTTTTAGGGCTTATTTTTTGTAGGACAACCTATTCTTTTTATTGGCCCTGTTTTGGGCTAAATATGACTTTTTGATCACTTTATATAGCATATTTTGTAACGTGAGATGGTGACAAATCATTCCGTCTGACCTTTTTTTTTTCAAAAATTCACCATGTAGGTTAAATATAGTTTCAGTTTTATTTTACAGGTTGTTGCGGACACGGCAATACCAAATATGTATTGTTTTTATAAATTTCTAGGTTTTTTTATATCATTTATTTGATTTAGGAAAAGGGCATTTTAGGGCTTTATTGATTTATTTTCTACACACACTTTATTAATTTTTTTTGCACTTTTTAAACTTTTTTTTTATGTCCCTTTAGGACCAAATCGCTGCTTCATTACTATAGACTACAATACATTTGCATTGCAGTCTACAGAGGAAGTCAGCCTGTGCAGACACATAAGCTGACTTCCAGCATCTCGGCAGGATCAACCAGCTCCAGGCAGCCCGGGTCACCGGCCAGTCCCCGGGTAGCAGATAATAGATATCGTCACCCTGCAATCTGGCCACAGGGGGTTGGAGCGGGGATGTTATTATCGCGCAACCCCTTGGATGCCACGGCCATGTGATAAATTACTCTCTCACTTCGACAGTTTAAAGTATGAACTAATTTATACCGGCGGGATCCCGACGAATCACTAAACTAGTCAGTTTTAACCATACATTTACAAGCAGAGCAATTGCCACATGAGGTAAATCCCCATTTTGGACCTTTACTGGAGAGGATATACACAGATGAGGGAGGAATATAGTGGCTTCTCGCTAGGTGATCACTCAGAGTCTTGCTGCGCTTGACAACAAGACGAGGTTCTGATGGTAAAACTTTTCTAAGATCTTTATCTTGTTTCAAAATAGGGCAAAACCTAGAAATAAGGGTATGTAATTCCCCCCATCTGTTGTTGTAGTTTGTTATCAATCGAACTTGGTCATCACCCTTAGGACGTTTTCTAAAAGTCAGGAGATTAGATCGAGGTTCAGCACATGCCCGACTATATCCACGCTCAATGTCCCTTGACTTATAGCCACATGATAAGAAACAATGTTGTAACACATCAGATTCCCTTTCAAATTCCTGTGGCGTATAACATATCCGTTTGGCACACAAAAACTGGCCAGTTGGTATGGCTCTGATCACATGTGTCGGGTGGGCAGAGGAAGCATGTAAAAATGACTTAACACTTGTATCTTTACGAAATATAGTAGTGTGAAGATCTCCATCATCCTCCACACTAATCCTCATGTCCAAATATTCAATTTGCTTCTGAGATACAACATGTATTAGCTTGATATTCATTGCATTGTTGTTCAGTTGTGTGAGAAACATGTCTAGATGGTCACGAGTGCCCTGCCAAACAAACATGATGTCATCAATAAATCTCATCCAAGACAATATTTGTCCCCCTGTTGGCACGTATGGTTGACTGCCTTCCTCTCCCAGAATTTTACATGTATGGTACAGATGGACAAGGGGTGTGCATAGTCTGAAATTGTAGTTGCATACCTGTTTGAGTTCCAGTATATGTATACATAATGTTATATTCCTGATACTGTCCTACGACCATCACTCTTTTGTCTTTGTTACAAGTTTTAAAATAATTTTAATGTCTTGTTTTTTCTCATACTGATATGAAATAAAATTTATATTTGTTAAGATATGAAATGATTGTTTAAGATTTTTTGTTATTTGGGTATTGATGCCAAATAGGAAGTTTGTAGGATTTGGTACAGGCATTGGTATCAGTTATACTCTAATGTTTAGGTTTGTGCAGGTTTATATCTGAGAGCAAAACAGGGTAAGGAACACCAGATTCCATAAGATCCTATAGAAGATCCTCTAAAACTGGAGAAGTGTGTATTGTCAGCTCAGATACCGTCAGACGGACTGCATCAACTGCAAAGCAGAGGCAGTCACGGCGGTGTTCCAACGAACTCCATGTGAGGGAAAGAGAGACGCCCCTGGCAAAAGACTACACGTTAAAGGTGCTTTATTATTTATGTTTGCTCGCTGTTCCAAGTTCTTAACCATCAGTAACACCATTAAAACTCCATGGCCTGTTGTCATTTCTATGTCCTACACCTGCATGTTACACCAACACCAGATGATCGCGTCAGACCTACTTAAAGAGCTCATGATGCCAACTAGTGATCGACATATATGCTTTTCAAGTCCTGCTTCTGTTTATTCTGTGTTTTGCTCCAGTGGTCTGACTTTGGTTTCTTCTCTGATGTTTCTCCTATTCAGCCCTTTTGGGTCTGACAGTAGTTCCTGTTGTTTTCTTTAGCTTACTGTAGTTCCTGTTATTTGATCTAGGCATTCATCCTAACTTTGATCCTTGTTTTATATCTGCATACGAAAGCAACGGTGAAACTCTTCTATGTCCAAAACGAGCTTACTTATTTCTATTGCTTATATAGTGCCAACTTATTCCGTAGTACTTTAAAAGGACCCTCTCATGAAGAAATTCAGTGTCAAACCATGAAATGTGCATTGTAGGAGATATTATGCTGTAAACTAACATACTTTTAGGTAGACCAATAGAAGCACCATTTACTTGAAAAAGACATTTTTAGAAATATGTAGATGAGGTTCAAGTGCAATAGGGATCTAGGGCTTTGTTCACATCTGCGTTGGTATTCTGTTCGGGGGAGTCCGCATGGGACCCCCCCCCCCCCCCCCAAATGGAATACCAAATGCAATTGCAAGTGCTGTGCAGTAAAAGCACATGGATCCCAATAGCCTATAATGGGGTCCATGTGCTTGCCACCAGATCTCCGCACAGAACATGCAGACAGGAAAGTAGTTCACAATCTACTTTTCTGTTTGCATGATTTGTGCGGGCAGCATGCAATAAGCACACAGACCCCATTATAGTCTATGGCAGTGGTTCTCAACCTTTCTAATGCAGTGACCCCGCAATACAGTTCCTCATGTTGCAGTGACCCCATTCAGTTTGGAACGCGTGTCCATAATGGCGTGCGTTCCAGCTGAATAGCGCTGCTGCAGACATTAGTGTGGCTTCTCAGTGGCTAAAGTCATCAGAAATATGTGTTTTCTGATGTCTTTAGGCATACCTCGCAACTTTTGAAGATTAGCAAGATTAGCAGCGCGCCGCGGCAAATTTAGCTCTGCCCACTTTTATGTTGACCCCGCCCATTCTCATTCATTTTTCATGTGCTCCCACACAGTATAATCCTCCTACAGTCACCCGTACATTATATGTCCCCCCGCCATCTCTCCCCCAGTTTCATATAACCCCTTCATCTGCCCCCAGTTTCATGTCCCCCCTCCATCTCTGCCCCCAGTTTCATGTCCCCCCATCTCTGCCCCCAGTTTCATGTCCCCCATCTCTTCCCCAGTTTCATGTCCCCCCATCTCTGCCCCCAGTTTCATGTCCTCCATCTCTGCCCCCAGTTTCATGTCCCCACATCTCTGCCCCCAGATTCATGTCCCCATATCTCTGCCCCCAGATTCATGTCCCCACATCTCTGCCCCCAGATTCATGTCCCCCATATCTGCCTCCAGTTTCATGTCCCCCCATCTCTGCCCCAGATTCATGTCCCCTCCATCTCTGCCCCCAGTTTCATGTCCCCCCATCTCTGCCCCCAGTTTCATGTCCCCCCATCTCTGCCTCCAGTGTCATGCTGTACCCCCCTTCATCTGCCCACAGTTTCATGTTCCCCCATCTCTTCCCCCAGTTTCATGTCCCCATCTGTTCCCCGGTTTCATGTTCCCCCATCTCTGCCCAGAGCTTCATGTCCCTCCATCTCTGCCCCCAGTGTCATACCGTCCCCCCCTTCATCTGCCCACAGTTTGATGTCCCTCTATCTCTGCCCCCAGTGTAATGCCGTCCCCCCCCTTCATCTGCCCACAGTTTCATGTCCCTCCATCTCTGCCCCCAGTGTCATGCCGTCCCCCCTTCATCTGCCCCTTCATTATGTTCCACCTTAATGTTTAAAACAAAACAAAACAAAAACAAAAAAACCCACTCACCTTCCAACACTCCACGCTCCCCCGCCACCCGCTCAGTCTCGCTCACTCATATAGTTGTAGCCACGATGTGATGTCATTACATCACGGCTACACATACAGAAGCCGCAGCATTGCGTTAAAGCAGGAGCTGGCTGTGTCAGCTCCTGCTTTAATCGCCTGTGTTTTCAACTCATCGGCGTCCTCCGGGCGCCGATCAGTTAAAACCGAGACATACCTCCCACCGACTGGGACGGTTGGGAGGTATGTGGCGACCCCTGTGTTTTGGTCGTTCGACCCCCGCCGGGGTCACGACCCACAGGTTGAGAACCGCTGGTCTATGGGGTCTGTGTGCTTTCACTGCACAACACTTGAAAATGCGTTTAGTATTCTGTTCGGGGGTCCCCATGCGGATTCCCCAAATGATTACCAAACGCAGATGTGAACGAACGGTAACAGAGTCTACAAGGGCTCTGCCTTCAGGATTGAATCTCTGCCCTATACTCTTGATTCTATGTATGGCGTTATTTTTTGTAAGCCTGCATAAGGCTCTGATATACCCTCATTGTCTTTAAGCCTCATCTGAATTTTTTATTTTTTTTTTTAAACACCTTTGTCAAGCAAATGGTGCATCTATCTAAAGGTATGATGATGCTCAGAATAGTGTCCTCTACAATATACTGTAAATGTTCTGATATTGAGATTGCTGGTGACACACACTCTTTATAGGATCAAATTCCCTAGTAGTAAGTCTTTGGAATGTGGGAAGAAATCGGGTACTTGGAGCGAACTCACAAAATTCTTTAACACTAAAAACAATAGAACACTAAGAGAATGTACATGAAGTTGGTCTTAACAGAACCAAAGTCAGTACCCTGGTTTTGCAAGACACCATTGCTAAACACTGAACCATTCGTCTGCCACTTTATACCTTAATATGCAACAAAGGATTTGTATGGAGTTACCTTTTAAGGTTAAGGCCTCATGTTAAGGAAAGAAAGATTATGAATGATAATCTGTTTTCCCTTAGCCCAAACAGCAGCACAACTGGGGTATTCCTGCCCCTATGAGCTGTTAGGACAGGTGGAATTTTTAATTACCTAACATCTTTGACCCCTATAAGAGGCCGGAAGACCTGCTCCTCCCTTGTCTTAGTATCAAGTATAGCATATAGAGAGCAGTTTACATATAATGATACACACCATAAAATCTGTACAACAGTACCTCCTAGGGAGGGAGCCTTGTGCTGCTGTTTGGGCTAAGGGAAAACAGATTATCATTCATAATCTTTCTTTCCCCCTACGCCCAACAGCAGCACAACTGGGGATTTAGCAAGTATCGCTTCCCCTAGGGCGGGTCATCCTGGCAGGCTGATGCCAAGACGGAGTGCCCAAATGCTGTAGCATCGGCCGTATGCCAGTCCAGTCTGTAATGTTTGGCAAAAGTCAGCTGTGAGCTCCAAGAGGCTGCTGCACATATTTGCTCTAAGGAGAGGAACTGTGTCTCTGCCCATGATGTCGCCACTGCTCGGGTGGCATGGGCTCGTAAAAACTCTGGAATAGGAAGATCTTGGGCCCGTAGGGAACAGCTAATGGCTTCTGTGATCCATCTTGACAGGGTTGCCTTTGATGCTTTAGAGCCTCTATTGTGGCCAAACACATTGACTAGAAGATTCTCCACTGGGACACAAATAACTACAGGAGCTTCTCCGTGCTGCTTGTAACCGGAGCGACAAGCACTGAATGGTGGGTGGAGGGGAAATATATAGGCCAGGGGGGGAGGAGTCTTTGGAGGGAACGCCCACTCCTAACGTTTAGGTCCAGATTCCAAGGTTAGGGGGGTCCCCCAACTTTCTAGGACCCCAAGTCCTCTGGGAGGGGAGGGAGACCCCCCCAGATGCGAGCGAAAGCAAAAACCTGCTTGTTTTGAGAAACAGCGACGCCGCGAGGGTCGCGCTACTGCGCATGCGTGGCAGACACACAAGAAACAGAAAGGTTCCTAGGCCCGGAAGTCCCCCCCCCCCCAGGGACGCCTGCGGACTCCGGCGCGGCAGACGGGAGCAGCGTACGCGCAGCACAGAGGACTCCCCCGGGAGGGGGAAGAGGCTGAAGAAGGAAAAAAGCACAAAAGTCTTCCTACTGTAAGGTAATACCGAGAGGGGGGAGAGAAGCAGACCCCTATGGGAGGTCAGAACCCCTGCTCCCCCCTTGACCACCTGTCCTGTCCCACAGGACAGAAAAAAACACAAGGAGCAGGTCTTCCGGCCTCTTATAGGGGTCAAAGCTGTTAGGTAATTAAAAATTCCACCTGTCCTAACAGCTCATAGGGGCAGGAATACCCCAGTTGTGCTGCTGTTGGGCATAGGGTGAAACACAGATTTTGCTGCGTTTTTTTTTTAGCCAAAGTCAGCAGTGGATTGAGCAGAAGGGAGAAGTATAAGTTAGTCAGCTAGCCTCCCATAATATTGCCAGTTATTGCCAGTTCTTAATTTGTCAGAATTAATTTGTGACATAAAGTAAATTCTACATACTGTCAGGTTAGTTCTGGCTATATGTGCAGTCAATAATACAGTCCTCCCAAGATAAAATGACATTATAAAACCAGAAATTATTTAACCACTGAAAATGATGCTTCCATGTAAGGAAAGATAGATTGATATTTCATTTGGAGTGTAGTAGGACTATTACAGAGTGACTATATCCATTAGGCAATTATTCCATAACAGCACAACTGAAGTAAATTCCTTAGTACACAACCAGTAACTATTTGCCAGTTATACACATTAGAAAACATTCTTAAAAGATGCAATGTCAGTGTTACATATTATTTACAATATAATAGAAGGAATACAATGCATGTTATGTGAAAAATGTTTGTTGATTTATAAGATAAAATTACTATCCTATAGATAAGTGACATAGTCATCTCAAAGACACTCTGCTGGGTAAAAAAAAACTTTTGTAGGCTGAAGACCCACATTGTGAAAATGCAGCGTTTTACAGTACCTGTATTCTGGCTAATCCCACCCACACAGTGAAAAAAAATCTACAGCAGAAAAGTTATCAAAAATGCTTCCACTTTTTAAAATTGTCAATTATACCTGTGGAGACCCTGGCGTTTTCCATACAGGTATAATAGAAGTAGAAAGTCTGCAGAGGAAAAGGCTGCCTTCACACGATGTAAACGCGAGCTGATTTTGTCAAAAAACACGTGTAAAAAAAATACAACTGTAAAAATCAGACTCCCATTGACTTCAATGCCATTTTTTACATGTGTAAAAACCGTGCAAAAAATGCGCAAAAAACGTGCGTTTTTTGCACATTTTTAACACGTGTAAAAAATGGCATTGAAGTCAATGGGAGTCTGATTTTTACACGTATTTTTTTACACGTGTATTTTGACAAAATCAGCTCGCGTTTACATCGTGTTACATGCTGCATAAAAAAAAACTGCGTTTTTTTTTTTTTTTTTTTGCTGCACTTGGCTACGTGGGGCCTTAGCCTTAGACACAGTCCTCATCTCTCACCCACTTTCTATTATCTAGCCCCATAGAGCACATAAACCATGGTTATAAACCATGTCTCTAGAAGAACATGCACTTTTCGCATAGTGAATGCATGTAACCCATGGTTATAAAGCATGTCTCTACAGCAGGGGTAGGCAAACTTTTTTTTTTTTTTTGGAGTGCTGATTTAAATGAAAAAAATCACAAATGATGTCTTCTGAGTGCCAGTCAATAATTGTAAGGCTTACGACCCCTATACTACAGTAATATACCACAAGCCATAACTCAGAAGTGCTGCCACAAGATGCTTCAGGACGCATGTGCTTACTGCTATTTCCTGGGATGCATCTGTTCCTTTCCATTAAAAGCAATGAAAGTACATGTGCAGCCCCCAAATAGTGGTAAATATATTTGCCTGTGAGCAGCATTCTTATGGTGGTAACACATTATATATCTGGATGCAAAATCACACCTTTATACTGAATAATGTCCCATAACGGCCCCTGCACACGGTATTATGTCCCATAACGGCCCCTGCACACGGTATTGTGTCCCATAGCGGCCCTGCACACGGTATTGTGTCCCATAGCGGCCCCGCAGTGCAGGGAAGGTGAGTAATATTTTTTATGTTTCATCACCTCCCCTGGGACTCCACGTATAATATTCTGTTGTCTGAAGAGACCTCACAGTATTATAATAGCTGTTTCATTTCAGCGAGGAGTCGGGCTGCCCGTACTAAGGAAATAAGCTTCGCGTGCCACTCTTGGCATGTGTGCCGGATGTTGTCGACCCCTGCTCTAGAGGCAGTTGCACTTTTCTCATGTCTTGGTGCACAGTGTATGATCATAGCCTTAAACTGTAGTATTTAAATATGGCGCCTGCTCAGGAACTGAACGGGCAGCAGCAATCCCTGCATTGAGATATATCTCTGATCACAGACATATACCGGTAACCCCTCAGATTGTTGGTTTAGGGTTGTTAAGAATAGTTCTCCATACAGTTTATTTTCACTGAAATTACTGGCAGACTATAAGTTTATTGTCCACCAAGTGATGTTAAATTAAAGATTCACGAATGTATAAAAACTGATCACAGAAGCTCCTAGTCATGGGACTCCATACCATTAGTTTCTCTAGTTCATCATGTTGCAAATGTATAGCAATCTGTAGTCAACATGTCTCAAGTGAAATGAGCTGATCACATTAATATATTTTCGGATGGAAAGGATTCACTAGAACATATTCATTTTTATTCACCCCGTTGCTCATTTTGGGTTTAGTCTGATTCAGTAATTGTTAGCTCTCTGTGTATGCACACTCATACAGGGAAAGAGGACAATCATTGAATATGACTAGTAAAAATTCTAAACACCTCTTTTTCTATTTACACGTAAAAAAAAAAAAAAAACCCACAGAACAAATCAAATAATCCATGTAAACAGAAAAAAAAACAATGCCAAAAAAGTAGAATAAAATGCTGATCAAAAAAATCAGATGTGCCCTAAAATACCAATAAAAACTACAATTTGCCCCCAAAAGAACAAACCTTTGTTCTACTGATGGGAAAAAATAAAGAAAATGTTATTGGTGTGAGAATATTGCAGAAGTGGATTAAAAACAAGTTAATCATTTTTACGATTTGATAGTCGGGTGTTGATAGGTAAACATGTGATTTCTGGCTATCCATCACAATATATATGGGATGTTCTACTTAGAAATGAATCTCATGTTACGTCATATTATAAACAGACGTGTTGATATTTATACACCTTCATGCGATTATACTTTCATCTGGTAGAAAAGGACAGCTGCATAAAAAGCCTTTAATATCCCAGTGGTACAAAATGTTATCTGCTAGAATGCAAAATAATCATGTTTTTGCACATTCCTTGTGTGCCCTATTAAGAGCGATGGGAGCTAGAGATTAAGATAGACGCCTGACCTAGGAATTCTTATCTGTTCAGCAAATAAAAAAGCAAAAATGTACTATCTTTCTGAGAATGCATGAAGCTGCTGGGTGTCTGGGTGCAGATAAAGATCTGTGTGTCAGGATATTGTGTTGTTGATGAGAAGTCTGGCAGGTGCTAAATGACTACTTCTCCTGTATAGAACTTTCAGGCCCATATTTAGTAAACAATAGTCTGTCCTATGGAACGTGAAAGAATTTTGATTCAGTCAATGGGTTACACCATGTCTTTAATTGTTGGAAGCTGTCCAGTGTCATAGCAACAGATAAGAATGGAGTGGCTTGTTTATGTGTTTCTTTTAGTGAAAAATGATAGATTAGAATTTATCCACATAGGTGTATTAAAACCATACCTACTATATACTTCGCAAACATGGAATTTTCAAGCACTGTTGAACTGATATCAGAAAGGATGAGTGAGCTCCTTCACAGCGGAGGGGAAGACTCAGGCATAGTTACTTGGACTTGACTAGCACTTGGTCTCTGCCCCATGACTTTATGCAGCTAATATAGCATGTATTTTATTATAATAATAGCTAATTATATTATCCTACTCTGTTTTAATTACTTTACAGAGATTATTATGATCTGCAAATATTAACCCTATTCTGTAAGATCTCTACAAGGTCATTAATAGACTGTTAGGGTGGGTTCACACTACCATTGTTAATGTCCAATGTTGTCATCCATCACTGGATGACAGCAACGGATATTAACTGTAGCAGAGTACAGACGGAGCCCCCTCCAACTGAGTCTGTTCCCATTGACATTAATGTAAACAACATGATGGACGCCATCTTCTGTTATATTTGTTTACTTTAGTAACAGTACAAAAAGTTCTACATGCAATACTTTTTCTTCCAACAGAAAAAATGTCTGTTGCTCTCATTCTAGATGGATGAGAGTAATGGGAATTAGCAACATTAGCTTGTACCCACCCCTAAAAAGAAGGGGATCCAGTACTGACCTCTGCAGTACTCCATTGTGACCCAGTCTGAGCCGATTGTTACCCATTTACACATATTTTCTACTAGTCTCAATGTTTTCATTTTATGTAGCACAATATCAAATTCAGGATGTAACTCTTTTACAAATTATTTAGGGAGCGTTCACACTACCGTCAGTGTCCGACAGGTAGTGTCCACTGCTAATGTCCGTTCAAAATCTTGCACGGACATTAGCAAGCGGACAGAAAAACCCGACATGTAGGTTTTTTCTGTCCGCTTGAAAAGTCGGACATCTTTATGAATGGACAGTTAAGGACAGGCACGGAGTGTAAAACAACGCACCCGATCTCCATTTAAATGAATGAAAAATGTCACGGACACAGCTAGTGTCCACTGCTAATGTCCGTGCAAGATTTTGAACGGACATTAGCAGCGGACACTACCTGTCGGACAATGACGGGAGTGTATGCCCCCTAAGAATCTAATGGTGACTGCCAAACTGTCAACTGCCAATGTGATATTTTCATAAGGTTCCCTTATAGAGAGCAGACAAGAATATATTATCCAGTACAATTGGGAACAATTAAGGCAAATAATAAAAAATACACATGCTCCATGTACAATATCGGAAGTCAATCAAACTCATGTTCCATTCCATACTAGAACCTGTTTGTTCACATAATCAATCACAAGAGTCATAACAGTGAATTTCCAGCAACTAAAGATTGGAAATAATGATTAGAGTTTATTTCATTTCTAAGAGTCACCATGAATTGTTAAAGAGGATCTTTCATGTCCTCAGGCACATGCAGTGTTATATACCGCTAGAAAGCCAACAGTGCGCTGAATTCAGTGCACTGTTGTGTTTCCCCATTATGTTGATGTCAGTTCCATTATAACACCCCCTCCTCAACTGTACTCATCCATAGACTAGTACTGGGTGATGTTCCTCACAGCTTAGTGCCATCGTTGGGCGGTAAGGAGCGTCCCCTCTGACCATACAGGGCTATGGACGAGTACTGTCAGGAGGGATGTTCCTCACAGTCCATCTAGACCAGGGGTAGGGAACGTATGGCTCTCCAGCTGTTGCAAAACTACAACTCCCAGCATGCATACTTGCTCTGCTGTTCTTGGAACTCCCATGGAAGTGAATGGAGCATGCTGGGAGTTGTAGTTTCACAGCAGCTGGAGAGCCGAAGGTTCCCTACCCCTGATCTAGACTGTCAGGAATGCCCTTCTGACAGTGGGCTGAGATCTGTAACGCACTGACACTCACCGGCCACTTTATTAGGTACACCTGTCCAACTGCTCGCTAACACTTAATTTCTAATCAGCCAATCACATGGCGGCAACTCAGTGCATTTCGGCATGTAGACATGGTCAAGACAATCTCCTGCAGTTCAAACCGAGCATCAGTATGGGGAAGAAAGGTGATTTGCGTGCCTTTGAACGTGGCATGGTTGTTGGTGCCAGAAGGGCTGGTCTGAGTATTTCAGAAACTGCTGATCTACTGGGATTTTCACGCACAACCATCTCTAGGGTTTACAGAGAATGGTCCGAAAAAGAAAAAACATCCAGTAAGCGGCAGTTCTGTGGGGGGCGGAAATGCGTTGTTGATGCCAGAGGTCAGAGGAGAATGGCCAGACTGGTTCCAGCTGATAGAAAGGCAACAGTGACTCAAATAGCCGCCCGTTACAACCAAGGTAGCCAGAAGAGAATCTCTGAACGCCGCACAGTACGTCCAACTTTGAGGCTACAGATGGGCTACAGCAGCAGAAGACCACACCGGGTGCCACTCCTTTCAGCTAAGAACAGGAAACTGAGGCTACAATTTGCACAAGCTCATCGAAATTGGACAATTGAAGATTGGAAAAACGTTGCCTAATCTGATGAGTCTCGATTTCTGCTGCGACATTCGGATGGTAGGGTCAGAATTTGGCGTCAACAACATGAAAGCATGGATCCATCCTGCCTTGTATCGGTAACGGTTCAGGCTGGTGGTGGTGGTGTCATGGTGTGGGGAATATTTTCTTGGCACTCTTTGGGCCCCTTGGTACCAATTGAGCATCGTTGCAACGCCAAAGCCTACCTGAGTATTGTTGCTGACCATGTCCATCCCTTTCTGACCACAATGTACCCAACATCTGATGGCTACTTTCAGCAGGATAATGCAATGCCATGTCATAAAGCTGGAATCATCTCAGACTGGTTTCTTGAACATGACAATGAGTTCACTGTACTCCAATGGCCTCCACAGTCACCAGATCTCAATCCAATAGAGGAGCATCTTTGGGATGTGGTGGAACGGGAGATTCGCATCATGGATGTGCAGCCGACAAATCTGCGACTGCAACTGTGTGATGCCATCATGTCAATATGGACCAAAATCTCTGAGGAATGCTTCCAGCACCTTGTTGTATCTATGCCACGAAGAATTGAGGCAGTTCTGAAGGCAAAAGGGGGTCCAACCTGTTACTAGCATGGTGTACCTAATAAAGTGGCCGGTGAGTGGATATCTCCAGCCCTAGGGCACATAATGGGAAAACCTGAATTCAGCGCACTGTCGGCTTTCTAGCAGTATATAAAACCTTAAGGACATGAAAGGTCCTCTTTAAGTGAACAACAGCTCATAAAAAGATTATAAATATTTTTACCCCTTGGTAAAGTACCAAAATGAAATAGAATCCTGTCCTAACCAATAATTAACAAGTAACTTTTAATAAATACCTTTAAAAATTAATGAAAGCGTCAACAAAATCAATGCAAATATAATATTAAGTAGTGAATAATACCAGTTAGCTAGTAAAACAGTAGTTAGAGGGGTCAAAAAAATTACATATTCACAGTGGATCAGGCTATCCTATGTGTAGGGAAAATGGAGATATATCCCTAAGTGACCACTAACCCAGGATCCAACACTCCCGCCCTAACAAGGGCAGTCCCTAACTGTCCCTAGACAAACCCTATTGATTCTCACGTCCATTGCATTTTGACCCTAATAGGCTGTTCATCAGCGACTTTTTAGAGCGTAGAGTAGTCTGGACAACAATAGCTTGCTTCCAGAGCTCAATCCCAGGTATACAGAGGAGCAGCAGTACATCTGGCATTTGGAGTGTTTTCCTATGACACAAACTGTGCATAACATATTCCACTGAAATTACGTATTTCTAGAAAATTTGCTATTTTCACTTTTCACCATCAGTTGTGCATTCATTACTGAAAATTAAATAATGTAGCATGTGGGGAGTAAAAATGGTGACATCAACACTGGATAAATTCCTTGAGGGGTGTAGTTTCCAAAATGGGGTCACATGTCAGGGGATTTCACTGCTGGCATTTCAGGGGCTCTGCAAAGTGGAAATAGCATCCAAAAACCAAACTGTCTAAATATGTGCCCTACAAAAACAAATAGTGTTGCTTTCCTTCTGTGTCTACTATTTATGCCATATTTTGTGAGGTGAGATGAGCAAAAAAATCTTTTGTTCCAGCAGGGTTTTAAAAAAAAATAAATTTATGACGTTCATCAAGCAGGTTAAATAATGTTTTAGTTTTATTGTATAGGCTGTTACGAACTATGAAAAACACATAGGTATATTTTTTTTCTATTTTTTTACATAATGGGTAGGGGAGAGCTGAAACACCCCTTGCACTGTATGGGAGCGTTCATGCTACTGTCGGTGTCCGACAGCTAGTGTCCGCTGTTAATGTCCGTGAAAAATCTTGTGCGGATATTAGCATCAGACACTAGCTGTGTCTGTGACATTTTGCATTGATTTAAATGGACATCGGGTGCGTTCTTTTACAGTCCTTAACTGTCCGTTCCCAAAGATGTTCGACTTTTCAAGCGGACAGCAAAAACTACATGTCGAGTTTTTCTGTCCGCTTGAAAAGTCGGACATCTTTGGGAACGGACAGTTAGGACTGTTAAGTGTTACATCCTAATGTCAAATTGGCTTAGTACTTAGCATATAAAAAGGCAGGGACGTTACACGAACTGGTTAAATCAGATAATTAAATATACTACCAACCTGTTTTTATTTTATCACTACTGATTATTTTATTCTATTTTCTGGGCATGATTATGGGAGCTGCCAACTTGACTAAGCTTCTCCTCTGCTCTGCTTACACCATTTAGTGAAATGCTTTAGCATAGTCTTGGCCATTAGAAGAAATAGTGTGGGTATACCATGTGCAGGAAAGAAGAGTATATAAGCTGTGACATCACATATTGTCAATAGTGGATTCAATGATAGGTCACGTCACTATACGTGTTATATGTAGAGTTGTGATAGTCTATTATAATCCTGTAAATAGAAATAGTATGGAAAGATTGCAGCTCACCACTCCTGTTGGTCTTATGCAATTTTCTTTGGGTGCACGGACAAATAGCTCTGGACTCCTGAAGCTTGCTTCGGTACACAGATACAAGAGGAAAGTTGGTCCGCACTCCTTTATATTTTATAAAACTTCTTCTTTATTTCATTATTTAAAATAAATGATTACAAGTACAAAAAAGTGCCAGTGAATAAACTCCCCAAAAGTGTCTATTAAATAATCATGGCCATGATTATTTAATAGACACTTTTGGGGAGTTTATTCACTGGCACTTTTTTGTACTTGTAATCATTTATTTTAAATAATGAAATAAAGAAGAAGTTTTATAAAATATTAAGGAGTGCGGACCAACTTTCCTCTTGTGTCTGTCTATTATAATCCTGTCTATCTTGTTTGTGATGTAAATCAGGTGAGTGCTGCAATGAAAATTGCTACAGAGCTGATAGAACTGATAGACAGAAGTAGCCATTTATCATTAGACTTTGTAGCCTCAATTACAATTGCAGATAATGACAGAAAATTAAAAATAAAATCATCAAAAACTGTTATGTTTCACAGCTCCTTGTTTCATATATACTAGGATTGCCTGCTTATATAGCCTCATTGGAGGGAGTTCTACACCTTACATAAAGATGTGTTTCAAACCCTGATGACCTCAGACGCATTCACCTCCCTACTTCCCCCTAAACATATGCATGGCTTAAAAGCTCTAGCTGCAAAGTGTGTCATTGTATTGATTTGAGGGTGATAGAATAGTTTACGGCTCTTTTTCTGACCATGTGGACTAGGAGACATGGTCTTCTTGGGACCTCAGCTGTGCTGTGCTGACATTAAGCTGTGGACACTGTTGTGACTTACTCACTACCTTAGGAAATGTTCTGTGAAATCCCACATCTCTTTATTCTTTCATTTATTTCTATATTGAGAGCTGTTTCTGCCTTTTACTTAATGTTACTGTATATGGTTTATGGGAGTACGGGGCTGTGTAAAATGTAGAGAAAATGAGGGTAGATGAGGGTCACTTCAAATAGTTACATATTGAACATTTTAAATAGTACAAGCTATCTTATGTTGTATGCAGGCAGGAGGTGATCCGACAGGCTACTAGAGCCTCCTATTAATTGTACAGTTTTCCCCAATGATCTTTTTACTGTAATATTGTGATCACATACGTATGTAAATATTAAACATATGCACATAAAGTTGCATTCAATTTCCACAACTCCATGGTGTGTTATTTTTGTCAGCAAGTATATATGAATAAAATGAAATTAATCCTCCTTCATATGACACCAAAAGTATGTTACAGTATATACTGTTCAAGATATGTGTTTGAAGTGCCCCCCCACCCTCATTTATCTACTTTTTCACAGTCCCTACTACAAGCTTGTACTCCATACACAATAACATTCAGTGAGAGGCAGGAACAACTCTTATTACAGAAACAGTGAGAGGTGTGTAATAAAGGTGCCACCCGTGCACTACCCAAAAGTGGCATCTGAGAGCCACACTTACTAAAATTACATGAACAGCGCAAAGTTTCACATATCTCTTGTAGTCAAAAGCAATACCTGAAATTGCAGTAATTAGTAGTATGATAATAAGCATGCCAGCAAGTAACAATGTAGTTTACATAGATACAGATGCTGAGACCTAAGAAATGGGACTCTGCAACCCCGGCCTCCACCCCCAACCGTGAGGCCGGCTTTCCACGCCACCCCCTCGTGAGCCCGGTCCCCACTTCCACCTTCCGTGACCCCGGCCTCCCACCCCCTTCTCCCGTGACCTCTGGCCTCCTCCCTCCCCTCCGTGACCCGTCACCCCCTTCCCCCCTGTGACCCCAGCCTCCCCCCCGCCACCCACGGTCCCGTACCCCCCACGGGCTAGGGTCCTGGGGGGTATAGGGTGTGGAGACTGTGCTGCGCAGCAGCTATGGAGATGCATGGCACTGGATGGATAGACAGTGGTTTGGGGAAGTGTGCTCCACTTTTTCCCCCTCGCAGCTGCATTCCTCCCCCCAGCCCCCTGGATCTGCCTTGAGCCTAGTGTCCTGACGTGTCCAGGGGCTGCAGACAGTGCTGTTCAGCAGATACGGGCAGGCAGAGCATTCGACGGGTAGATGGGGGGCTTATGAAGTTGTCTCCAGCGTCCCCTTTCCCACTCCCAGGGCCTCGGCGGACTCACCTATCCACGCCGAGTGCTGGCCTCTAACAATGCCGGCATGTGTGGCACTCCGCATATGCGCCGCCATTTTCCTAGTGCCGCTCAGCGGCCAGTGTGAGAAGCGATAGCCCCACCCCCTGCCTCGGTCGCTCCATTCAGAGGCCAGCGTGAAGGCTGTGCAGCCGGCTTCAGTCCGTACACCTCCTCCCCCGTCCATCGATTGCTCCAATCAGATCAACGCGATGACGTCATCTCAGGTCCTTCAGCCTCTGCCGAGCGTGATTTCGGTTCTCGCAGTTGAGCAAACCGGCAATCTACGGGGATGGTAAGGCGCCTATGTTTCCTTCCGGGCACCATTCCAGGTATGTGCCAAATCTGACTGTAATTCGTTCGGCATTTTCAGCATGATTGAGAAACAAACATCCAAACCCATAAACATCGATTGGAAAATCAACTGACTGTTGCCTTGAACTAGGACCCTTTTAGCTCAATGAGCTCAGTATATACACTTACACTGCAGCTGACCTCAAGTAGCAGCAATATCCTGCAAGATGCTTCAAGGTAATGACTGGTAAGGTGGGAATATTGATAAGGCAGGGTCTGGGGAGCAAAGATACTGATCAGTCTTGAGGCTTGTTGACATGTAGTATGCTGCCTATCATACCTAATAGAATTAAGGCATTTTGCTGTGCACTGCTTATATACAGGGTGAGGGACTGAGGGGACAACCCTGTCTCAAGGGCCCACTCAGGCTCAGGGCCCCACCTGGGAGATTCACCTGCTCCCCTGTGGGCCAGTCCAACCCTATACAGATGATGTGTTAAGTGTATATAGTTATAACATAGTTAGAAGACTGTTCTTCATCTCTTCTGTTGAGTCCAATACTCATGTAAAGTTACTGACAGAAATCTTGTCTGGGGACATTTGATCAAGACAGAAAAGTCCAAATGTCTATGCATACGATTTACTTTGGTTAAACTTGCAGCTTTGCCCTTCAAGGCATGTGTCAGTTTGATTGATGGTATATAGATAATATTTATGGCAAGACTATCAGTCGTACTATCATTGTAAAACAAGGAAATATGTCTGCACAAAAGCTCAACAGAGGAAATGTCTGCTTATAGGTCACACGCTCATGTCAGGGAAGTCATTTCATCGTAGTGATAGCAACCACAAATTTGGAAACATAATGTAAACTTACCTGATAATATTATTATTCCATGATATATTTAAATCAAAGGTTTTTCTTAATTAAATTAATCATAAGATTTTATTAAGTTTATGTACCACAGTGTTTTCTTATATTTTCCTGCTTACAGTTTTTATTCCATTTTATTTCAGCTTGCAAACAGCAGAATAGAAGTCCACATGATCAACATTTTATACATTACATTTAATAAGCAGAAATGATGGAAAAAATATAAACATATCTATATAAAAGCTGTATTAAACTGCCAAATGTCAATGAGAAGCACATTGATAAGCCTTAGAGATGACTTTAAGTCAATCTGGCTTTGTCCAAAATTCACTGTCCATTACAAGAGTAAATACACTATGTTCTTGCTCAAAGTCGCTAATAGTGTAAATAGTCAGTCATGGCTTACATGCGTAGTTTAAGTCACCATCCTCATAAAGAAATCCAATGTGACGGGGCACTTTTTCAATAGACAGTAGTAGTCTGTCTGCTGTTGGCTATTGTGAATGATCATCATGTTAGAGGACATGCAGGACTTGTGTCTGTCCAAAAAAAACAAAACGGTTTCTCTGCGGTGTCACGGGGTGACTAATGCTATACAGTCTCAGAACACTTCTCACTGACAAGTGTGTGATGTGATAATAGCAGTGGTAAAAGGAGATGTTTCTGTAATGAAAAATTCTATTGTAGTAATTCTTTTTGACCACAAGATGCCGCTGTGTTAGGTAAAGGAAAAACCAGGAAGTGACGAGTTCAGGAAGTGGACTGCTGTAGTGGGGGAGAAGAAGCTGGCTGTGAGCAGTGAGAGAGCTGAGGGACAATCCATTGCCATCCGCTGCCCTGCAACGCTTGTTTCAGGCCAGGGCCAGCTCTGGAGAAGCCCGAACCTGTTGCTGGTTCCCATGTCAGGAGAGTTGGAGACGATTGCTGTGCAGACGCCGCGGAGCGGATGACAAGAAGGACCAGCCCTTGTGACACCGTGTTCCAGTTGCCTGGAGGCAAAGAAATTCCTGTTTCCTTCGGAAAGTCCATCTGACTGTTCGCCCCCTTGCTAACCCGGGTAAGCGGAGCTCCGATTCACCTTTCATAAGGGTGAATAGTGTATACACGCAGTAAATAGTTTTTTTTTTGGCGCCAAAAACCTAGCATAGACTGGTTCCGGCCATTTTGCTTTAAAGCGAGTTCTATCCAAACGGAGATACAGCACGTGTTGTCCTGCTATTCAAAAGAGACACTATATCCTGGATTATAGTACCAGAAGTATGTCATAAGAGGAGTTATTTGTTTCACTAAGACTTGTGCAGCTAAGCACCAACTTCTGATAAAACAAAACCGGTTGCTGAAGTCTTCCCTGCAGGGTTGGGGTAGTGTGTTGAAATGTGGATATTGGGGAGTGGGTAAGTTAAATAGTAAACTGTGATATTGTTAACCCCAGTGTGACACCGCAGGTGATCTTCCTCTGCATACTTACATTGTTTTGTTAGCTTGGTATTAATAGGTAAATTGCAGCTGCTATATATATGTAGCCGCTAGTTAAAGGCATAGTTCACTAGTTCTGACATATTAGGTCACGGTGCAGTGTCACTCAGGGGTCTCAGCCCTCGGCTGAGTGTCTTGTAATTATTGATTTCATCAGGCCTGTTAGCCTGGAGTTCACCCCAAAAGGGTATAGAGTAAAATTTATATTTCTTACTTCGTGTCTGGTGTGGTTGTGCCTGTCCGTGGAACCGCTGTATCCTAAAAGTTCCTGCAAGAGCCCCGGTAGCCAGTCGGCTGCCGTGTCTTTCCCTTCCTCCTCCCCCCTTACATTTTTGGCGTAGTCGGCAGGATACGGTGCCACCATGGACATGGACAACGCATCTGGGGACGCGCCCTTGGTGGACGCGGACCGTGTGCCTAATGGCGGGGTGGCTGTAGGTGCTGTCCTCCCGCCTGTTGCACCTACCCTTGCACCGACAGCCCTAGTCAGGTGTTTACCAGCAGGTGCCATCTTAAACCAACTGACTAAATTTGACGGACATAACATGTTGCTGACCGATTGGACTGAACGACTGAGGAGTGCGATTAAACTGTGTAATCTAGCCCCCGAACTCCAACCGGAGGTAGCGATAAATGCTCTGCAAGGGAATGCCCGACGGACAATCACATTACTGCCAGAGTCCCAGAGGAGTACGGTGACAGACATAGTAAACAGGTTGGAGAAGGTTTACGGGAACCGTGCCCCGTCAGTTGATTTACTTGCCCGGTTTGTTAATCGGAGACAGAGGGAGGGGGAGACCGTCCCTGAGTATGCTAATGAACTACAGGGGTTGTTAGCTGATGTCCGGAGGGCCGAATCCCACGCCCAGCGTGCCCCTGAGGAAGATGACGAGCTGTTGAGGGATTATTTTATTCGGGGATTATGTTTGAGTACGGTGAGGCGGGAACTACAGAACCGCGTGCTGGCGGACAAGACCCTGACCTTTGTCCAGATTCTGGAGGAGACCATCGCCAGGACTCAAATGGAGGAGCCAGAGGTGGGTCAGGTCGCCATGCAGAGAGCTGGAAGGGTGATGACCAATGCTGTAGGGGGTGAGACAGAGGCCCAGATGAGAGAAATGCAGCGTACTATAGATGCGCTAACCCAACAATTGAGCCAGGTGCAGAGTAGGGTACAGACTCCTGCTGCTGGGAACCCGTTACCAACTCCCTCAGACGGGCCCCCATGTCAATGCTCAGCAAGACCCCCCCATGTGGCAAACAGAGGAACCACAGGGAAGGCCATCTCCATCACGGCCGTGGTATCGCTCTCCTCCTGACCCCCAACTGCGACAAAGGCCACCACCTCGGGAGTGGGACTATAGCAATGTTCAATGTTGGCAATGTCAAGAGTTCGGGCATATCTCAAGGAACTGCCCAGGACCGAGAAGGGCCAGGCCCAGCAACTCACCGCCGTTAAACGGGAGACCTCCGCGATAAGAGGGCGCACCGCGGGGGTATCAGGGGGCCCAAGTGCTCCAAAAAGCCCACATGATTTGATCGCAAAAAGCCCCGTGCTGGAAGTGAGTTTTGAGGGAAAGAAGGTCCCCTGCCTAGTGGATACGGGTTCTGAAGTGACAACAATGCCCTTAGACTATTTTGAACGGCATCATGGCCACCTTATGCGACCAAACACCGGAATGGTTATCCGACTGAGAGCGGCAGATAATGGAACTATCCCTGTACATGGGGTAGTCTGGATGCGGCTTCGGGCCTGTGGCCAAGAATTAGGAGTCAAGGGAGTTATCCTTGTCAAGTCTACCTACTTGCCGGAGGTCCCGGTGATTCTAGGCATGAATGTGTTGCGAGACCTGAACCACGTGCTTTTCACCAAGAAAGGACCGGAGTACTGGAAGCGGACTACGGCACATAGGCCAACACAGCAAGTTTTCCGGCAAATTGTCCAGACTTGCCGAATCCAGAAGGGACTCCCTGAAAACCACCGGCTGGGGGCGGTGTATACCCCGAATGGTGCGCCCGTAAAAATACCTCCCCGGCAGGAACGGACATTGATGTTGCCTGTGGGGACCAATCTGAATGTGGACGGATTGGATGTCGAGCTGGAACCGGTAGAGCGGTGTGAAGAGATAACTGGTGTGATGTTTGGGCGAGTGGTGGCCACAGTCCGAAACGGGCGAGTGCCGGTGCGGTGCGTGAATCTACAGGATCATGAAGTGACCCTACCAAGGAGAGTCAAGGTCGCCAGAGTCTTCCTACACCAGGGTGAGACAGCCCGGAGAAGACCCTTTACTCTTAGGGAAGAGAGAGGGGACGTTTGGACCTTGGCGGTACAGATGGATCAACCTGAAAAACCCACGCCCGAGTGGAATGGGAGGAAGATCCTGGAAATGATGGGAATAAACCGTCCCTCTTTGAGTCCAGACCAAGTACGGCTAGTGGAAGAGACCCTATGGGAGTTCCAAGCTGCATTTTCTAGGCATGACGAAGACTTTGGCTGTACGTCTGCTATCGAGCACCGAATACCGACCGGGAACACGGCCCCAATCCGTGAAAGGTATCGACAGATCCCACCAAACATGTACCAAGAAGTGAAGGAGATGTTACATCAAATGTTGGATAATGGCGTGGTACAACCAAGTCAGAGTCCGTGGGCTGCCCCGGTGGTGCTGGTCCGAAAAAAAGACGGCACCTTACGCTTCTGTGTCGACTACCGGAAGCTGAACGCAAAGACAGTGAGAAACTCTTATCCCTTGCCGCGGATCGAGGAATCCTTATCCGCATTGGGAAAGGCGAAATACTTCTCATCCCTAGACCTGGCGAGCGGATACTGGCAAGTGCCAATGGCAGCAGAAGACAGACAGAAAACAGCGTTCATCTTGCCGATGGGCTTGTATGAGTTCAGAAGGATGCCCTTTGGATTGTCCAATGCCCCCGGCACGTTCCAAAGACTCATGGAGTATTGTCTTGGTGACCTAAACTTTGAGTCAGTGCTCATCTATCTGGACGATATTGTGGTCTTCGGATCGTCCTTCGAACAACATCTTCAGAGGCTGAGACAAGTCCTGAAGCGCCTGATGGAGCATGGGCTCAAGGTCAAGCCCAAGAAGTGCCAGCTGTTCCAGACACAGATTGAGTACCTGGGGCATATTGTCTCTGCTGAGGGGGTGCAACCGGCAAGCAGCAAGGTGGAAGCGGTACAACGCTGGCCTGTCCCAAGAACCCTCAGGGAACTTCGCGCATTCTTGGGCCTAGCTGGATATTACCGGCGCTTCATAAGAAATTTTTCAAAGAAGGCAGGACCGCTGAACGAATTGCTGAGGGGGACCTCCCGGGGGCCAAAGAACCAGCCCATTCCATGGGGAGAGAAACAACAACAGGCGTTCGAGGAGTTGAAGGAAGCCCTGACGAGTGCACCAATACTCGCCTATGCGCAGTTTGACAAGCCCTTCATGTTATACACAGATGGGAGTCTCCATGGCCTAGGTGCGGTGCTCGCCCAAGAACAAGATGGCCGTGAGAGGGTCATAGCCTATGGAAGCCGGTCCCTGAGGGAGACAGAGAGGAACTTTGACAACTATAGTTCATTCAAGCTGGAACTACTGGCCCTAGTGTGGGCCATGACGGAGAAATTCTCAGAATACTTGACAGGAGCGGAAGTGACTGTTATGACCGACAACAATCCCTTGGCGCACCTAGACAATGCAAAGTTGGGTGCTTTGGAGCAGCGATGGATGACCAGGTTGTCCAGGTACAAGTACAAGATCAAGTACCGATCCGGTAGAGAAAATGCAAATGCGGATGCCCTGTCTCGAGTGACGCCGGATGACTCCGGACGAGATAAGGATGGAGAGTTGGAAGACTCAGAGGTTCCCCACTTGGGTAGAATACCCTTGTTTGTGATACTGGCACGGACAAGTGGGGTGGTGACAGACCGACCAGTGTTGCTTGGGAAAACCCATGGAGATTGGGTATATGCTCAGAATGATGACGTGACCCTAAGAAAGATCAAGCAGTGGGTGATGGCAAAGGAGTGGCCTACCCCGATGGAGCGCAAACGCTTGCCACCTATGGGGGCAAGAGTAATGCAACAGTGGGATAGACTGAAGTGTGAGAATGGGTTACTGTACCGTAAAGTATATTTAGAGACTGAGTTGGAGGTGAGATGGCAACTAGTAATACCAAGTACCAGTGCCAGGGAAGTTGCCCGTGAGGCTCATGTGAGAGGGGCCCACTTTGGTCCTGATAAAACGTTCAAGTGGCTCCAGCGATTTGTCTATTGTCCTGGTCTTGAGCAGACAGTGCAGGACGTGTGCCAAGCCTGCAGGGCCTGTGAGCTCGCTAAACCCCCAGAACAAAGGGCCCCCACTCAGACGATTAGGACCACTGCGCCGTTGGAGGTGCTGATGATTGATTATGTCCTGATAGGACACTCCAACAGCGGACATCAGTACTGTTTGGTAATGACCGATCACTTTACCAAGTTTGCAGTAGCAGTAGCTACGAAAGATCAGACTGCCGAATCTGCCGCCAGGGCTGTGTGTAAGCACTTCATCCAAGTGTATGGGTGCCCCACTCGTATTCACTCAGATCAGGGGGCATGTTTTCAGGGGCGGCTCATGTCGGAGTTGTATCGGGTGTATGGTATCCACAGATCCCGGACGACTCCTTATCACCCAGAGGGGAATGGGGCCTGTGAGCGATTCAATCGCACCCTCCTTCAGATGTTGCGAACGTTGGAGAAAGATCAAAAAGCTCGGTGGCCAGAGAGCTTAGCTGAGTTGCTCTGGGCCTATAATAATCGGGTCCATAGTACCACCGGCTACACGCCATACCTGATGCTGTTTGGGCATCCCGGACGGGAGATTGAAGAATTGAACTTGACAAATCCTGAGAGAGAGGGCGCTCGCTCGCCCGATGACTGGGTAGAACTACACCGTCGAAAACTGCAGACCATACACCGATTGGTGATTGACAAAACCCGACTGTCCAGTCACCCAGACAAGACCCCGGTTCAACATGAACCCTTCCAACCTGGGGACAGGGTGTTAGTAAGGGCCAAGAGACCCTCGGGAAAGTTGGATGATCGGTGGGAGGCAATGCCATATCGAGTAAAACGAAGGGTCATCCCTGACGGACCAGTGTATGAGATAGAGCCTGAAAGGGGTGAAGGAGTTACCCGGACTCTTCACCGTAATATGCTCAGACCTTGTAATTCAGAGACTCCCACAACGGAGACTGAGGTGCATCGGTTGAATCCGACAGCCCCAACCTTCACACCTGCTGCACAGATTGATCCCGATGAGTGGTGGGATGTACCAGTTCCCATGTCTGAAACGGTTCCAGCCGTGGTGATCTTACCTCCACGGGAGGGGACGACACTAATGGCTGCTCCTGTACAGGAACCTGAGCCGACCTGTGGGAATGAAGTGACTGATGCCCCGACTTTACGCAGAACGCCAAGGTCTAATGCTGGGGTTCCCCCACAGCGATACGCCCAGGATGAGTTTGTCTGGGGAGGTCTGTCGAGGACGCCGACCTCTAGTGGGGTGGTGTGTCACGGGGTGACTAATGCTATACAGTCTCAGAACACTTCTCACTGACAAGTGTGTGATGTGATAATAGCAGTGGTAAAAGGAGATGTTTCTGTAATGAAAAATTCTATTGTAGTAATTCTTTTTGACCACAAGATGCCGCTGTGTTAGGTAAAGGAAAAACCAGGAAGTGACGAGTTCAGGAAGTGGACTGCTGTAGTGGGGGAGAAGAAGCTGGCTGTGAGCAGTGAGAGAGCTGAGGGACAATCCATTGCCATCCGCTGCCCTGCAACGCTTGTTTCAGGCCAGGGCCAGCTCTGGAGAAGCCCGAACCTGTTGCTGGTTCCCATGTCAGGAGAGTTGGAGACGATTGCTGTGCAGACGCCGCGGAGCGGATGACAAGAAGGACCAGCCCTTGTGACACCGTGTTCCAGTTGCCTGGAGGCAAAGAAATTCCTGTTTCCTTCGGAAAGTCCATCTGACTGTTCGCCCCCTTGCTAACCCGGGTAAGCGGAGCTCCGATTCACCTTTCATAAGGGTGAATAGTGTATACACGCAGTAAATAGTTTTTTTTTTGGCGCCAAAAACCTAGCATAGACTGGTTCCGGCCATTTTGCTTTAAAGCGAGTTCTATCCAAACGGAGATACAGCACGTGTTGTCCTGCTATTCAAAAGAGACACTATATCCTGGATTATAGTACCAGAAGTATGTCATAAGAGGAGTTATTTGTTTCACTAAGACTTGTGCAGCTAAGCACCAACTTCTGATAAAACAAAACCGGTTGCTGAAGTCTTCCCTGCAGGGTTGGGGTAGTGTGTTGAAATGTGGATATTGGGGAGTGGGTAAGTTAAATAGTAAACTGTGATATTGTTAACCCCAGTGTGACACCGCAGGTGATCTTCCTCTGCATACTTACATTGTTTTGTTAGCTTGGTATTAATAGGTAAATTGCAGCTGCTATATATATGTAGCCGCTAGTTAAAGGCATAGTTCACTAGTTCTGACATATTAGGTCACGGTGCAGTGTCACTCATGGGTCTCAGCCCTCGGCTGAGTGTCTTGTAATTATTGATTTCATCAGGCCTGTTAGCCTGGAGTTCACCCCAAAAGGGTATAGAGTAAAATTTATATTTCTTACTTCGTGTCTGGTGTGGTTGTGCCTGTCCGTGGAACCGCTGTATCCTAAAAGTTCCTGCAAGAGCCCCGGTAGCCAGTCGGCTGCCGTGTCTTTCCCTTCCTCCTCCCCCCTTACAGCGGAACGGCTGCATACAGACATTGGCAGTCTGCTTTAAAAACCCATTCAAATAAGAAATTATAATGGAAGTCAATAGCTGATGTATACAGCAGCTTTCATAGGATGCTATACTCCTGATGTATAACTTGAACAGAGTAAAGAAATTAAATGTAACATCTTGATGTCTGCTGCCAGTATAAATGTTATGGCAAGGTTTAAAAAACTTTAGCACTGGTTCAAAACATCTAAGAATGATTTATTGTTTAGATAGTAGTTTAGATGATAGTTTGAAGTATTTTGTTCCAAAGAACTGACCTCCAGTACCAAATTGCTGTGATCTTATTGAAACCCTGGCGACACAATTTTCCATCACAGTTGTCACACAGAAAAATATTCTACATTTGTTCCCAGCCTAAGTGCATGGTTTAAATGAGTTGTCCAAGATTAGAGTTTGATGGCCTATCCTTAATTGGGCTAGAACGGTGATGGCTAACTTTTTAAGCTCGGTGAGTCAAAATTCGTAAAAAAAAAAGCTCGCTTAACTCAGGTGGCATATCGCAACTAGAAATATCTATAATTTTGTGATATTTGTAGCTCTAGTGAAAAAACTTATATTTTTTATATACTGTATTTGTATTATATGTATTTCTGGGCCATCACACAGTATATGATCCCCTTTTTCTGGCCCATCACATGGTATATGACCCACCTTTTTATGGCCCATCAAATGGTATATTACCCCTCTTCTCCTGGCCCATCACATAGTATATGACCCAGCTTTTTATGGCCCATCAAATGGTATATGACCCCCTTTTTCTGGCCCATCACATGGTATATAACCCCCTTTTTTAACCCTCACACGGTGACCCCATTTTTGACCCAATTTTCTGCCCCCCTCAGTATATCAACCCCTTTTTTTTTTTACCCCGCCACAACATACGATCCCCCTATTTATGGCCCCTACACAGTTTCTGACACCTTTTATACCCCCACACACAGTATATGACCCCTTTTTTAAAGCCCACTCACAATATATGACCTCCTGTTGTCTCCCTACCCCCACTAGTAGTGGCCAATACTTTTTAATCAACTATCCACACTCCAGACCTGAATGCCCTCCGCTGCTGCCTTCAGGGTGCACTGTTGCAGATGCTGAAGAAGGCTGGGATGCGTGTCACCAAAAATGTTTTCGCATGTCACCTGTGACACGTGTGTCATAGGTTCGCGATCACTGGGCTAGAATAATGCAGCATGGCCACTGCAAATTGTATGGAGCTAACTCAGGGGTGGGCAAGTAATTTTCCTATGGGGCCACATGAAAAATTGTAACGGTTCTAGAGGGCTATGCGCATCATGGCAAATTTAGCTCCACCCACTTCTCTGCTGACCCCGCCCATTCTCAATCCTTTTTCCATGTGCCCCACAAAGTAAAATCCTCCTACAGTCACCCTAACATTATACACCCCCACATTATAACGTTTTCCTCCAAATGTCCCACAGTATTAAGTCCCTCTCCTGGTGCCCCAGTATAAACCAGTAGAAACTAGAGGGGACATTAAACTGGGGGCAACTAGAGGCAGACATTTCCCCTCCAGCTACCTCCCATGGTTTAATATCCTCCTAGAGCTGCCCCAGTTTAATGTCACCCTCCATCTTCCCCCTAGTTTAATGTCCCTCCTACATGTGCATTAAGTTTAACTTCCCCCCTACATCTGCCCCTAGTTCCCCATCTTGCTCACACATGCTATCTCTTCTCTCTTTATCATCCAGCAGCCTCCATTGCCGGCAGCTTGCAGGAAGCACACAGTCCCGTGTGGCTCCGCCCACTAATGAGTCATAGCCTATCCTGGTGATAGGTTGTGATGACATCATCCCAGGTCCTTCAAAAACCTTCCACTAGCTATGCGGGCCAGATAGAAGCAGTCAGAGGGCCGGATGGGGCCCGCGGGCCACACATTGCCCAGGTCTGAGCTAACTGCTTCCAGGATGGATAAGAAGTCAGTAGAACATACCTGTATTAGGATATGTATATTTGCAGTAGGCATTATTAGTTACAAAACCTCAATACAGTCAATACAACTATATTCTACACAAGAAAAGTTATTGGCTGTAAAATGGTATTCAGATGCTTGTGGTAACTAAGGCTTCATTCAGACAGCTCTAATGATGCTGTTTCGTTTGGTAATTACACTCATGATCAGGTTGGGATTTTTGGCTATAGTTCAGACAACAAAATGTGACTGTCTTAAAGTAATACATTTACAAAGGGCACCTGTGGAATCCAAGAATGCCAGCAGGTTAGTGCACCATACAAAAGCACATCTGGGAAAGCTTCCATCTCTGTTACTGAACAGACAAATTAAGATCGATCTCAAACATTAAAATAAACTACTTCTGAAGAATAACCCGTGATCCGCTGACAAGTAACACATTGTAAAGCAGAATATGGCCATAAAACAACATTCAGCTATGTTACCTGGCCATGGTTCTACATGGAATACCGAGGAGCGACATCTCAAAGAGAGACAAATGAGGCGTTCTGACAGCATTTGACAACTGGTCTTTGTTCAGGATTCTTAGGGTCACATGACAAAGACACACTGTGAAATAAACAACGTTAGGTGCGCACTTTAAAGGAAATCACCCCCTCCCTTTTATGTAAAAGAATCCTCTAGAACTGTTGGGCCAAGGTTTCTGTATACACACACCTCAAGTTCTGAAGCTGTATATTTGTCTATAGAAATCAGGACTAGGAGAAGATGGCCATTGATTCTTCCTCTATACAAACACATTTGTCAAAACAAGTACACAAACAACACAAAACAACAGCTTTTACACACTGCTAAATCCTGGTATGTGTTACAGCTACAAGCAGCAAAATGGCAGTAATGGAGAAGCCTGGATCTGTTATTATGGGGAAGATAGACAGAAAAACCACTGCAAAATGATAAAATGTAAGACAATTCTTACTAGCCTGAGTGGAGTCACTACTAAGAATTCAGTAGAAATGGTTCATAGGTATGTATATTTCACAATACAAAAAGTGGAATATAATGAAATGCTGAGTTATATCTACTTCTATATACACATAATTAATACTTACGTAATATACTTTTTAATACGTTCTTTAATACTTTTTAATACGTTGGTGTTTTGTGAGTCGTGATTCCATGCCGCATCAGATAGAGCAGATTCTATTCTGTTCAGTTTTTGCGGAACAGACTCACCCATAGAAGCCTATGGGAGACTAAAATCCTAGGACTAACAAGAAAAAATATATATACCGAGCAACCCAGATGATTCCCAAACATACACTTAAATATATTTGAAAAGATTGTGTACCAAACACAAGGGAGATTTACAGCAGCAGTAATAACATCCAAATACCCCTTAGGGAACGATAAATGAAGAAGAAAGACCGATGGATGCGAGGATAAACTGCGCTACTTTCTTGAGATAAAATACGTTCTTTATTCCGCTTTTCTTAAAAACACAAGAAAAGCGGAATAAAGAACGTATTTTACCTAAAATCCTAGGACGGCACACCGATGACACATAGATTGTCATCAGTGTGCCGTCCATTTTTGCGGACAAGCTAGAGATATCATTAGATGTTTCCTGTGTTTTTTTAAGGTGGATCCACAAACTAGGATCACACACTGATGGCACATTGAAGACACTCTGTGCATTTTTGCGGACAAACTTCACTGATGCTGAAGAAACACTGAAGACACACGGAACACACACTGAAGACACTCTGTTCGCAAAAACTGAACACTAATTACTACTTTGCTGACTGCAAAATACGAAAAAAAGCCTAAAGATATGTTCACATCTGTGTTCGGGTTTCCATTTGGGGGTCATGCTGACCCCCCAAGGGAAACTTAATTCGCATAAAAAGCGGTTACCTTAGGAAACCCACAGACTCCAAATACTATAATGAGTTCATGTGGTTTCCGCTCAGTTTTTGCCAGAAAAGGGCGAAATACAGAGAGAAGCGCTGCTTGCAGTGAGGACTACTTCCTTTCCAATGCCTTGGCCTGGGAGTTTCCTGTCCTTGGGTTCACGTTTAACTCCTTCCTACTCAGTGCCATGCTATTACGTCATAATACTATGTAGCTGTAATCCTGTGGGCACAGGAGCTGTACTTGTGGTATTTCCGCAGATTCTGGTGGATTAACACCCTGAATGTTATGATCAATAGTTCACATAACACATGCAGATCCTGCTGTGGAGATCTGCAGCAGATAACTTCCATCTGTCAATGAGGAACAGCCCAAACAAATTGCATATTGCTTTTGTTGGTCCTATAGATGCAGTAAATCAGATTCTGGCTACATATCGTGGGTTTTTTTGTGATATTTTTTAATATTTCTGTGAGCACTGACTTTCTACTAGTAGTTCTTAGTGTTTGGATTCCTCATTGTGCCAGTATATAATCTCTTTGATTGACTGATGGTTTTGCCATCCTCTCATGACATGTTTTCAGCACTGAAACCTCGACAAGAAGCCACATTTCTTTATGCAATGTTTTTTTTTTCTAAGCTTGGAAAAAAAACCATGAGATTCGCACAACATCACAGTTTTACAATGAAATCATGAAATCAATGGGACTGTTATGTGGTCATTTTTGATACGTCAACCTTCATAAATGTTTTCTATTCTGTGAAGAGGCTACAGTGCTCAGCCAAATTCTGTGGCCTCACCAACCAGCTGATCTGATACTGTCCGTGGTGACCTCCATGCGCGAGAACAAATCCCATCCCATGTATGAGACCTTGATGGCACTTGGCAGCACTGTAAGTGACCGTCTGCTTCACCCCAAGTGTGAGAAGGAGCGCTATCGCAGGTCCTTCCTTCCAACCACAACCAGGCTGTATAATCTACATCAGACCAAACGAAGATCACTCTGCGCAGAGAACTAAATGAGTAGGATTATGAAGTCTTCCTTCTTTCTTTCTTCTGTTCCTTAGCTGCTATGGACTCCTAGTATATCTTCTCTTCTCAGCATATGTGTGTCTACTTCCGTAATATATTACTGTGTATTATCCTGTATCTGTATTACTTTGCTGCTGTAACATACTGAAATTTCCCCACTGTGGGACTATTAAAGGATTATCTTATCTGTGGGGGTCCCTTGTTATCAGACCCCAATAATCACATGCAGTGAAACCTCTTGCAGCCGACCTCTCAAAGAAAGAAGTATTTAGAATGCAAAGTGGCAGTAAGTATTAGCAAGAGTAGGCAAGTATGTACAGTGTTCCCAGAGAATGATGGAAGAGCCAGAAATCATGTATTTTAAGCTTCAGCATATTACACAGGTATCACACACAACCAGGCTTAGACTTGGAGTAATAAAATAATCACGGTAGTGTACACAAGTCACTACAACCCACACAGATAACCTTTCTTACTAGCCTGATAAAGCGCACATTTCCTAGTTCTATATAGCCCCATCATTCTAGGTCCCCAGAATCGGCTTTCCTCTTGTCTCAAGCTATCAGAATGGCTCCCCCTCTCATTATTGGTCTCCAGTACAATATATAAATCATAAGTAGTATTAGGGGTATTATGGTACTATAAGTAGATCAGGATAGTAGAAAGGATATATCCACCAAATATTCCTCCCACCTCCTATAAACATGCATGTGTTCTTGATGGGGTTATGGAAATAAACTGCACCCACACATCTCTGAAAACAAAGGATCAAGCATGTTAAAATTCAATATGTTCAATCCTTCTTTTCTCCAACATCTGCTGTAGGGAAATGTCAAGATACTATTATAGACTTTCAATGGTTTGCTGGTTCCATTGAACTCAGCATGCATCTCTATGCACCTAAATTAACATGCCTAGAATTTAATCTGTGTTATGTTTCTAAAGGGTTGCCCAATGAGGACAACCCTATTGCATTCAAACATATAAATGTCATTTGTGGGATGTAATTCAGTACTTCACTTGACATTTTTGGTCTCATGAAGATTAAATGCGCTGCATACATTACTTTGATCTCAGTACAAACACGAGCACTAATAAAGTATGCAAATGGCATAGCAGGTCCTCTTCTACTGACCCAATCACAGAAGAATTGTATAATAATTACAAAATTGAACTGAAATGAACTGACCAGTAAGGCAGGATCTAAGCATGAATGGTGACACAAAGAAGGTTGTATGTGGATTGTTAGTTGTACAAGTAATACCTGTAACTGAGAGAACAAGGCTTACCTGCTGAAAAGTGATGACACCAAGCAGACGGGATGGGCATATAATGGGAAACAACAATTAGAGCACCTGCAATCTGCAAACACTTTCAAAGGAGAGTTTAAGTATTGCTTTTTGCATTGTGTTCATTATGAGATTTCTACACCTCATTTTCATATCCTTTCAAGAGTCGCAATTCATGAAGTTTTAACTGAAAAGACAGAGTTTTGGTAACACTGGAAAATACAATACTTGTATCTTTTTCATAAGAACAACTGAATTTTATTTTATACACTGACCCAGATAATGGGACAGATTTATCAGTGTATTTATACTAGTGTAGTTTTCTGGTGTAAGAACATTGAAAAAAAAAGATCCAACACAACATATATGGTCTGTAGACTAATTTGGTGCATGTCGCATGGGAGAAACATCAAGATTCTTATGTTATAATAATTCAAGTTTTGACTTAAAAAGTAAAAATGGATTAAAGTCTCATGTACAGACAGCAAATGGGGAAAAAGCATTTGAATAAAAAGTGACCAAAACATCAGACATTCCCCAAAAAGGTATAACAATCACTATACATCTGCCCCTGCAAAAAGGATCACTTATGTATCCCCATACACAGACCTATAAAAAATATATATAAATGGCAACTGCAAGAAATTTTTTTCAAAGTTTTGGATTTTTTTAAGGGGTTAAAATGTAAAAAGAAAAAAAAACTATATAAGGCTAAGGCCACACGTTGCGGAAACACAGATTCTTTTGTTGCAGATTTTGTAGCGTTTTTTTGAGCCAAAGCCAGACGTGGATTAAGCAGAAGGGAGAAGTATAAGAGCTTCCTATATACTCTCCATTCCTTCTGTAGCCATTTTTGGCTTTGGCTCAAAAAAGTACAATAAAATCTGCAACAAAAGAAGCTGCATTTCCACAACATGGGGCCTCAGCCTACATTTGATATCCCCAGAATCATACTATGAAATGTCATTTTGGCTGCACAGTAAATACCATAAAAACAAAGCCCATAAGAAAGTTGCACAATCACAGTTTTTCTCCAATCCCCCCCATTCTGAGATACCTAATTAATATTTCTAGCAAGAGCTTTATCTATAGACAGTAATCACCTTTATCAAATCTCTAAATGAAATACAGGGCTATCAAGTACATGTTATTTTCATCACTTAACGGTAAAGTCTCAAGCCAAATTCTACTCTAAAAGCAGTCTTGGTTAAATAGATGTACAGGTTATATAAACTCATTTAAGAACTGCTTGACATTTCTCAACATTAACTTTTGTTCCTGATGCTTGACTCAAAAATCTGTCAATGTAATAAGAACTTAGAACACAGTTAGTTAGTTGAAAAAAGATAAACGCTATTTGATGCAGAGGAAGAAAACAAAAGCTCTAAATAGCCAAAGAGTGGACAAAAATTGCAATTGTATATCAAAATTTGGGGTTAACGTACTGTGTATCCCCAATAGTCTGGAACTCACTACCCAAAGTGAAGTCAACCTGAAAACCCACCTCTTAAGATCAGCCATTACAATATCACTTGAACAGTTCCTACCCTCAACTGCCTTATATCACTATAATAGCTCAGTCACTATTTAGGATAGGTGATTAATATCAAGTTAATGGGGGGTCTGACACCCGGCACCACCATTAATGAGCTGTTTAAAGCACCAATATTAAAGTCACAGAAAACCCCCTTAATTTATTTCATATTTTACTTGGCCTTTTACTGCCAAGTACAAACCTTTTGCTATGTTCAACACCCTAGCGCTCTAAAAATAAATAATAGTAATAATAATAATAATTATCTGGGTTCACACAGGACAGTAATGGCGTATCCTAGTGTTACGGCACCAGTGTATATACTGATTTAACTCCTTTAGCTAGCCTATTAATAATAAATCCAAGACATTATAAAAAAAAATAATACTAAAACTGTCCCTCTATACACTGGCTGTAAACCTGGTATTATCTGGGGCAACACGCGTTTATCAATTGTCAGTTAAAGGAAGAAGAAAAAGCCCACCAAAAAAAGACTTTTACATTCTTCAAAGAAACACAATATAGGTCACTTTGAAGAGCCAGTCTTGTAAATTCCAGAGAAGAAACAACCTGGCCTAATATTTTCATGGTTGACTTAATATGGAATCAAGTTATCTGTCAACGCAATTTAAATATACTTTCAGGTTACAGGATGCGCAGAGAAAATGTTTACAAACTGGCTTCTACCCTGGCGTCTCTGATATGTCTGAACAGGTGTATTGCCGATATGGCCGATTTTTCACCTTTCAGCTTGGCTTGCTGTGCTCTGTATCTACGAATGGTTCTGCCTCTTATCTGCATAGTTTACTGCTGACACTATTTCTAGTAATGATCAAAATGTCTATGTAACTATTACATGAATGCTGTTCCCTAGTCAAAATAATTCATGTACTTGTTATGCATATCATAAATTGAGAAATAGTTGCATTTTTAAGTTAGACATGAACATATTTAAAACAGTCCTTCCTGTTTAGAGCTACAGCACTTTACATGGTATATTTATTTAATTTATATATTGTTATTTATATTTATCGACTACAGCAAAAACTTCAAAGACATTGAATGCTGATTTTTTTATACCAGTGTCCCTCATAGTGTCCCTTTTTTCAGGGATATACACAGTTACCTGCACAGGCTAGGACGGGGCACCAGGGTACAGGTGAATCCCCTAGTGGGCTCCGTGCTTTTAGGGGGACTTCTAGATCCCCACTTCTTTTTTTTTAATAGGCCGTTACCGACTGGATCATATCTCAACATGTGCAGTGCACAGGGCCCATTTAAGGATGAAGTTGGAATAGCAGGAGGCCGCGGGCAGGAGCACGGATTGTTAGAAGTGACCCCAACCCAGTTCTGCTACTGGTAGAGCAGAAAACCACAGGCTACTACTGTTCGACTTGTAGGCCACAAGCCACATCAAGACCGGTTGCAATATCCTCCTGTGACTGAGATGAGTGAGCTAACTCAACAAAAATTTAATCTTCATTCTCAGGAAGTGCAACAAGCAGACAAACCAGAAGTAGTGTTGCTTTTGCCACCCACATTCTTAGTGTTAGTACTTGCACAAGTGCATCTTCCTCCCCCCTGCTCTTGCCTCCCCCTGCCTTGTTTTTTTCCAGTTATTTTACTGCACAGTACTTAATTATACTAGTGATTGGCAACACTGTGTGAATGTCCTTGTTGGGTTTTTTGTTTGATAAATTTGTGGGATAAATTAAAATGTTACCATAAGCTAAGCCCCCTCCCCACCTAACTTCTAATAAAATCTCTTTTAAAAAAATTATATTTACCCACATGACCGCCCCAGGCACATTTTCTGATTTCCTGGTGACGTTCCATTTTGGCATTTCTGTTGATAGGAGGCCACCAATTCTTTTCTCTCCCTCCCCCATCCCCCTCATACTCACCAACGCTGACTTCGTCTTCTGCTGGCAAAAGGCAAAAGGAAACAGCGTTTTTCTGCGTGGCTTCTGCCGGAGTTCTATTGCGCAGGTGCCAGTTCAGGATCCCAGTTGAAGAAGCAGAAGAGGGAACAGCGACACCGCAAAGTGATCTCCAAGACGAGAAGACAGGTAAGTATTAGAGATGAGCGAGTAGTGTTCGATCGAGTAGGTGTGTTCGATCGAATACTACGGTATTTGAAATACTCGTACTCGATCGAACACTACTAGCTGTTCAAAGTTTAAGGTTCGATGCAGAACCAGCGTTGATTGGCAGAATGCTATACATTCTGCCAATCAACGCTGTTCTTCTCTTACCTTTAGAAGTCTTCTCCGTGCAGCGTCCCCGCGGCATCTTCCAGCTGGAATTCACTCTGCCTAGGCATCCGGCCTAGGCAGAGCCGACTGTGCGGGCATGCCCTCGTATGCGCAGTCAGCTCTGCTCAGGCATCGGGCCGGGCAGAGCCGACTGCGCATGTCCGCGCATGACCGCGCATGACCGCGCATGCGCAGTCGGCTCTGCCTAGGCCCCGATGCCTAGGCAGAGTGAATTCCAGCCGGAAGAAGAAGCGGGGACGCTGCGCCGGGAGAAGACTTCAAGGAGAATCCAGCCCGACCGTCACTCGTGGACTTGGTAAGTATAATTTTATCGAATTTTGCCTACCCCTGAAACGAGTATTTCCCCCCATAGACTATAATGGGGTTTGAAATCCGTTTGAACAGTCGAACAATGAGCGGCTGTTCAAATCGGATTTCGAACCTCAGACATTTTAGTGTTCGCTCATCTCTAGTAAGTATGATAGGGTGGGGAAAGGGTTGGGGGACTGAATTAGGTAGCTAGGTAGGTAGATAGGGCTTGTAGTCCACGCGCTACCTAAGAAAATGGGGGGGGGTATGAAGGAGGAAGTAAGAAGGGGGATCTGAGAACTGTAAAGCATCATGGTAGTTGTAGGCTAAGACAGCAGGAAGCTACCCATGTAAACAAATTCAGAGGACACCATGAGCTCCTAGAGAAAGCCAGAAGTCACTCAAAACACTGCTAAAGGTATTTGGGTGCACTTATTAACCCAGTGATAGCACTAACTGACCTTTTTTTACAAATAATTTTTTTTGTCTGGAAAACCCCTTTAACTGTTATTTGTCTGTCTGTTTTACTGTTGCTCTCAGGCTCACAAGCATGGATATTGTTCCTTACTCCTACCTGTGATTTCTATCACTAATCTGCCTGTAATTGATTAAATCTGACTAGGCTTTGTGTAATTCTCTTACTCCTAATGCTTGGTTCACACATCAGTATGCCATCCGTCCGTTTGAATTCAGTTTGTGACTAAAATCGGACTGATGCATGTACTGATTGTATACTGACACCTTTTTATTCTGATAGCAAAGAGGACAGATAAGGGGATTAAAAGTAGCAATTGTAAACACAGTAGAGATAAGAACATATAATAAATGTCCTTATCTCATATAATAAATGTCCTTATCTCATATAATAAATGTCCATATCTCATATAATAAATGTCCTTATCTCATATAATAATTGTCCTTATCTCATATAATAAATGTCCATATCTCATATAATAAATGTCCTTATTTCATATAATAAATGTCCTTATCTCATATAATAAATGTCCTTATCTCATATAATAAATGTCCTTATCTCATATAATAATTGTCCTTATCTCATATAATAAATGTCCATATCTCATATAATAAATGTCCTTATCTCATATAATAAATGTCCTTATCTCATATAATAAATGTCCTTATCTCATATAATAAATGTCCATATCTCATATAATAAATGTCCATATCTCTACTCTGTTTACAATTTTGTACTTTTAATCCCCTTATCTGTCCTCTAGGGGACAGACAGCGTTTGCTATCAGCATAAAAAGGTGTCAGTATACAATCAGTATGTGCATCAGTCCGTTTTAAAGTCTCAAACTAAATTCAAACGGACGGATGGCATACTGATGTGCAGGGCCGCCGATAGGCCAGTACTACTGCTACTGGCGTCAGGGGCCCGGCCAAATTGAAAAATGGGGGGGGCCCAGTTTTGGCCCACCACCGTGTGCCGGCCCCTTGGCGCCCGTAGCAGTCATTGTATGTCCTATTTCAACTCAGATCTGCATCCAGAGGACGCAGATCTGAGTTGAAGACATACGTGGCTGAAGCAAGGAGCTGCAGTCCTTTCTAATCTTAGTGTACCGTCACTCGGTCAAGACGTTTGGTGCCAGGAAAAGGCTTCTCATAGCCATAATACACAGAAATAAATTTCCTGCACTCAAATTTATGCTTCCAAATACTGTGAACTTTTATTTACATCCGACAAAAACGTTTCGGTCATATACAGACCTTCTTCAGTTTGTCTTAAAATACAAAAGAAATATAAACCAATTAACATAATATAAGTGGTTCCATCACATAGACAGGATATATAAACAATAGTAGACAACGATACAATCAATTGGTGTTAAATATATAGCCCAAATGGTATAGGATATATTAAGGCATGTGCAGATCTGGGCAGCTTAGTTAGGGTATTAAATAATAACACCATTTGATCAGCAAACAATAACAGAGTATGCACAAACAGGTGCAATAGACATATTGAAAATCATGATATACTGCCAAGCCAAATGGGATATGTCGTCGTACTTGTACTGAGGAATGGTGCCAATTGATTGTAGACGCGATGTGATGACGTGAGAGAGTGGCACGCAGAGAGCTGCGAGGGAACGAAGGAGAAGGTAAGTGTAATGTCGTGTACGCTGAGGTGGAACGTGAAACTGGGGGCAGATGAAGGAGAGGACGGCATGACACTGGGGGCAGAGATGGAGAGGACGGCATGACACTGGTGGCAGAGCTGGAGAGGATGGCATGACACTGGGGGCAGAGATGGAGAGGACGACATGACACTGGGGGCAGAGATGGAGAGGACGGCATGACACTGGGGGCAGAGATGGAGAAGACGGCATGACACTGGGGGCAGAGATGGAGGGACACGACACTGGGGGCAGAGATGGAGGGACATGAATCTGGGGGCAGAGATGGAGGGGACATGAATATGGGGGCAGAGATGGAGGGGACATGAATATGGGGGCAGAGATGGAGGGGACATGAATATGGGGCAGAGATGGAGGGGACATGAATATGGGGGCAGAGATGGAGGGGACATGAATCTGGGGGCAGAGATGGAGGGACATGAATCTGGGGCAGAGAAGGAGGGACATGAATCTGGGGGCAGAGATGGGGGGGCATGAATCTGGGGGTAGAGATGGGGGACATGAAACTGGGGACAGAGATGGAGGGGACATGAAACTGGGGGCAGAGATGGAGGGGGGACATGAAACTGGGGGCAGAAATGGATGGGCGGACATGAATCTGGGGGCAGAGATGGAGGGGGAGACATGAAACTGGGGGCAGATGAAGGGTGTATATGAAGCTGGGGGAGAGATAATAATAATGTACGGGTGACTATAGGAGGATTATACTGTGTGCGGGCACATGACAGTCAACATAACAGTGGGTGGGGCTAAATTTGCCGCGGCGCGCAAAGTGCGCCTCACATTTTGTTCCTCTTTTGGTTCTTCAAAAGTTGGGAGGTATGAGTACAGGGGGAAATGGAAAGATGTTAGAAGGTGGACGGGGGGGAAGGGGGGGGGATTGTTGGGACATCAGGTGTGCGGCACTGTGGAGAGGGAACTGGGGCAATAATATATAAGTTTTTAGCTGGAGAACTACAAAGCACACAACACCTCCAAAGGTATGTGTGCTTTGTATTAATAATGATGTAGGCCGCTATGCTACTAGCATAACAGCCTGTTTGGGGGTGGGACTTTCACTTTAAAGGAGTGTTCACATTGCGTTTTTGGCCTCCCTTGCCGGGATACGTTGGTAACCAGTCAAAATCAGCTCCCCACTTATCCCTGCACGGAGAACTGCAGGCCCCCCTTTTTTTTTAATGGACAGTTCTTGGTGCAGAGATAAGTTGACAGCTGATTCTGACTGGTTACCAACGTATCCCGGCAAGGGAGGCCAAAAACGCAATGTGAAAAAGCTCTGAGGATTTATTAAGAGGGCTCTTATAAATGGTGCTGGCTCTCCATAGGCGCTGTCATACGTAGCAGATTGTACCTGCAAATAGAATCTGATTAAGCCTTGTAATGCTACTAAATAAAGGGAAATGTAATACATAATTGGTATGTCGCTAAATAAGGTAGTTTTAAAATGGTGTGGTGTGGGGGGGCCCAGACACTTAGGCTGTATGGGGCCCCAAAATTCCTGATGGCGGCCCTGCTGATGTGTGAACCAAGCCTAAAACTGTTTAGCTGTATTGCAATTTATTGCAGCAATCATTGCTCTACACATCAATTTCCTATATCCATCATCACTGAAATGCCTCATTGTTTAAGCCCCCAGCACCTTAAATAGTTTATATGACATCAGCACTGTAATGCCACCTATCATTGACTACTGAGAGGCTCTCAGCTGATGTCAGGTGGCCCCAGTAAATCACAGTGACTCACAAGACATGTGTCTCTTATGTATTTTTCCTGTGCAATACATGTGGGGGTGGCCGTTTTAGTTTGTCTGAGATGAAGCATTTATACAATTTCTTTAAAATACTAACAATTTGGTATACATGGGTTGAACCTGGCTTGTGACAAATCAGTTTGTCCATCTCTAATTAGGCTCTCTTATTGTGAAAGAAAAAAATGGCTCAGAATCTTTGTGTAGTCTTGATAAATCTTCAGACATTAAAACTTTAGCTCCACTCACTGCTCACCTTTATTCGGTTAACAATAGAGAACACTAAGCTAAATGTCTGAAAGGGTTAAACAGTGTGACAGTACAATAATGAATGCAGAGTGCTGGCCAGACACAACAGTGTAAATGGACTCCTAATTAGTTCCATGTAGTCTAGCCCTCTAGCCATACTCCTGTACATGGTAACCTACATTCTATTGTATTGTGAGTAGGGATGAGCCGATCTTGAGATTTCAGGATCGATTTTAAAATCCAATTTCCGATCATTTTCCAGCCGATCCTGATCGCGATCATGAAATTTGCTCAATCTCCGATTGGGATCCAATCTTTCCCAATCACGATCGCTCAACCCTATTCTATTCAATATACATGAATAGGGTTGAGCCGATCTCGAGATAACCTTCAACCTCGATCCCGCCGGAAAAGATCGGGATCGGAATTCCGATAGCGATCGTGAAATTTACTCGATCGCCGATCAGAATCTGATCTTTTCCAATCCCAATCGCTCAACCCTAATTGTGAGTATTGTGTTAGTAATGGTCGGCATTCTGGCAATAACCAAGGCTCAGTGTTAGGCTATAAGTCTGTAATTATACAGAAGAAACCATGATGTTTAATTCTTGTTGCTCAATTAGGGTGTGATCACACTACTGCTCCCTCTGCCTGTGTCTGTTTCCATTGACACTAAGCACATGCAAGCAACATGATGGACTCTGTCTTTCATCATGTTTGTTCACTTTTGTAAAATAAGAAAAAGTTCTGCATGTATGACTTTTTCTTTCGTCGGAAAAGTACAAAGCAAAGCAGAAGATAACTTCTGTCATGGTTATTTTCATTGGGGTGAATGCAGATGGACACTTGATGGTGGGGGCTCCATCTACATCAGTCATTTAATGTCCGTTCCTCTCAACCTGTGACAGATGTGAGCAATGGACATTAAGAACGGTAGTGTGAAATCACCTCGACCACCAAGCCTAATTCAGCCTACGTGGAGAAATGCACGTTGGGGTATGTAATTCACGTATATACAAAAGGAAAAAGATTTTTTCAGCTCACCCTCACATGAAGTATATTGGGTTCCGAGTCGTCTTTGTAAGGATTGGAGTCAGGGTCAGGCAGTGCAAAGTGACACAGATGGGAAAGCAACACTGTGCAACTAATGACAAAAGGGGTCGTAGGCCCTGCAGCTATAACTATGCTGTAATATCTGAGATGAGGCAGACCAATGCACTTCCTAATTGAAGTGCGCCTACCACGGCTCCTAACCTTCTATCCGGCGGCTAGGATAAGGGGAGAGGAGGCCCTGAAAGTCCTAGGGACTGGAGTCACGGGGGTCACACCTAAACAGAAAGCACAGTGTAAATGCAATGCAAAACAAAAGACTAAACAGCATGGAACCAGGGAGGACCACAAGTCCCAGCAAGACACAGAAGAGAAGGCGAGGTCAGACGAGCAAGAGGTCGAGCCAGGAGATATAATAAAGGTACCAAATCAAAAGACAAGGGATAGTCAAAAATACAAGCCGGGTCTAAAAACCAAGAAACATATGGAATACAAACAGACAGGGAAACAGACTGAGCAGGGGAACCAGGAAACCCAAGTGAATGGCTGGCAAGGATCCATGCCTGGGTGGGGTTTAACCCCTTAGTGACCAGCCTGTTTTGGACCTTAATGACCAAGCCACATTTTGGAAATTTGCCCTGTGTGACTTTATCAGTGAATAATTCTGTAACAGTATTAGGTATCTAAGCGATTCTGATATTGTTTTTTCATGACATGTTGTACTTTACTGAGAAGGTAAAATTAGACTGATATAACTTGCGTATATTTATTAAAAAACTTGCAAATGCTGAAAATTTTTAAAATTTTTCAATGTTTTCCATTTTCAGCTGCGATATCTCACATATGCACAATAATACAGGGCAAAAAAGTTAGTAGTTATATACTTCCAAATGTTCCTTTTGTGTTTCAAGCATATTTGAAATAATTTTAACATATTTGAGTAACTTAGACAATTTAGAAGTTTATCAAGTTTATAAGAAAATTTTGGAAATTTTGAGTTTGTGATTTTTTTCCTGTACCAAGCTCTGTTTGCAGACAGGAATTGGTGGCATAATGACAGAAACTCCCATTAAATGACCCAATTTGTAAAACTAGACCCCTTCAGGTATTCTTTGAGGGGTACAGTGAGCATTTTGATCAAACAAATATTGTTTTGCAAGAATTATTACAAATGATGAAAAAAATTACATTTTCATTTTCTTCAAATGTGTGTCATTTTAAAGCCAGTTTTTTTGCACACAACACATCAAAAAGAAGAAACACACTCCAAAATATATCACCCCACTTCTCCCGTGTTAAAAAATGTACACTTTGTGGCCTTAGTCCTATATACGCACGTACAGTAGGGCCTAAGAGGTAGGGAAAGCCAAATGGATTTCAAAACACAAATTTTGCTTGCAGATATTTTAGGCCCATTGCACATTTCAACAAGATTTGAGTTACCAAAGCAATTGAAAACCCCCATAAATTACCCCATTTTATAAACTAGACCCCTTAAGGTATTCATTGAGGGGTATAGTGAGTACTTTGGCCCCATAAGTTTTGAGAAAATTTGCATCAAACAAAAAAATTTCATATTTTTTACACAAAAGTGTGATTTTATAGGCAGTTTTTTTTGCACATATCACATGAAAATGAAGAAAAACACCCCAAAATAGATGACCCCATTTCTCCTGTGTTCAAAAATGTAAACTTTGTGGCCTTAATTCTATGTACGGACGCACGGTAGGGCCCAAAAAGAAGGGAGCACCAACTGGATTTTAAGACACAAATTTTGTTTGCAGATATTTTAGGCCCATTGCGCATTCAAACAAGATTTGAGTTACCAAAACAATTGAAAACCCCAATAAATGACCCCATTTTATAAACTAGACCCCTTGAGGTATTCATTGAGGGGTATAGTGAGTATTTTGACCCCATAGATTTTAAAAGAATTTGTGTCAAACAAAAAATTCTCATATTTTTTACACAAAAGAGTCATTTTAAAGGCAGGTTTTTTTTTACACAACGCATGAAAATGAAGAAAAACACCCCAAAATAGATGGCCCCATTTCTCCCATGTTAAAAAATGTACACTTTGTAGCCTTAATCCTATGTACGGACGCACGGTAGGCCCAAAAAGAAGGGAGCACCAACTGGATTTCAGAACACAAATTTTGCTTCCAAATGTTTTAGGCCCATTGCGTATTCAAACAAGATTTGCGTTACCAAAATAATTTAAAACCGCAATAAATGACCCCATTTTATAAACTAGACCCCTTGAGGTATTCATTGAGGGGTATAGCGAGTATTTTGACCCTATAGCCGTTTCACAGATTTTACTAACCTTGGAATGTGTAGGTTAAAAATTACTAAAATGTCCCTTTATTCCCAAAGTTTTCATTTTCACAAGGGGTTAAAAGAGAAAAAGCCCCCCACAGTTTGTTACACAATTTCTCCTGAACACGGCAATACCTCATATGTGGCCATAATCTTCTGTATGGGTACATGGGGGGGATCAGAATGGGAAGAGCGCTATTTGGCTTTTGGAGGGCAGATGTGGCTGGAATAGTTTTCAGGTCCCATGTCGCATTTGCAGAGCCCCTAAAGTATCAATACAATGGAAACCCCTCAAAAGTGAACCCATTTTAAAAACTACACCCTTCAAAGAATGTATCAAGGCGTATTATCACTTTGAGCCTAAAAATTCTTCCAAAAAATTAATGTACAAAATGAAAATTGAAATTTTTAAAGAAATCTGCCATTTTGGTGCCCAATACGTTGCACCCACTTTGTGTTGTCAGAGACCTGCACTCCTAAAACTATTAAGTGGGCCATCCCGAGGGGCAAAAAATTATATATTTGGGTATAAACTGATGCTTGGGCACACAGCAGGGCTCAGAAGGGAAGGTGCATTGCACTTTTTAGATTTTGGGGTACAGAGTTAGAGGAACCCTCTGGACGCCATGACATTTTTGCAGAGCCCTGGAGGTGACAGTAAACTGGAATTCCCCAAGAAGTGACCCCATTTTGTAGGGGCAATTTTAGGGTCTTCCCAAATGTGACATGGTGTCCAAAAACAAAGAATCTAAATCTGAACTCCAAAAGCACATATCACTCCTTCACATCTGCGCCCTGCTGTGTACCCAAATGGTGGTGTATGCCCACATGTATGACACTGGTGTACCCCAGATAACGTACTTAATGCCATATGTGGGTAGAAATGGCTATTTGGGTACAGCTGGGCACAGAAGGGAAGGAGCGCTATTTTGGTTTTTGGAGCACAGTTTGGTTTTTGGACGTCATGCCACTTTTGCAAAGCCCCTGATGTGCCAATAAAGTGGAATCTGCAGACATGTCACCCCATTTTGGACACTAGCCCACTGATGGGATTTATCAAGTGGCGTAGTGAGCATTTTAACCCTTGAGTGTTGCATTTATTTAGTTTCCAGAAATGAAATCGCAAGTGATAATGAGAAGTTAAAAATGAAATTTTTCCAGAGATTCGCCATTTCAGTGCCTGATATGTTGTGCCCAACTTATGTCAGCAGAGATACACACTCCAAAAACTGTTAAGCGGGTATCCCGGGCACAACAGCTTTTAGAGCGTTCATCTCTGTTTCAAGTCGGGCACAACATATTACGCACTGAAATGACGGATTCCTGGAAAAATTGGTATTTTCACCTCTCACAATCAGCTTCATATTCATTTATGGATAATAAGTTATAGTAACACTTGGGGTTAAAAATGCTCTCTGTACCCCTGGATAAATCCTTCAGGGGTGTAGTTTCCAAAATAAGGTCTCATATCAGGGGATTCCACTTTACTGGTGTTTCAGCTCTGCAAAAGTGTCATGGCATCCAAAAACCAAACCGTCTGCGCTCCAAAAACCCAATAACCCTTCTTCCCTTCTGTGTCCAGCTGTGCCCCTATATCAGTTTATACCCACATATGACATTATGTCCGTTATCCTGGGTACACCAGTGTCATACTTGTGTCATACATGTGGCATAAACTGCAGTTTGGGCGCACAGCAGGGCGCAGAAGGGAAGGAGCGCGATGCGGCTTTTGGAGTACAGATTTAGATGTTTGGTATCTGGAAGCCATGTTATGTTTGTAGAGCCTGTAAGGTACCAGAAAAGTGGATTCCCCAGAGGAGTGACCCCATTTTGAAAACTGCACCCCTCAAAGAATTTATCAGGGGGTGTAGTTAGTATTAGTATCCGGACGTGACTGCACAGCGGATGGCGAAGAGGGAATATGTAAGCGGTGCGGAGGACATTACAGACACCAAATTGCCTACTATGTCCCAGTAGCTCCTATGATTGGGGGAGTCACTCTGGGGGTCACTTCTGGTGTCTTTTCCCACATAAGCTGTAAATATGGGGTGTCCCCTGATATCCGCTCGCACCGCTTATACATTCCCTACCTGCCGCAGCCAGTTGTGTTCTAATAATTTGGCGATTTTGGGGCTTTTTTGCCTTCACATTACTAGATGCTATATTTTCTTTATTTTTCTGGTGACGTGGTCATATAAGGGCTTGTTGTTTGCGGGATGAGATGCATTTTGTAACAACACCATTTTTGGGTGCCTACAACTTATTGAATACATTTTATTAACCCTTTTTTGCTGGATTTAAAAAAGAAAAAATCAATTCTGGGGATTTTACCTTTTTAATTTTGTGCCATGCAGCGTACAGTATAAGTAACATGTGACCTTTATTCTGCGGGTCGGTACGGTTACGGCGATACCTCATTTGTATTATTTTTTTATGTGATACTAATTCTGTAGAATAAAAACACATTTGGGGACATAAATCAGTGATTTTTGCATCGCCATCTTCTGAGAGGCGTAACATTTTTATTTTTCGGTTGACAGTGTTGGTTGGGGGTTTATTTTTTGCGGGACAACCTGCGCTTTTTATTGGTACTGTTGTGGGGTGCATATGACTTCTTGATCACTTTTTATAGCATATTTTGTAAGGTAAGATTTGAAAAATCACTACTTTCGGCGGGTTTTTTCTTTTTTTTTTTCCGACGTGCACCGTGTACATTAAATATTGCTTCAGTTTTATTGTACAGATTGTTACGGACGCGGCGATACCAAATATGCATTGTTTTTATAAATTTTTAGTTTTTTTTTATATAATTCATTTTCTATAAAAAAGGGCATTTTTGGGGCTTTATAACTTTATTCATTTTTATTATAAACTTTATTTATTTTTCACTTTTTTTCTCTTACTTTTTCATGTGTCCCTTTAGGACACTTGGATTAGTGATGCTTTGATAAAAGCATCACTAATTCTCTATTAGACGCTGCAGGACACAGCTGTCAGTGTCTTGCAGCGTCTAGAGGAAGTCAGTCGCAGGGGCTTCCTGCGGCTGACTTCCTCTTACCCCGGGCAGGATCAACCAGGTATTGGGGGTCTTTAGCAGTCTGGGGTCACTGGCCAGACCCCAGACTGCATGTTGGAGACACTGGCACCCCCCGATCTCGCCACGGGGGGTGCCGATACAGCCGGCAGCATCACGGAACCGCTTCAGTTCCGTGATCATGTTTGATCACGGAACTGAAGGGGTTAAAACCCCCCGATCGGAGACCCCTCCGATGGGGGGTAATGGAGCAGGATCTTAGCTGTCAGGTACAGCTAAGATCCGCTCCATTTACGTCGGCACTGACAGGGAATCCTTCCCTGACTGCCCGACGTAATTTTACTATAGGGCAGTCAGGAAGGACCTGTCAGTGCCGACGTAATTTTACTATGGGCCGGTCGTTAAGGGGTTAAATAGCAGCAGAGAACACACCTGATGGCTAATGACATGGAGACTGAGAGCAAGGAAAAGATTAACCCTTAATGACCTAAGCACACCCAATAGAACTCCTAACACGTCTCCCAGGGAGACGCCGCGCAGCAAGGAGACCGCGGAGACTCCGTATCCTGACAGTCTTACTGTGCACGGACGCCGGTGGACCTGTCCAGTTGAGTCAACTCGCAATCACAGAAAAATCCAGCACAGAGTCGGACGAAGGATAAAATCACCTTTTATTTGGATTCATTAAAAGCCTCCATATAGGAACCGTCTATTCATCAGTGCATAGATGTAACTGCTACGCGTTTTGGGACCAGGAAGGTTCCTTCCTCATGCCAAGCTTGCTTGTGAGGACATTAATCCTTAAAGAAACAGGGTCAGGGGATAATCATAGTGTGTGTGCCTACATAGGTGTACGGAGACTTACAAGTCATTCCTGCTCCACTAGGGATTCTGGGTAAAAAATATGCAAATCTATTCTCCAGGATGTAATTAGGAGAACAGTACCTCTTTATGCTGACCTCTAGAGGGCAGCCCCCTTAACATCATGCATGACTCAGTTAATAAGCCTACTAACATGCTGCGGAGTTTATTGCCAAATTTGTATTTCTATCTCAAAAGGAACAGATTCCCAGCTACAATCCTGGAGAATAGATTTGCATAATCAGTATCCCTGCGCTATACTGTGGAGGTCCAAAAGACCGAAACAGTGCTGTGCATAGCTGGGAATCTGTTCCTTTTGGGATAGAAATACTAGTTTGACAATAAACTCCGCATCATGTTAGTAGCCTTATTAACTGAGTCATGCGTGATGTTAAGGGGGCTGCCCTCTAGAGGGCAGCATACAGAGTCACTGTTCTCCTAATTACATTCTGAAGAATAGATTTGCATATTTTTTACCTAAAGAAACAGGAGCATATACAGTGGTAACCAGGCCATTAATTTGACTGTGAAAGGTAACATGTGAGCACACACAGAGTACATGCATTCTGTGGGCCTCCCAAAGTACTTTGCAACTATAGACAAATCTGCTCCTTAAGTTAAAGAGGTTGTCCAGGATAACTCCATATTGTAATGAAGAGGCCCCATGCCCCTGCTCCAGCTTTCTAATGTATATGTTTATTCAATACTGCTTTGTTGTTCTGTAAGATATGTAGTTCACATGACCTACATATATTACATTTATTGCCTTTCTTCTGAGGTTGCGAGGTCTCAGTCTAATTAATATCTGCACCCGCAAAGTCAGTGGAAAGTGCCTGCTACCCAGTTCTATTATACTCACCATTTCTCCTGTGGATATCCGGACCTTGGGACATCATCACTAGGATGAAATCACTCTTCATTGTAAGCGCTGGCCACCCACGCATGCACACATCACAAAGAGGAGGTGCCGGCCAGCGATGACATCCCCAGTCTGGAGCTGCCAGGAAGAAAAGGTAAGTACAGTGGGGCTGGAAGCCGTGTCAAAGAGGACGTGCCGGTCGACACATGGGCGGTGGAGAATCCTGTCGACATGTAATGCAGTACAATATGGACTGTGCATGTGCACTCCATATTATGCTGTGCAGGGGCCACTGTTGAGCATTATACTGTGGGAGGGTCACTGTGGAACATATTATACTGTGCAGATGCCACTGTGGAGCATTAAACAGTGTGGGGGCCACTGTGGGTGTGGTGGATGGACTAGCTAGAAAAACATGGAGGGAGACTGAGTGAGAGAGAGAAGGGGAGTGAGTCAGTGCTGAGAGCATGAGTGCAGCCCAAGGAATCTTGGGATTTGTAGGAAAGGCATAGAACAGTAAGATGCAGATGTAAACTAATGCAGAGGATACCAGGAGCTCCCAGAGAACTCAGAATTTGCTCAAAACACTGCAAATGGTATTTGGGTGCACATATTAAGTTTATTAATAGCACTTAAAGACTTTTTTTTTTAAATTCATGTTTTGCCCCTTTAATGCTGACATAGAAACAACACCAGGATCATTCAGGACTGTTTCTGCTTCTATCTCTCTACTTATGTTTATTTCTCTCCCTTTCTTCTCCATATACTTGTACTTGTACATACCAGTCTGCCCTATTGATTTTGATAAAAGTGCTTATTTCAATCCTGTAATGCAGGTCACTTTGTGCTGCAGGCTTTAGGTCCTTCATGTGTATGACATTTATGTAAACCTGATACCAAATTGCAAACCAAATACTGCTGCAATAGGGAGCAACGGAATAGCCATTGTGTCCAAATGTGTCCCTAGCCTTATTGAGAAATAAAAATGAATAGTGGTAGTAGAATGTTGCTTTCCTTATAAATGTAACATTAAAAAGTTGCCTACTTATCAACTATTACATTCAGGAGGCAAAAAAAGGATAAAAGTTTGTCTATACATATCTATAAAGCGTTTAACCCAAAATGAGACAACCTCTAAACTGGAGTACAAATTACAGGTATGCACACAGATAGCAAACATGCCTCAGACACAAGAGCGAGGCAGACAAAATATCACATTGTTTTACTATTTCAGAGCTGAAAACTGGTAAACAAATCAAACATGCCTTCAAACATAGCGATAACATCAGGTTAAAAGGTTTGACAAGAGAATGCATCATTTTAGGTGTCCAAAACTTCCTGCAGCTCCTAGCAACCCTACATTGCAATTATGGAAAAGCCAGACTGAAATATTTCCAAACAATAATAATGAACCTACTGCCGCTCAGAAACTCATCTTAAACCAAAGTATGCAAAAAACCAGTTGGGTCACAATTTTTTTTCTTTAGACAACATATACCATCATTTGTCATCTAGATAGGCAAACTGACAAGGTATCCAGTAATGTGTTAATAAATGTGCAAGCATATGAAGCCCAGGTATTCAAAATATTAGGCATTTAATAGTAAATTTGACGTAATAAGGAATATCAATGTAATACACATCTAATATATATCAATACCACTTCACTGTTTGTTAATATATATATATTGCAATCCAGTAAATAATGTGATGTTTCAGTCCACAATCAGGATCTTAGTCATACATTGGATAGCAGCAGTGGATAGTCACACCAATTCTACTCCTAGGATTATGTTGTGTTGTGACAAAAATTTAAGTAGCCAAACCCCTCCAGTCTTCATTTCAGGTACACTCACAGCTCTGCGTATCATTGCTTTGGTCGTGGAACCAGTGGTAATTTCTTCAGTGTCGCAAGAGTTGTTTTTCAACAGAAAAATGCCAGGGTGCATTTTGCACTTGCTACTGTGAGCAGCTTGCATGGGTTAAAGGTGTTACCATGGCCTGTGGCCTCTCTGGACTTGTCTCTTATAAAGCACATCTGGGACATCATTCATTGTTAATTCTAAAGAGAGCTGCTAGCAGCCAAGTTTGATGATTTGCTCAAGTACATTCAGCATTTCATAATATTCCTCAGATAACTATTAGTAACCTCATTGATAGTATGTTAAGGCGGGAGTGTATTTATGCATATGGTACTCATACTCAATACTGAGAAAACTGAGATGTTTTGAATATTGTTTCCATTTTTTAATAATTTTCATTTTATACATACCTAAATATATATATATATATATATATATATATATATATATTTATATACCGTATTTTTCGGACTATAAGACGCACTTTTTCCCCCCAAATTTCGGAGGAAAATGAGGGTGCGTCTTATAGTCCGAATGTGGGGGGAAGAGCGGATTTACAGCATGGCCGCGCTACTGCCACCGCTGGTTTTCTTCAGCGGCAGGAGCGTGACAATCTGCAGGCCCCGGCAGCTAAGACACTCCCCGGCATCCGCCGGTCTATTACAGCAGATGCCGGGGACTGTCTTAGCTGCCGGGGCCTGCAGATTGCCACACTCCTGCCGCTGAAGAAAACCAGCGGTGGCAGTAGCGCGGCCATGCTACAAATCCGCTCCTCCTCCGCAGGTCCCGGCAGTTTAAAGTTAGCCCCGGGGCCGGTCCCCACCGCTCCCATACCTTTAGTGATGCAGGCCGGCTCCTGCACGGCGAGGCCGCAGGAGCTGATCTGTTCCGATGACAGCTGGGAGCCTAATGAAGGCTCCCAGGCCTGTCATAGATATATATTACTATCGCGGCTGGTCTATGACACTCTGCGATAGTAATGTATAGAATCTCCCATAGACGGCAATACACTTGTATTGCCGTCTATGGGACTTGCAATCAAATGATTTCAGGTTCAAGCCCCCTAGGCGGGGGATAATAAAATAGTAAAAAAAAAACAAAAAAACCCACTTAAAAAAAATATAATAAAAAATAAAATAAATAAAAGTTCACCTCCTTTCCCTAGAATACATATAAAAGTATAGCATTACTGTGAAACATACACATTAGGTATCCCTGTGTCTGAAAATGCCCGGTCTACTAATATTTTTATCTACAGTGAACGTCAAAATCAAAAGTGCTAAACCGCTGGGTTTTTCTCACCGTTTTGGGGGGAAAAAAGTGCGTCTTATAGTCCGAAAAATACGGACTATATAAGTATATATAGATATATATATATACTTTTTGTGTGTGTGTGTGTGTATATATATATATATATATATATATATATATATATATATATATATATATATATATATATACACACACAAATCTCCCATAAAATAGTGGAAAAAAAGAAGCTTTAAAAAAAAAAAAAAAAAAAAGTTCTAAATCACTCCTCTCCCTAGAATACATATAAAAGTAGAAAATTACTGTTAAACACAAACACATTAGGTATCCCTGTGTCTGAAAGTGCCCGGTCTACTGAATATAGGGTATCTGCAGTGCTCCTCTTCCGTCGGGAAGGGGTTAATACGAGCCCTGCAGATTCCCTATATTCAGCCAGACTGAATTCCAAGTGGGGGGGAAAAACCCCAGTCCTCAAGCTCAGGGAAGGGCAGGCAGACAGACAACCAAAACACCCCCTCCCCTTCCCCAGTACCCAGCAACTACTGCACCCAAAAACTCCGGCCATTTTAATTTTTGAAATTTTCCAGTAGCTGCTGCATTTCCCCCCTCGGCTTATACTCGAGTCAATAAGTTTTCCCAGTTTTTGTGGTAAAATTAGGGGCCTCGGCTTATATTCGGCTTGGCTTATATTCGAGTATATACGGTATATATATTTATTTATATGTGAAGGCAAAAATATTTGAAGTTTAATATCAATATTCTACTATAGTGGAAACAAAAAGTTTTCCATATTTGTGAATGAATATGCAGATTTGTACTTAAAGAGCAGCTGTGGTGACAGATAACTAAATACTGAAAAATACAAGTTATTACATGACTTGAAGGTGCCGCAATATATAATATAAGGTAAAACAATTCTAAGAAAAACTAATATTTTCAGGCATCTATTTACAGCTATAGTAACATAAAGATAAATTTAAAAAAAAATTAATTAATAGCCTAAGGCTGAGGCTCCACATTGCGGAAATGCAGCTTTTTTGTTGCGGTTTTTTGAGGCAAAGCCAAGAATGGCTACAAAAGGAATGGGAAATATATAGGAAACTCTTATATTTCTACCTTCTGCTCAATCCACTCCTGGCTTTGGCTCAAAAAACTGCAAAAAAAAAAAAAAAAAAGCTGTGTTTCTACAATGTGGGGACTCAGCTTAAAGCGGTTTTCCCATGAATGTAATCATATTTAGATTTGGAGATAATTAAAAATTTAAGATTTTTGCAAATAATTAAAAAGAAACTTTTACATGAAAAATCTAATTAAAATACATAATGATCATATGCCAGAATTGCTACAAAAGTGTAGCCTAATCAACAGGGCTGCACTTGCCATGTGGCAACAACCTCTGGCAGTACTTCCTGGACCAGAGGTGACCGATCAGGGAGTAAAATATTGACTGCTACCTGTTGGAATAGTCGAATAGGTAGTGGAAGAATTTGTGCTGCACCACGGGAGGTGAATAAAAGAATGTGTGAAGATGCACAGATGAGCTGAGTCATGGTGAGAATAAGTGTTGGGTTTGTTAACATCGTAACACCCCCCCCCCCCCCCGGGCTTCCCCTTATGATACTCTAGCATCTGAGGAGATCCCAGAGTATAATAATGTTTTTTGGGTGACAAACAAGCTGAGCACAAAATTTTTGAAAAATATGGGTTGAAACACCTCCAAAAATGGGGTGTCATACTGTGTAAGGGCAAAGAAAGGAGGTAATACACTATGGGGGCCAGTAAAGGTGGTGTTATACTGTGGAGGCTAGTAAAAGGGGTGTTATACTATGTGTGGGTGAAATAAGGGTATTTTTTTGGTGGGCAAATGGAGGTGCATAACCCACACTTCTGCAGGTTTCCGTTTCCTGCATAAAACAGAGCAGGATACGGAAACCTGCAGGACTATTTCTCACCCATTCATTTGAATGGGTGAGAAACCGCCCTCCGCTCTCCGCCGCGAAACCGGGTTTTTTAATCTGGACACAGAGTCGGACATGCAGTACTCTGTGCCCGGATTTAAAAATCCGTTTTCGCGGCGGAGAGCATAAAATGCTCACCGATGCTCATGGCCGGACCCGGTCTGTGCTTTCCGTCTTCTGGCATGCAGAAGACGGAAAGCACAGAACGGAGACCAGAATGCAGGTGTGAACCTAGCGTAATACATTCCTAGAAACCTGGATTCCTTGGGGTTTGTATTGCTTATGATTTTGTGTTACAATGCATATTAACATTTTTGGATTTGCAGTGCAAAAAGACTTATACTTTTTCTTTCCTCTCTTTCATTGCCCTTTTTGATTTATAAAAATAAAATAAATATATAGACAAAAATATATATTGTAGGGTTATATAGTTACACTTACTAGGCTGCTAATTTGTTCATCTGGACTTCTAGACTTTAAGTGCATGGAATTAGTAGAAATAAAATGACAATTTAAAACGGAAATTATCAAGTGACTAGAACTCTGAAATCGTGCTGCTGCAGAAATGGAGAGTTGGCTGTAACTACAGCTGGAGCTCCCCTAGAGAAGGCAAGGAAGATTTATTACAATCCCTGCCCTTCTGATCGCTGTGCTAACAGCACTCAATGAGCGCTGTATACAAGGGAGTTGCCATGATGCAGCTTCCCTCTGGCCCAGTGGTCACGCGATCACCCGGGATCAGAGTCTGGTAGAGCCTCTGGGTCCTACAGGACCTAGATCAACGCTGTAGTTATGGAAAGGAGGCTGTATTCCTCCTGCAACTGGGGCTATATGTATAAGCCCCAGTTACAGGGGAAATCAGTCTCCCACTCCAAAAAAAAAAAAAGAGTGATCAGATGTCCCCAAAGGTCTAATATGACCTTATAGCGACACAATGTAAAAAAATAAATAAAGAGATGAAGTAGAAAAGTAAAAAAAAATGAAAGTAAAGTAAAATAAAATAATAAAAAAATAAATAAAATAATAAGCCAATAACGTGCACCTATTATAGGTTCTAGCCTCAACCCAACGACACAATACTAAATAAAAAGTTACTGTAACAGGAACTATTAGGAGGCATTCACACAAAGTAACACGGCGCTGATTCTGGCACAATAACTCACGTAAAAATCATGGCTGCAAAACAGAATCCCATTGACTTCAATAGGTTCCATTTAATGCGCGTAATACATTGAAATCAATGGGAGGCTTTTTAACCCATTGATTTCAGCGCCGCGTTACTCCGTGTGAATGCCCCCTTAAACAGGAAAAACTATTTTAGAAAATTTTTTTAGTAGCACTTTGTGCTAGAAAAAACAAAAAACAAACAAACAATGTGAAAAAAGACCCATTTCCGTCTTTTGTTTATATTTTCCTGGATATCAAAAAAAATTAAAAATGTGCAAAAATAAAAATTAATCCCTATATGTCACTGAAAAAAGATGCATAAATTAGTTGAACAACACAAATGATAAAAATGTTATAGCCCTCAAAACCAAATATACAAGAAACTCAAAAATTTGTCTGGTCCTCAACCAGAAATTGGCCCGGTCTGAGGTGGTTAAGCTGCATATAAATAGAGTAGAGAGAAGCCAGAACATCAGAAGGGCAAAGTGGATCGGATTCATGCGAAATCCCATCCCCACTTTGCGGAAGAAATCACAGCACGGACACGCTGCGATTTGCTAAGCTGTTGCGGCTTTGCAAATTGCAGCATGTCAGTTATATTTTCAGAAACGCCGGGAGCTTTCCTGTAGATATAATGTTAAGAGAAAGTCCGCAGAGGAAAACTCAGTGAACTTTCTCTTAAAAGCGCTGCCGAAAGAACTGCAATGCGCTCACGCAGCGGTTCTTTACATTGCGCTTGAGCGCTGCGATTATGGCCCGTGGGGGCCTTAGCCTTAAAGTATTTGTTGCCTTTGACAGTTGTTCTTAACCTTTGGCTTTAAAGCCCACTATTTCAGATTCCTACATAATAATTTATTCTGTCAACAAATAGTTTCTCTTATTTGCACATTCTTCAAGTGGTTTCTACATATTCAAAAAATAGTTAGATGAGCAGATTTGTTGGAAACAAGACAGCTTCAGAGGAAAACACAGATAAGGTCGATGTATTAGAATACTTCTATGTTCAATATCCATTATAGTATGTTTATATGTAGTGGAAATGCTATAGATTTTTTTGGCCGGATTTGAACACATAAAATATACAATGCAACACGTTTGCACATAAGAGGTTATTTTTTCCACAGAACAAATAGACTTGTGTGGATTTTAGACCCATAGCATAGTAAGACCTCATGCACATGGTCGAGTTTGCAGTCTGAGAGAGATTTTTATGCTCCGTTCCTTTCAAAGGATTGCACCATGTCCTTGGAGGATGCATGAAAATGAATTCAAATGGAACGGAACTCCCATTGAAATCAATGTAACATGGCGAGTACTCCCAAGTTCCTTTTGTTAAAAATTGAAACTCCCTTGGCGTGCACACTCTGTAGTGGGCATGAGGTCTTATTCTTTCTGCTGACTTTCACAGCAGAGATAGGCGATCCTCATGAGATGTGTTTTGATGAGTACTCATGAGGTTTGGCCCTCTGATTCATTTCGGAAGTGCCATTATCATGTTCTGGGGTCTCCTCAAACCCCAGATTGTAATAATTGGAGGCCAAACAGTTATACTTACCTTGCTTCATCCCTCCTGGGCATCCTGTGGCATTAGGGAGTCCCCTGATGTCTTCTTCAACCCTTTATGATGTCCATGTTCTCTTCTCCCAGCTTCTTGAATAAAAAGTGACCCATTAGCCAAAGAGTACAGTGATGTTTTATTTTCAACTTTTTCGTTGTTGCATTAACAAAGCCATAACTTTTTTTTTTTGTTGAGCCAATGTATTTTGAAGCTAATGGATCTTCTTTGGACATGATGAATAGGTGAGAGTCTAAGTAGATGTTTTCTATTTAACTCTAGGACAAATAGAAGCTGAAATTCTCTTTTCTTAAGTGCAATGCACCACCTAGTGTCTCCAAGAGAAACAGCTACCAAAGTTTTTAAATGCATTAGACTACAGGAAAAAGAAACAGAATTTGTCCACAGCTGGCCGGCCCACTGCAGATATAATATTGATGGCTTATTCTAAGCAGAGGCCATCCATATTAGAAAGATAGATAAACCCTTTAAAGAGGTTATCCAGGAATTCGAACTACCCATGTGGCGGACAAGAGGTGTAAAATTAAAAAAAGCATACCCTCTTGTCCCCAGTGCTCCGTTGTCCAGTGTCCATTCAGTCTGGTACCGGAGTATTCTTGCTGGGAGTCCTGCGTCTTATGTGACCAAATAAGAGGAAGATGAGACTACACGGACTGTTATATTTATCCCAATACACCCAACCCCCACCTCCCCATATAGCGGTCACCAACGAAGAGGAAGATGAGACTCCACGGACTGTTATACCACAAACCACCCACCCCACCCCCCCATACCCACCACTCACCCACCCGAATCCAACCCCCCCCCCCACACACACACACTTTACTAGCTTTGGCAATGCCAAATATCTATTCGGACGTGCCAATAAAGCTTTTTTTTTATTTTGATTTTGATGTGACTGTTGAGACCAGTTAGGTACAAGAGGTACAGGATTTCTAGAAATGAGGCACTACCATTAGACCAAACAGACTCTGGCAGGGGACAACAGGGTGCTATGGACAGGTGAGTATGCTTTTTTAAAGGGGTTATCACAGCCTAATTTTTTTTATGGCCCCCCACTGGTCCTCTTCATATAGTGGCCCCTTCACTGGTCCCCTATACTGTAATGGAGACCACTGATGGGGCTATTATATTGTATGGGAACTAACTTTCTGTGGGGGGGACATTAAAGAATGTGGGGCATTGGGGAGATATTAAAGGTATTGATGGGCTTAAATTTTCTATGATCTATCTACAGAATAGGCCATAAATACTTGATTGGTAGGGGCTAACACATGGCCCATCAGCTGTACAGAGCTGTTCCCTGCTCCTGTCCTGTACACAATATGGGGTCGAAAGTAAAAAGTTCTGTCTGCTGTTTGGCAGGCTGCCACTGACTTCAATAAGTGCTAAGATGGAGTGAAGGTGCCCCGCTGCTATACAGTGGAGAGAACTTTCTGCTTCTGGCCCTGTATTTTGTACAGGGTGGCTGGGTGGGCCCCTACCAATCAGGAATTTATGGCCTATCCTGAGGATACACCATAATAAAGTTAAGCCTGAACAACTCCTTTAATATTTCCCCCTAATGCTCCATACAATTTAATGTTCCATCTATACGATATTTGCCCCATCACTGCCCCACACAATATAATGGTCCCATGATATAGTCCCCATACAGTATGAGGGACCAGTGAAGTGGGCAACTATTTGAGAGTACCAGTGAAGTGACCACTGTATCCACATACAAGTGGACACTGTATGGGGGGAAGGGTACCAGGGAAGTGGCCACTGTAAGGGGGGGGGAAATAGTGAAGGGATTGCTGTATGGGCCATAGAGTGACCCCTTAACTGGTTTCTCTTATAGCAGTACTGGGTTATTACTTACTCGTCTGAGATAGACAGACAGACATTTTTGAAAACTCAGCTATTCCGCAGCAGTTTTTTCCGCCATGTGTGGATGGGATTAACCAAAAACTTATTCACTTTGCTGGTACTGTAAAACACAGCATTTTTCTACAGTGTTTCTGCAATGTGGAACCTCAGCCTTAGCTTCACATTTGTAACAGTACTCCCCCTATATGGCCAAGGTGTTTTAAAGGGGCTCTATCATTAGATTTGGCAATTTTAGATAATCATATGCCTGAATAGCCTTTAAAAAGGCTATTCAGGTGCTGCTAATCGTTTTAGAAAATACCTCCCCCCCCCTCTTTTTTATGATTTACTGGTAAAACGGATATGCTAATGAGTTCCTCCGTGCACACTGAGTTTTCTGTGTACCCCCCAGCGTCATACCTTGCTCACGCCCACCTCTGTTGCTTGTGCTCTAATTAGTCCTCCTCCTCCCTGTGAGTAACCGCCTCCAGCGTCAAATACTCGGCAGTAGAGAATTTAAATCTCGGGCATGCGCAGTAAGCATGCCCAAGCGCCATTTTCTTGTGGAGAACTCACAGTTCCACAAGAAATTCATAAAAATGGGGGGGGGGGGGTCTTTTCTAAAACAAATAGCAGGACCTGACTAGCCTTTTTAAAGGCTATGCAGGCATATGATTATCTAAAATTGACAAAAGCCAATGAAAGAGCCCCTCTAACTAGCAGGAAACTGCATAAGGAATCCACCTATTAGCTTTTAAGTTAAGGTCACATGTAGCAAAAAGCAAAAGCCAGGAGTAGATTTATCAGAAGGTAGAAGTTTAAGTACTTCCTATATATTTTCAATTCTTTTTGTGGACATTCTTGCCCTGGCTAAAAAAACCGCAGCAAAATCTGGAACACAAAAAGCTGCATTTCCACCACGTGGAGCCTCAGCCTTTCACAGTCTTCTCTGCATTTTTTCTTCCCCTATTAAATCCATATATACATTTTTTGGACTCAAATGTCAGTCTCTAAGATTAAAATGTTTAAACGTGTGGGACTCCTTTATACACATTACACATGGAAAGTATTTTTCAAGTTCATTTTACGGTTATTAGAAATAAAGAAGGACTACTATACCCTCTGTAATCACGGCAGCATGTTCAGCATCATTGTAGCGATATAGTTTTCCAGTTTAATATATAGTGACAGCAAAATATACTTCAAAGATGAGTTTTACAAAGATGTGTAACTAGTGATGCTGAAGCTCTGCTTCACATCACTTCTATAACAATGCCACTTATTGCATTGATGTTAATGGAGACAGATGAGCCAACTCTGGAATCCCAATTATTTTTAATGATTAACCCAGGTGCACAAATCTGCAGAAGCTCAGAAAATGAATCATCCTTTATAAATGGGTCTCTGTTACTTTCAACATTGTTTTCCTTTAACTGTACACAATAGGGTTCAAGTATCGACTGTCCTCCAAATAAAAATACGTCAGAAAATATATTGGTTGATTTACGGTATATACTATATTTAGACAGGTATTCTCACTAACAAGACTTATCTATACCTATGAGAGGTGATAACTAAAACTGGGGACTTATATAGTCTATGAGACTGATGGAGCATAGCACACTTACCCATATAAGTGGTAGCCACTAGAGATGAGCGAGTAGTATTCGATCGAATACCTCGCTGCCGTAGAAATGCGTGTAAGCGGCCGATCACCAAGGGGTTAAGCACATCGAATATTCGATGCGCTTAACCCCTTGGTGATGGGCCGCTTACACACATTCCTATGGAAGCGAGGTATTCGATCGAATACTACTCGCTCATCTCTAGTAGCCACATATGCGCATCACCTCTCTATTCACAATGAGGACTCATGGACTCTGTACTCAAGATTGCTAGGGATCATAGTGGTCAAGTACTTACTGTTATTCTGTAGGTAGGGGGAAATTCTGGTTATTGGAGAAACCCCTTTTAGTACAGAAACGGAAACTTGATCCCGTTATAAGTTAATGGTATCAAAATCAATATTATTTTACAAATGGTTCTGTCGTAATGTCAAAGAAAGAATATTACTAAAAAATGTCTGCATCTTATTGTCCAAAGTAAAACAGCTTCCATAATGATCAGGATGGAATAGTGTAAAGTGCTTCACCCAATCACAGCCTCAACATTTCCTTGGAGAGCAGGGCCATTTTATCACATTGAACCCTGTTAATGCCTCCTTTGAACCAGCCCACTCATATCATGTCCCTTTGTATCCCAACATAATAATAGCATTAATTCCTTAATTATGTCCTCTAAGCAGCCTGATCAAAGTATAATGCCTCCTTATTGGCCACATACAATATATTACCCCACATAGTATAATGCCTCATTAGTGTCCCATCAAATAGTAAAGTGCCCCTGCCGTGGGACCAGAAAATATAATGCTCCTCAGTGGTCCATCACACAGTCAAATGCTCCTGCAGTGACCCATTACACATTAAGATGACATCTCAGTACCCCATCAAACATTAAGATGTCCCACTGACACCCATCACACATTAAGATGCCCACCCTGAGTGGTTCATCACACATTAAAGGGTTTATCAAGTTTTTACGAGTGATGACTTATCCTTAGGATAGGCCATCAATATTAGATCTGCGGGAGTCCAACTTCAATTGAACGATGCTTCAGTACTGACACCCACCACTACAGTTTGTACAGTGAGTGAGCAACACAGCCTGCAGAATGTAAACATTACCAGTGCCGCTTTGGATAATATACCACATTAACCAAGAATAATAACCATACTATCTAGTCCGTTTCTATGGTGCTTCTTAGGGGCTCCAGATCTAGTGTTGTCTAGTGCTCAATACTCATCGCGCCTCCCAGTCTCAGACTAGTAAAGGAATGATTGGTGGATATTTCAGAGTTCCAACACTGTATTCAACTGTATCAGCATCCTCAGGAGTGGAAATCAGGACCCGCCACAAGGAGCAGTTGTCCTGCTGTCCTGGGAGACAGATAGTATGTCCCACCTTCAACTCTATCTGCATTGTCTTGACATAGAGTTGAGTACAAGGATGAAGCAGGGAGTCTTCAGCTCCCTACTTCACCATACATTTCCTGTAGCTGCTGCTTGCATCTTGGAAACAGGCAAGCACAACGTAGTGACATCAAAATAGAGACCAGATTGGGGAATGGGGAAAGGTGAGTATTGCTTTTGCCACAAAGAGGGGGCATTATAATGCATAGAAGCCATTATTCTAGAAGGCATTATACTGTGTGGGGCACTAGAAGAGGGCATTAAAGGGGCTCTATCATTGGTGCACCCCGGAAGTCTCATCGTGCACCCGCTGTGCTATTCTTTCCTATGTATGTGTACAGCACAAGCTGATAATGATGATGATGACTCAGCTTCCTGCTTGCACACACAGATAGGAGAGAGGAGGCTGCTGGGAACTTCCTGTGCTGGCTGGAAGCTAATTAGCATATGAATTAAAAACGGGCTCATTCAAAAACCACTGAGGCAATTTACATACAAAATGTAGGTGTGGAATAGACTTTCTAAAGGCTATGCAATTAGGTGAATACCGTAGTTAAAAATTACTTTTCCCAATGATAGAGCCCCTTTAAAATGTTTGTTGGATACAAGAGGGCATTATACTATATGGGGCCGCTAAATGGACATTATACGTTTGAGGGGGCACAAAGGGAATGGGTGGGATTGAGCACGGTGAAATGGAGCATAATCACCTACACTACCGTATGTTAAGTGAGGAGGTAAATAGAATTTCAGTTTCATTCCCCCTTTCACGAGACAATGGTGATATTTTATATAAAGAAATGTGGACTGTACTTGGACTGTCCTTTGTGCTTCGCAATCCACAGAGAAAAGATGGAAAATGAAAGCAATCTTACAGTGACTTCTGCTAAATGAATTTCAAGCATACAACAAATGACATCCTCTTCAACTACAAAGGGTAAAAAGGATTTCTAGCCTTTAAAGCAAGTTTTAAGGGCTAGTTCACACGTGGGCAAAGGGGAGGTTTTTGACAGCGGAATTCGCTTCAAAAACCTCTCCTTTAACATGGTGGTCTATGTAGACCACTAGCTTTTTTTTTCCTCCTAGCGTTTTCCGCCTGAAGAAGCGACATGACCTTTCTTCAGGCGGAAAACGCCTGAAGAATTGCATAGAAGTGAATGGGAGGCGAAAACCGCGCGGTAAAAAACCGCGCGGTTTTTTGCACACAAAAACCGCGCGGTTTTTTGCAAAAAACCGCGCGGTTTTCGCCTGCAGTTTCTATAGCACATATAGGAAAAAAAACCCTAGCGAAAACCGCTAGCGAAAACCGCGTCAAAAACCTCGTCAAAAACCGCGCGGAATGCAAAAAACAGCGTCAAAAAAACTCCTCGAGGTTTTTTACCTCGCACAAATAAGCTAGGCGGTTTTCACGTGTGAACTGACCCTAAGTGAAACGTTTACAAAGAAACATCTCTGAGTCAGAAGAGAGCACTTTTATAGCAAAAAAAGCCACCATAACCTGCAAAATAAGTAATGTGACATGATGAGTGTGTACTTTCCTCTGGACATTTTTCCTCTGGATGTTTAGAAAAGTACAATACAATAAATATACCTATGTCATTAAATTGCCTTTTATGCTGGGTGTCTAGAGGTGTGCACTTCAAGCTGCACCAAAGACCCTCAGCACCATCTTCTTTTTGGTTGAAACTGGAACAATAAGTAAAGCGCCATTTCAGAGACCAGACCATCTTAGTGCCTATGTCTGCACAGTCTGCTAAATAAAAAAAAAAAAAATACAGTGCAAATCCCAATATATTCATGCATTTCTCCTCTTTTATTGCTTTAAATTGCTGCCTGTAACCCATTAATTGCCCAATTGTTTTGCACCTTTTTTGGTCTGTACAGCACTATTTATAATGTACTATATGTAAATAAAGTGATAGAGAAAAAAAAACAAAAAAAAAACACAAAACGAAACTAATTTGAAATCACAAAAAAAAAACACCCCAGTTTGGGTTGAAAGATGAGAACATGGTCAGGACAGGAGTTGATTGTTAACAACTAACCCTCTCACCTACCCTAGAATACCAAGAAATGAGGCACTACCCTATACCACTGAGGTTATTCTCCTATTTCTTCCCTGTTTACCTATATTTGTATAACTTTGGAGTGTGTTTTAGAATCAGGTATGTCTCATAATCTAGAAAGTATGGAACATAGAAAATTGAATACCAGCAAAACAATCTCCTTGGAGGTACGTGATGAAGCTCTCACATCACTGAATATAACAACCAATCCTCAGGGCTCACTCTTTGGCCTGCATTATTATACAGACATGGAAGCTATCTTAAAAGTCATCTGGCATAATGGCTCTGTGCCTGTGAATGATTCTATGGTCCAACTAATTCCAGATGTACACTGCACCATTTGCTCGAACTAATCAGAGACTGTGGCTGCTCCTACTGGTGGGTTCACCCGATTCACCTGATAGTCAGGAAGACCTCAGAGGTGTATGTGCTCGGACATCACAGAAATCTGGTGTCACGACCTGAATTCTGGTAATAAAATTGTGTATTTTTCTGGTGGGGATTTGATCCGGTGTTGTGTGGTCTTCGGGTGGTTTCCTTGCCATTAGTCCATTCTGTTTGTGCATTTAGTGATGGCCATCAGAATATGCTTGAGGTTCTCTGGAGCGAACCTCAGGTGTTGGTCGTTGTCATTATCCTTTGGGACGATTCTGGGGCCTTTATTAGGAGGAGGGCTGGTTTCACTAGTTGTTGGTTTTTGTGGTTACCACCTAGAATTTGTGGCTCAGGAAGGAGTATAGTTTTGGTAGTATTACAACTGACTAGGAAGTGGTGTGAGTGTTGCCTTGTGTGTGAGTCTGGTTTTCCCCTCCACACTTCTACTCTGCCCTGTCCTTCAGTTCTGTTTGTCTGACACTATCTGGTTATTTGTGATGTTTGGGTTCCAGTTTGTTTTGCCCCAGTCCTGTGTTAACCCTTTCCTCACCTCTCCACTGTCCCTCTCCTCATTCTCTTGTTACGTATTGTGTTGTGCTGCGTGTCTGTTGTGCAGCACACCCCATCCTGTTTGTGTTGTCTGCAGATGCACCTTGGTTTCTGTAGGGGTGACCACCTTAGCATCCCCAGTCCCTAACTCTCTTGTAGCGCTCGCCCTATCTATCGCCTAGGCCTTTGTGTTATAGAGCCAGGAGTTGTCGGGGCCAAGGCTAGCTTGGGAACAGCTGACCACCACCCGCAGGCAGGGCCTAGCTAGCCGCCGTAGCGTCAGGGAAAGTCTCCCACCCCTGTTCCCTTAGCGGTGCAGTCTGCAGTCCGGATTCTGGGTCTGGGCATAGACACGAACGTGACATCTGGATAAACACATGAAGGAAGGGGAGAAGGAAACACAGCCCACTATTTCAGGAGGTAGTGCAAATGCAAGCATGAACCAAAATCAAGATGTAATGTCCATATATGCATAAAATCCCACATTTAAGAGTAAATTGCACGGTTTAAACTCCACGATTAGGAGCAATTCAAATGTCACTTAAAAGGAATTTCATCCAAGGAAAACCAGCAATCTTCAGTTATATAAAAAATCGGCATTGCTTTATTCTTTACAGATTGTTTTTTTAAAAAAACATGTACAAAAAATTTTTTTTTTAGTGCTTCAAAAAACGCATGACACGCATAGCATAGTATGACTCACATAAAGCGTAGAGGAGCGCTGGAACTGTCGCGTTTCAGTACCGTGTGTACCTTAGTCATAGCCTCTAACATCTGGATGGCCTATTTACCTCCCTCCACACTGACCCCATCTTCAGTCATAACTGGATGGTGCAGGAGCGCCTCACACCCCTTCCTCAGCAACACAGAAGGAGATTTTGACAACAAGCTCCACAATGAACTCCCATCGAGCTCCACCTGGAGAGAGTCAAGTGTCAGCATCCATCATTCTAGAGTTTTCTATTCTCTTACTGGAGCAAGCATTATCGACATCTCCTTCGCCTGACCTATATTGGACTGTGAGCTTAGTAAAGATAAAACTTATTATTGTAAGTACCACATCAATAAACTAAATGGCCATGGAATAGTCCTATCAACTGAGAACCAGTACACTCCTGACCCATGATATAGAGGTCAGGAGTGGTCAGTGTTACATAATACCGATGGACAATGACCCAAAACATAAAGCGAAAGCAGTCCAGTAGTATATTAAAGCAAAGAAATGAAATATTCTTGAATACCTGCTTTTTCTATTCACTACATCTGTGTCCAACCCCCACCTGGCTGCCTCTCTATACACTTCTATGTGGAACTAGTGGCCACTATATTTTGCTCCACCTACACTAGACAGTGTCTTTCTGAAAACCGTTGCAAAATTAGCTCCTGTCAACTAATACTAAGAATCCCACTCATTTCACACTGACATGAAAACTGCTCAGGTCCCCAAGCTCATAAAGTGCTGCACCCACAGAGTCTGAGGACACCAGATCCCTAGTTGTTCGGCAACCAGCACCAACAAATGTAACCTGTTGCAGCATCCCAATGGACCCTGCTTATATTGTTTGTAGTTTATCGTTTTTGGGTTGTACATATCGTTTTTTATGTGTTTTTCCCCTGTATTATTGTGTGTTTACAGCTTCCCTTATGTGTCATCCCTCATGGTATTTCCCCACTGTTGGCTACCGCTCTGTTTTAGAGGGCTTGGTACAGCCCTGGCCAATCACAGGCCACTGGGTTGGGCGTGGAGTCTCCAGAGGACCGCAAAGAATATTACTTTAATTTGGAGTGGAGTAAAGGCACCCCATCACCCTTACAGTCTGGGCATCCCTCATCCCAGGCCTGGGAGTAGCCAACCAGGTGGAGAGTTCTTTGTTATAAGTTCTGAGAATAAAGTTTTAATTTGGTTCAACTGCACCACTGCCTTTTGAGTCATTCCTCGCTTACCATCGGGCCCTTCTGAACACCACTATATGGCTTAGGATAAGAGAGGACCCGTCTCCAACTGGAAGTGCCCCGGGGGAACAACTACCGCCACCATCGATACCAGGCAGGCCACCCTCATCAGTGTCCAGCCTGGGAAGTGGCCTGGAGGAGTTTGGTTGAGTGTACTCAGCCAACCCTGTAACATTATCACTACTACGCCCATCCTCTGGTACTTTCTATTGGGTTGAAGCACTGTCTAGCTGAAAGAGAGACAGCAAGTCAGCAAGTATGTTTAAGTCACTCAACAATTCATTCTAAAACAGCACATGCCATAAATCACCTGCACAACTATGGGTAGTAATTCAAGCAAGGCCAGATCCTTCAAGAACTCAGCCCTCTCCCAGGACTCCAGAGACAGTTCAGAGCACACTGATATAATGCGCTCCAAACCCCGTGGACGCAGTTGCATCAATATAAATCTTAAATCCGCATTGGACACCAATGAGCCATTAAACTAATAAACTGCCAAATCAGTTTGCAACTTGGGGCACAGATATGAAAGGTGTTCAATAAGTTATTTAGCTTAGTATGTTCTGTTAGTGTTATACTAGGTTCACACAAAGCGTTCGTCTCTCTGTTGTTGGGGTCCACACGAGGACCCGAAAGACAGAGAGCCCTTCTGCTGAAAAAGTGGTTACCTGCGGACCCCTACAAGAAAAGTCCTCTGTGCTGGACTTTTCTTTCCACTGATTTTAGATGCAATCTGCAGTAGAGTCTTCTACAGAGACTCCAACATGGAGGTGAACAGCTGTTGTTTCCCATGGGTTCTCTAACTTTGCGAGTCCCTTTCTCGATTTACACAAAATCATACTATTTCTTGAAATCAACTATAATCAATGTATTATGACACTTATACACTATCATTTTACCATAATTGGCTTGTCATTATATTATTTTAACTAAAATTGTCTTATATCCTAATTGACCCGCCTTCTTTAAAGCGTATCTAGAACCTGCGTTGATAAGACTTGGCAAAACAGGGAGTCAACTGAAGTTCACCCCCATTCAGGGCAACCTGTTGAAACATCTTCAAAGAAAATGTGCCATAAAGTGGAGGCCATGATTTTGGAAGATCACCAGGTCAAAGTCAGTGTTATAACTTATGAATTAGGCATTTCAGTTAGCAGTTAGAAACACTGTCTCTTTTTGACGTCTCTGACCATTAAACCATCAACTGTGCCGCTACCTGAACCAAATTTACCTGCAGCAACAGACTAGACAGACATGGACACATTCTCAACAGGCTTCACTTAGAGGAGCCCCCCACCAGGCCTTCACTGGAGAAGTCAGGAAAAATAGTCTAGGAATCACAGAGGGGAGGCCACATCACCACAAGACATTGCAAGGTCCACAACCTCAACTTCCTCCAATATGACTAACTTTCTCTTTCGATGGGAGCTGACAGCTCCGCTTCCCTGTCTCAGAGATGTAGCTGGTCTGCTGGGCAAATAGCTGGTTCTCTTCCCCCAGGAACTGCAATGTGCTCCTTCAGTAGATGTTCACGGCTTGAACGTTAGCTAGTGATGTGATGTGACCTGACAGCTCTCTTAACCTTGCCCCCCTTGTAGATAACACCACCCATATGTGGCTAACCTGGACCCCCACACAGCTAACCCCACCTTAAAATGGGTCACTCATTTTCCTTATAACCTAATAGTATGACGTCCTGTGGCTGACAACAGTCAAGAACAGTCATACAATTAGGTTAAAGGGATTCTACTAGAGATGAGCGAGTACTGTTCGGATCAGCCGATCCGAACAGCACGCTCCATAGAAATGAATGGATGCACCTGGTACTTCTGCTTTGATGGCGGCCGGCCGCTTAAACCCCCGCGTGCCGGCTACGTACATTCATTTCTAGTTTCTAACATTAAAAATCTTTTTTTGTGTGGATAAGACGTCGGACGTCGTCTCCTACATTTAGATGGGATCTCCGCCACACCGTTCCTTAGTAATACCGGTTTTTACCGGTATGTAAATTAGTTCTCTGGCAGCGATGGAGGCGGGCCCCAGGGCTGAAAATGCGATGAGGGCGTCCCCACCGCTGCCCGAGAACAGGATCTTGAGCCGCCTCTATCTTCTGCTGGATCCTCCCCTTCTTTCTTCAGCAGCGTCACCTCTGTCGGCTCTTACACTAGTAGAGAACTCGGAACTATGGCCGCACATGCGCAGTCGGCTCTACTAGTGTAAGAGCCGACAGAGGTGACGCTGCTGAAGAAAGAAGGGGAGGATCCAGCAGAAGACAGTGGCGGCGCAGGATCCTGTTCTCGGGAGAACTAATTTACATACCGGTAAAAACCGGTATTACTAAAGAGCCAGCTCTTTTTAGTGAGAACATAACTGACGATCACTGGCATCACATCTGTTTAGCAGATCTGTTAAATGGATGCAAAAAAACCAGATGCAACAGATGCAAACTGATGGCCATTCATTTACATAGAGATCAATGTTAAATAAAAAAATGAATCAGTTTCAGTCCATTTTTTTGGAGGCATACAAAAGTATGGTATGCTACGTTTTTGCCTAGTTTAAAAAAAAAGAAAAACAGAAATAGATCTTCTTTTCTTTTGATGTCTATGTATGACCATCAGTTTGTGTCTCTTCTTTTATATCTGTTAAAGGGATTCTACCACTAAAATACTTTCTTTTCTAGTTACCACGTCGGAATAGCCTTTAAAAAGGCTATTCGTCTCTTACCTGTGGAAGTGCTCTCCGCCGCGCCGTTCGTTCAAAGTACCGGTATGCTAATTAGTTCTCTCGCAGCGATGGGGGCGTCCCCATCGCAGGAGCAGTGATGGAGGCGTCCCCATTGCAGCTCGAAAACCGACCGCAGCGCCGCCTCTATGGTCTTCTGTATCCTCCCCTTGCTTCTTCAGCGTACTGTCGGACGCCTGCGTAGTACGCTCTGTTCGACGAAGATTGCCGAACGTACTGCGCATGCGCGAAATTGCGGTCCCAGCCATAGTGCGGGCACCGCACTTTCGTGCATGCGCAGTACGTTCGGCAATCTTCGCTGAACAGAGAGCATACTGCGCAGGCGTCCGACAGACGCTGAAGAGGCAAGGGGAGGATACAGAAGACCATAGAGGCGGCGCTGCGGTCGGTTTTCGAGCTGCAATGGGGACGCCCTCATCGCTGCGAGAGAACTCATTAGCATACCAGTACAAACCAGTATTTTGAACGAACGGCGCGGCAGAGAGCACTTCCACAGATAAGAGACGAATAGCCTTTTTAAAGGCTATTCCGACGTGGTAACTAGAAAAAAATGTGTTTTAGTGGTAGAATCCCTTTAAATGGATGTTCTAAACTGATGTAAAAAACATAATCTGAATAGAGCCTAGGGAGCTCTCACATGGATTAAACACGTGTGTATTTTTGCAAAATACACGTGTAAAAATACATGTGTAAAAATAAGACTCCCATTGATTTCAACGACATTGTACATGCGTATTTTTACAGGCGTATATTATTTTATCACTGCAACAACATCTTACTGTGGCGAAAATGCCGGCTGTAGAAAATGAAGAGGAATTCCTCTACATTTTCCACCATGTGAACATATCCTTTCTATGAGCGAGTAGTATTCGAGCGAATACCACGCAGGAAAAATCCATTGAATTCAATGCAAAAACCTCCTCGTGCTCCTCATCCTGCTACTTCCGGAACTTGGAGGATCCAAGGTGTCGAACTTTGGTTTCCATGGAAACCGGAACAACATTCCCGTTTTTTCCCATACACTATAATAGGATTCGATATTCGAACGAATACTACTCGCTCATCTCTAATCCTTTCCATAGATATAATTGACGTGCTGTGATTTCCAAAAATGCCATTTCCATGCAAAGTGGATGGGGTTCACTGGAATACTACAACTATTCAGGACCTGGCCACTAGGGGGCCAAAGGTATTGCCAGTAATGGGAACTAGCTCACAGAGGCGGGTATTTCCATTGACTAATAAGCGTCTCTCTTCTGGTACAGGCTATTTAGCCACGGCCATTCCCTTCTCAGTGAGCAGCATTCCCGCTTCTTCCTCACGTCTGACCGCACGTGTCAGGAACTGAGGCGCACCTGTGAGAGACTTTCCATCCGCACCTCCTGTTGTCATAGACACCGCTTTCCCCGCCCCATTGCACTCCCCAGTGGATGAACACGGATGTCAGTCACACTTGCTCCGCCCACCTCTACCCATATTGGGCCCTAACTAATGATGTCACTGTGCGCGTAATCTCTGCGCCCCGCCCACCTAGCGCTGGCTGCTGTTACCAAGGAGACGAGTCTCACACACTTCCAGAAACCTGGGAGCACGGGGGTAAATCACGTGACCCGACAGAAGGAATCCCCAAATTCAACTAAAGGTGAGAAAGAACAAATGCACAGCCATAGCCCCGTGTGTACAGTCCTGTAGTGTAGCCCAAGCTAAGGAGATCATTAGGGGCAGTAACGCGATCTATATAAGCTCACGTTCACATTTATTCCGCTTGTACTTATTTACTTATGTTACAAATGTGACAGAAGTAGCAGCGTTTATACTACAAGGCTCAGTGTGACCTGTTACTTGTTACTGCCAGGAAATAATGTCACATCGGCTACCTGTCATGTCATAGCGATCTATCCTGCTGTGTGACATCTACAATCCCTCTGCTATATATCTTCTGTGTCTATCATCTAATAACATATCTCTTCTGTCTGTCTGCTGTCTGTTGTTTATCTATTTTGCTATCACTTTGTCTGTTATCTACCTATCGCTCTGAGATCTATCTTCTCTCCACTGTGTATATTCTGTCTATATAGCATCTCTCATCTATCTATCTATCTATCTATCTATCTATCTATCTATCTATCTATCTATCTATCTCCTCTCCACTATATATCTTTTGTATATAATCGGTATGCTATCTATCTATCTATCTATCTATCTATCTATCTATCTATCTATGTCTCCACTATATATTGTCTGTCTATATATCATCTCTCTATTTGTCATCTGTCTATCTATAATCTCTCTGCTACCTTTTATCTCTCCACTATATATCTTCTGTCTATATATCATCTCTCTGCTATCTATCTATCTATCTATCTATCTATCTATCTATCTATCTATCATCTCTCTGCTATATATCTTCTGTCTATATATCAACTCTTTGCTATTTGTTATCTATCTATCATCATATCTCTGGTGTATTTCTATCTGCTGTGTGTCATCTATCTATCTATCTATCTATCTATCTATCTATCTATCTATCTTCACCTACCTATGTGTCTCAACTATCTTCATATCTCTATTATAGTTGAGCCTGTAGATAAATAGTTCTATATATATCTCCCAATTGTTCCAGATTCAGCAAACAGTCCACAATTTCTGGTGCTATCCCAGTTGTTGGGCAGCATAAATAACTTCAACCCCTTAGGATACAGATAGTGTTGGATACAGAGGCGTAAATATAGGGGGTGCAGAGGTAGCAATCGATAAAGGGCCCTGCCACAGATTTTACATTGGGACCTAGGAGCTTCAGGTTATACCTCTGATGGAATACAGTGGTGAAGCTGGAGTCTTCTGCTCACTGCTCCACCATGTTACTACATTGCGCCAGGTGCTTCTGTCCGCCGAGAGCAGAAACCAGAGTGGACATGTAGATAGCTCTGAGGGTAGGGGACAAGCTGAGTATTTTTTTTTTTTTTGCATTTTACTGTGTGGGAACATTACATTTTATGGGAGCACTAAAGAGGCATAATATTGTGTGGCGTACACTAATGGAGCCTTTATATTGTGTGTGGGCACTAGACTTTGTGGGAGACACGCAGGAGGCTTCATGGGGGCACAGAGGAACTGAGTGATATTTGAGTATCCAAGGAGGTGTTAATAGGACTGGACTAGGTTAGAGGCATGGTTTATCATACATAAATTTCTTATTTCCGTTCTCTGAAAGTTGAGAAGCAGTGCCGGAACTACCGCTATAGTGGCTGTTATGCGGCCTACTGCTACCTTTTTTTTCTGTTTAATATGCCGTTACCTGTTTTCACTTACTGATCCTACTCCTGCCCACAGTTGCCTCTGGAAAATACTGTGGGCAGGAGCAGAGATCGGTAAGTAGGGCCATGGCACTTAAGAGTATTTGTTGTGCAAACCTCGTAGAGTCACTTCGTGGTTTTATTCGGACTGAACATGTCTGAAATAAAACTGCTATTATTATACTCTGGGGTCACTTCAGAACAGGGGAGGTGGTTAATACAACAGTGTTACTCACTTCTCTTAGGAGGTCTTTGGGCCTGTAGAATGACGTCACTGACCGCCGTGGCTTGTAATTAGGCTGAGGCCCAATGACAATGCTTAGTGGTTTGTAATGTCGTCATTGAAGTGGCCAAAAGACTGTTTTTTATGTTTGATCACCTCCACTAGGCTTCTGCTCATTACACTTTGGGATCTAAAGAGACCCCAGAGTATAATAATAATTTGTGAGTGGTGATCCCCAAAAATATCGGGTTTAGCCAAACCAGAAATTTCTGCATTATTTGTAACAAATAACATAGAGGCCACTATAGGACATTATATAGTATGGAGGGGCCATTATAGGATACTATACTGTGTGGAGTGGCTACAATGGGACATTATACTATGTGAAGGTGCCACCGTGGGACATTATACTGTGTGGAGGGGGTCACTGTGTGACATTATACTGTGTGTGAATGGGATGTTATACCATAAGGGGGCGCTATGCTGTGTGGGGATGGGGTTCGTAAGTCATAAGTTTGCTATGAGGCCGAGTCTTTGCTTGTTACGCCACTGTTCAGAAGTATGCTTACAATGGAGCACACATATATTTTTCACATGTTGTTTGCATTGAAAAGAAAAATGCTAAGTTTATCACATTTATTAAACCCCTTACTACTTTTTCTGATACTTTGGAACTTTTGAAGAAGAGGAGTGGTTTGGCTGTTGTAGATCGCCCTCTCTCTTGAAAGCATTATACCTGATTGTAACAGGTAATTGGAGGTTTTTTTCTATGGAACTGCATTACTTGAAATTTGAGTTCGGGAGCGTTCACGCTACCGTCGGTGTCCGACAGCTAGTGTCCGCTGCTAATATCCTTTCAAAATCTTGTGTGGACATTAGCAGCGGACACTAGCTGTGTCCGTGACATTTTGCATTGATTTAAGTGGACATTGGGTGCATTATTTTACTGTCCGTGGGTGTCCTTAAGTGTCCGTTCCCAAAGATGTCCAACTTTTCAAGCGGACAGCAAAAACCTAAATGTTGGGTTTTCACTCCATAAATGTATAGGTTGCTAAGTATGCCAAAATATGTATAAAAAGTGGGGCAACATGGTGGCTCAGTGGTTAGCACTGCAGCCTTGCAGCACTGGAATCCTGGGCTCAAATCCCACAAGAACAACATCCGCAAGGAGTTTGTATGTTCTCCCCATGTGTATGTGGATTTCCCCCCACCCTCCAAAAAAAAATGTATAAAAAGTGCCATATGTTGTATTAAATGTTTAAAGATTCAATTTTTATGTTTTGATCCGATAGGATTGAGTAGTAATTCCATTCATGAAAGAGGACCTTTCACCACCTCCATTAATTCTAGTTGTTAGGGGCCTTTACACTACCGCCGCTGTCTGTCCCAGGGTTTCTTAAACCCCAGAGAAACCGGATAGGGGACAGCTTGCCAGCGACCGCCGGTGTCTGTATCTGGCCCCTCTCTGCCTGGAAACAGGTTTTTTTTTGCATCGACACAAAGTCCTGCATGCACGTTTCCAGGCAGAGAGGCCACATATGGACACTGGCGGTCACCTTTAAGAACCCATTCAAATGAATGGGTTTTAAAGCTGACTGCCGGCAAGCTATCCCCTGTCCAGTTTCGCCAGGGTTTATGACAGAAACCCCCGGGGTGGATAGCGGCAGTAGTGTGAACCCAATATTAGCAGCTATTAATAGTTGACACTTCATTGATTCCAGCACAGTTAAATCTTATCTTCTCTACCCTCAATCATTCCAAAACAAACGCAAATACTGTAGACCATGGGCCACCTCAGGGAGTGTTTCTGTCATTTTAAATAGCTGATCCACAAGTGTCCCGGGTGTTGGATCGGTAGAGATTTTAGATTGGCAACCTATTCTAAAGATAGGTTATCAATTAATAAATCCAAGAAAACACCTTTAAAGTGGATCTTTCACCATCTGGGGCACATGTGGTTTAATACACCGCTAGAAAGCTGACAACGGCTTTCCTGTTCTGTGCCCTCGGTGAAGAGCTATTGGTGCCGATACCGTAGCTCTTCACTGTCAGAAGGGCGTTTCTGACAGTCAGTCAGGAACGCCCTTCCTCACAGCATCGTCTATAGCGCTGTACTGTGAGAGCGGTGAGGAACGCCTCCCACCCCTTTTAACTATACTCATCCATAGACGAGTACTGGGGGGCAACGTCCCCTCTCACAGTACAGCGCTATAGCGCTATAGACATTGCTGTGAAGAAGGGCGTCCCTGACTGACTGTCAAAAACGCCCTTCTGACAGTGAAAAGCTACGGTACCGTCACCGATAGCTCTTCACTGGGGACACAAAACGGGAAAGCCGATAGTGCGCTGAATTCAGCGCAGTGTTGGCTTTCTAGCGGTGTATTAAACCGTATGTGCCTCAGATGGTGAAAGGTCCTCTTTAAGTCACGATTTATTCTTGATTTGTGAATCTCCATTCTGTTCTTCAGCTGTACCATGTGACCAGACGTTATGCTGAAGGGACATTAGCATGAAAATAGTTCAAGGCCTTAGGCCAAATTCCAACTCTTTTTTAAATATAAAAAAATAAAAAATGGTCAACACCTCCACTTTTCCTTCGGATCAGTTTTAGACATACAATACTTGTCAGAGTTTAGTAAAGGTTGTCGTTTCCATATTAATATCCATTCATTTCAGACGAATATGGATCAGACTCTGGTGACAGCAGCTTGTTAAGCTGATCATAGATGGCTAGAAGCATCACTGACTCCAGCTGTCATGAGACTTCTCCCTTCCACAAGCACCAGCTGCCAGCTGGCAATAGGGTAGGAGTCTTTTTTACTCATCATGCGTTACTTACAGCGTCCTGCAATCTCTTTTCAGTAATGCTGAGCAACAGATGTCCTCCGCCATCATGCCCAGATTCTGATAATTTGGAGGGATGTCCAACAAGGGTAACCAAAATGTATTTTTTTTACAAACATAACATCAATACACATAACTGCATTACAGTTTACATGACCATGGGTACAGTTCTGACAGATGAAGTGCCCAGTTTTCCATACATATTGAGTGTTTAACCTGCCTAGTTGTGTTATAAAACGTCCTGAACTTTCATGTTAATGTATATATATAAACCGATTTGCAAGACATTCTTTAAAAAGCCAGGTGACAACACTGGAGGAAGCATTTGGGAGCCATTTTCATCACCACTCATTATCGGACTGGGATTCTGGAAATGTTTCAGAGAGTGCACCCTCCATCTATACAGAACTTGCCCATGTCCACTTTTATTTTCAGTGTAATCTTAGGGTAAGTTCACACAGAGATTTTTGATCAGGATTTTGAGGCCGTATCCAACTCAAAATCCTGACCAAAAAGACGGCTCCCATTGAAATCAACGGGAGCCACTCAGGTCTTTTTTCCGGGAGCCGTTTCTTCCGACTCCCAGAAAAAAGAAGCAAAATGCTTATTCTTCAGGCCGAGTCGCTTCGCGATTTGGCCTGAAGACACTCCCTACCCCAGACTTGGCCCATTCATTGGACCCAACCTGGAGCGGAGTGCGCGGCTGGATGCCTGAAGAAAGGGCAGCCCGGATCTTTTATCCGTGAGCGGCGACATGCCGCTAGCGGAAAAAAGAAGCCTGGCGGTCTCCATAGATCACCATTGTGAGGGGCGGATTGTGACGTGGATTACGCGCCATAATCCGCCCCCTCTATGCCCATATGAACTAGCCCTTTGACTATGTCACAATTATTTATCATTTCATTTGGGGTTATTTTGGAAGGTCATGGCTGCTTAGAAGTTTGTACAAGGCCCTGTTTGCTTAGGTTTTTTTATCTGTAATGTGCCTTAGGGTTGACTTTACAAGACAGATAGCTGAACGAAACAGCCCTTATTGTCAGTTCTTCCACAACAAATGCTGCGGGATTTCCATGGTAGCAACAACATAGGCTAGCCCTGAAGCTCTGTTCACACTACGGATGATCATGGTCAAGTGTTGCCTGTGATCCATGAAAAATTATTGCCAGATAGGAATAGGCTCTATTCTCACAAATCCAACTCTCCCATTGAATGTCAACATGTCTGTGAATTGTCCATGAAAAAAAGGATACCACACTGGTGCTGACTCGCCATGAAAAAACAGAGCGGAGAATCAGGACGGTCAGCAATGTGAATCATAGCCTTAGGCAGAGCCTATTACTTTGCCTTTCAGCATATACTGACTAGCATAAAACACTGTACTACATATGTAAGTCATCAATGGTAAAGTGAGAATTATGAGAAATATATAATATAATATATATAATATATATATATATATATTTATTTATTTTTATATGTTTGATATAGTGTTCTGAAAAGTAATGCATTCCCCTAAAACTAAGAGCTATCTGTTATATGTTATAAATCTTGGAATAAGCCGGCATAAAATCATTGTGTAAGAGCAGTAAAACATTCTTTTAGAAAACTATATAAATTTTCTATGTCTGTAATGATATGAACTAAGAGAATAAAATTATAGTGTAATTTCTACTTTCTACTGCATGGGGAACACTGTAAAAACACCTCCCCCCCCCCAAAAAAAAAAAAAAAGGCGTGGGACAATGCTATTCACCCCATCCACCTAAAGAATTGGTTCTACTATGTGTTATACATTTCACAATGGTACCATTAAAAGTGAACAAATGGTACACTGTCCTCTATGTGTCCTTTGCACAAATAATTCCTCTCTAATCTTAAGTAAAGCGATTACTGTTTAGCATGTCTGTAAGACTGACGACAGTCTGTTCTCAAGTGGATTTTCTTCTGCTAACAAGGCTTCTACTATTAGCCCAATTTTCTAGTGTTTAGAAAGGTGCAGTATGTATTATTTTTATAATATATCCATGTAACATGTCATCCATGTTGTCATACAATTGTATCACATGAGTTTGTCATATCTGACTCATAGCACCTGCATATACACTGCTTTGTATTTTTCTAATATATTTGGGCTAGCAATAGAGAATACAACTCTCAGATGACAGTGTCCAATCTGCCCACCTGAGGGCTCTGCAGTTGGATGGTGCACGTCAAAGTAAAATGGATGTTCTAGGGTCATACCATTCCCATTGTCAGTATCACACAGTGCAGGGACACACACCGTATACAATGGCTTGCAAAAGTATTCCTATTCCCTTGAACTTTTTCACATTTTGTCACCTTACAACCGCAAACTTAAATGTATTCTATTGAGATTTTATAGATAGACCAACACAAAGTAGCAGATAATTGTGAAGTAGAGAGAAAATGATACAAGGTTTTCACAATTTTAATCATTTAAAAATCTGAAAAGTGTGACTTGCTAAAGTATTCATCCCCCTGTACTCTGATACCCCTAAATAAAAATCCAGTACAATCTATTGCTTTCAAAACTCGTTCCATTTTTTCATTCCACTTCACAATTATCTGCTACTTAATGTTGGTCTGTCACTTAAAATCTCAAGAAAATACTTAAGTTTGTGGTTGTAAGGTGACAAAATGTGAAAAAATTCAAGGGGGGTGAATACTTTTGCAAGCTACAGGAGAAAATGGGATTGATAACATTTCATTTCAATTTATCCCTTAGACCTCATGCACACAACAATTGTGAATTTACGGTCCACAACTACTGATCTGTAATCTGCACATAAACAAGTCCTCATTGCATCTGTAACGTCATCCACAATCACCGATCCTGTATGATTTTATACACTGGTCTGAGCCGCAAATGCGAACAAATATAGGACATGCTTTATAATTTGTGGACCCCTTCTATGGCTGGGAAACACATCCCCAAAAATTGTATGGGTCTCCAATTGTGTATAAAATTACGGCCGTGTGCATGGGGCCTAAAGAAAAGATATATTTTACTCATTATGAAAATTTACCTAGAGTTTCATTTTAAGATGTTCCATAAAACTGACCAGTTAAACTGATGATCAAAATGTGACGTGAACGACCCCTGAGCAAAATGAATGGAAAGTTGTTGCTGTTTTCTAAAAGTTAGCCTGTAGAGATGAGCGAACACTAAAATGTTCGAGGTTCGAAATTCGATTCGAACAGCGGCTCACTGTTCGTGTGTTCGAACGGGTTTCGAATCCCATTATAGTCTATGGGGAACATATACTCGTTAAGGGGGAAACCCAAATCCGTGTCTGGAGGGTCACCAAGTCCACTATGACACCCCAGGAAATGATGCCAACACCTCTGGAATGACACTGGGACAGCAGGGGAAGCATGTCTGGGGGCATCTAACACACCAAAGACCCTCTATTACCCCACTATCACAGCATAACAACTACACACTTTCCACATACCAAAAAACCTCTATCAAAGTGGGAAAATACCTGGAAACCTTCTTTACTCCCCAAATGGATGGACACAAACCCCAATTTAAGCTCAACAAACAGTAACAACCACCCCTTTAAATCACGTTCCCCATGACAACCACGGATGGAATAGACAATGGGAAATCCAAAAGCCCTCACCCTTAACTGTCATTTTGAGTGTGTGTGTGTGTGTGTGTGTGATGTGGTAAGACCTTCCAAAATTCACTTTTCTAGCCCTTAACATGAGCCCTTCCAAACAAAGTTACAGGACCTTAAGCTGAGCTACCAGCAGAGATTGAGGCCCTTGGCATGAGTAGAGCCTTGCACCAGCAGTGCTTTTGGCACTTAGGGTGAGTTGAGCCTTGTACCAGCGTGTGTCCCTTAACATCAGGCAGGCCCTAAGTTCTGCGCTTTGCACAAAAGTTCCACATTAACTAGGCTGAATGGTACAAACCTTAGTAGGCCCGAGAACCAGGAACAGGTCTTGCAATGGCTGTCGGATAACGCTTAAAGCACATTGTCCACCAGCCAGTCAGCCTCTACCTCCTATTACCCAACAGTCTTGTCCTCCTTCCACCCAAAATTCCCAATCTTCCCAGAACAATAACCCCAACTGTCCCTGCTCCCCAGAGCTGTTCTCCCTTCCTTTGACTGTACCGCAACCTGCCCCTCCATTTCGCGATTCCACGGACCTAACAGACGAGTATCTGTGTCCAGATGCTCAAACACTAGAGTCTCCTCCATCTCCGGTCAATTTGGTGGCGGATGACCAGCAACCCACCCTCATCGACGACGATGAGACGCAGTTGCTGTCAGGGCAGTCAGTTGACATGCGCATTGTGCAGGAGGAGGAGGCGAGACAGGAGTTGGAAGAGGAGGTGGTGGACGACGAGGACACCGACCCCACCTGGACAAGGCGGATGTCAAGCTGGGAAAGTAGTGTGGATGTTGAGGCAGGTGCAGCACCAAAAAGGGTAGCTAGAGGCAGAGACATGTCCAGAGGCAGAGGTCAGCTGCTTTGCCGAAGCCAGGCCAGACCCGGAATGTCCGAAGATGTTCCCTTTTGTACCCAGCCCAGAAAAACTCCCCCATCGAGGGCACGTTTCTCAAAGGTGTAGAGTTTTTTCAAGGAATGCGCCGAGGACAGATATAGTGTCGTCTACACAATTTGCCTCTCGAAATCGAGTAGGGGCCCTGAGAAGAGCAACCTGTCCACCACTTCAATGCACCGTCATTTGGAATCCAAGCACTGGAATCAGTGGCAGGCAGCAACGGCAGGACAAACGTCGCCCGCCGTTCATGCCACTGCCTCTGCTCACAGTGCTGGCGATGCACTCCAGAGGACAAGCCAGGACATCACTTCATCTGCCTCCGCCACTTTGTTGACTTCTCCCTCATCCTCCCCTGTTTCTGTCTTATCTCCTTCTCCTGCACCATCAAAGGCACCATCAGGCGCTTCTTTACAACAACCCACCATCTCTCAGACATTGGAGCGCCGACAGAAATACACCGCTAACCACCCACCCACGCAAGCCTAGAACGCCAACATCGCTAAACTGCTGGCCCAGGAGATGTTGGCGTTCCGGCTTGTTGAAACTCCAGCCTTCCCGGACCTGATGGCAACTGTGGCACCTCACTATGCCGTCCCTAGCCATCACAACTTCTCCCGGTGTGGCGTCCCCGCCTTGCACCAGCACGTGTCACTCAACATCAGGTGGGCCCTTAGTTCCACACTTTGCTGCAAGGTCCACTTGACCACCGACACTTGGACAAGCGCCTGTGGTCAGGGATGCTGCTTATCTTTAAGGACAGGCAGGGTGAATGTGGTGGAGTCTGGTCCCGGGGTGCAAACTGAGGTACCCTATCTCCTCTCCCAGGCCAAAATTCATGGCAGGAGTAGACTGAAACCCTACGACGCTGCAACCTCCACCCCAGCTACTAGCGGCAAACGCTAAAACACTGGTGTGGGGAGACGTCAGCAGGCGGTGCTGAAGCTCATCAGCTTGGGGGACAGACAGCACAGTGCCTCCGAGGTCAGGGATGCCATCCTGGCTGAGATGGCATTTTTTTTTCCCTGCTACACCTGGGGCCTGGCATTTTTACGCCTGTGATAATGGCTGGAACCTGGTAGCGGCTCTGGAGCTTGCCAGCCTCCAACACGTTCCATGTTTGGCCCACGTCTAACTTAGTGGTGCAACGTTTTTTGAAAACATACCCAAATGTACCGAAGCTACTGTTGAAAATGCGGCGCTTGTGCGCCCACTTTTGCAAGTGTACAGGAGTCGCTGCTAGCCTAAAAACAATCTAGCAAGGCCTACATCTGTCCAAACACAGGCTGTTGTCCGTCATTCACACATGCTGAAACCCTACAATACCATATCTTGAGCAGGGTGTGTGAGCTGCACAGACCTTTGATGGAGTTCCATCTACAAAACCCAAGGGTTCCTCAAAGTCAGCTCCCAAAGTTTCTGCACCATGAGTTTCCAGGGGTGGCAGAGTTATGGCTAGGGGCAGAGGCATGGATAGGGATGATGTCTAGGGGCAAAAGCAGTGTGGATGTGGAGGCAAGCTAAGCAGCAAAAACTGGGGGTACAAGCTAAGGCATGGACTGGGGTGATGATTAGGGGCAAAAGCAGTGTGGATGTGGAGGCAAGCTAAGCAGCAAAAACTGGGGGTACAAGCTAAGGCATGGACTGGGGTGATGTCTAGGGGCAAAACAGTGTGGATGTGGAGGCAAGCTAAGCAGGGAAAAAGGTGGCTAGAGGCAAAGGGATGTCCAGAGGCAGAAGACAGCTGCATGACAGAAGCTAGACCTGAGCCAGCAAGGCCCAAGATGCCCTCTTTTCTAGCTTCCTTAGAAAAATTCCCCCATCGAGGCCACGTTCCTCACTGGGGGAGATAATTTCTAAATGTATAGGTCGAGGACAAACTGAGTGTGGTTTACACACTTTGCAATGCGACTCCCCATCTCCCAAGCCTTTCATTCCAGGCTAAAGTACAGCACAACCCACCCACATGCCCAAGGCTTCAACGGCCTCATCTCAAAAATTCTGGCCCAGGAGATGTTGGGGTCCCGGCTTGTGGACACTCTGCCCTTTTTGGGCCTGCTGGCTACTGCGCCACCTCACTGTGCCGTCCACACCAGCACTTTTCCCCAAACATGAGGCGGTCCCTAAGTTCAGTGCTTTGCCCAAAAGTTCCACGTGACCAGCTATGAATGGACAAGTGCATGCGGACAGGGACACTAACTTTTAATCTTGGCACAGTGGTTGAATGTACTTGAGGCATGGACCGGGTTGCAAAATGTGGTAGACTGACTTGTCTCCCCACACAACATTCCTGGGAGGAGGGCTGAAACACCACCCTCCTCCTCCGCTGTTAGATTGACCCCAGCTACGAGCTGGAAACGCTGCAACACTGGTGTGGGGAGACGTCAGCAGGCCGGGCTGAAGCTCATCAGCTTGGGGGACGGACAGCACACTGCCTCTGAGGTCAGGGATGCCATCCTGGATGAGATGGCAATTTGTTTATCCCCGCTGCCCCTGGGGACAGGCTTTTTTGTTTTGTTGGAGGGCTCTGGAGCTTGCCAGCCTCCAACACGTTCCATGCCTGGCCCACGTGTTCAATGTAGTGGTGCAACGATTTTTAAAACATACCCCAAATTAGCAGAGATAAGGGTGAAAGTGGGGCACTTGGACACCCACTTTCCCAAGTCTACAGTACCTGGAGCTAGCCGCAATACACTCCAGCAAGGCCTACATCTGCCTGAAGCACCTACTGTTGTGCGAGGTCACCACACGCTCAAACCCTAGATACCGTATGTTGAGCAAGGTGTGTGAGCAGCAGAGACCTTTGATGGAGTACCAGCTACAAAACCCAAGGGTTCCTCAGAGTCAGCTCCCTCACTTTCTGCACCATGAGTTTCCATGGGTGGCAGAGTTATGGCTAGAGGCACAGGCGTGGATAGGGATGATGTCTAGGGGCAAAAGCAGTGTGGATGTGGAGGCAAGCTAAGCAGCAAAAACTGGGGGTACAAGCTAAGGCATGGACTGGGGTGATGTCTAGGGGCAAAAGCAGTGTGGATGTGGAGGCAAGCTAAGCAGCAAAAACTGGGGGTACAAGCTAAGGCATGGACTGGGGTGATGTCTAGGGGCAAAAGCAGTGTGGATGTGGAGGCAAGCCAAGCATAAAAAACTGGGGGTAAAAGCAGAGGCATGGACTGGGGTGATGTCTAGGGGCAAAAGCAGTGTGCATGTGGAGGGAAGCTAAATCGACAAAAAAAGCTGGGGAAAAGCACAGGCAGAAACTGGGGTGATGTTTAGGGGCGCAAGCATTGTTGATGTGGAGGGAAGCTAAGCATAAAAAACTGGGGGTAAAAGCAGAGGCATGGACTGGGGTGATGTCTAGGGGCAAAAGCAGTGTGGATGTGGAGGCAATCAAAGCAGGGAAAATGGTGGCTAGAGGCAAAGGGATGTCCATAGGCAGCAAGGGCAAAGATGCAAAACTCCCCTGTTTCAAGAATTTTCCTGACTTGTCTCCCCACAAAACATTCCTGGGAGGAGGGCTGAAACACCACCCTCCTCCTCCTCCGCTGTTAGATTGACCCCAGCTACGAGCTGGAAACGCTGCAACACTGGTGTGGGGAGACGTCAGCGGGCCGTGCTGAAGCTCATCAGCTTGGGGGCCAGACAGCACACTGCCTACAAAGTGAGTCATGCCATCCTCGATGAGACGGCAATGTGGTTTTTGCCACTGCACCTGGGCCCAGGCATGTTGTCATGTGTGATAATGGCCGTAACCTGGGATCGGCTCTGTAGCTTGGCAGCCTGCAACATATTCCATGCCTGGGCCACGTTTTTAACTCATTGCTGCTAATCTTTTTAAAAAGGTACCCCAATGTTCCTGAGCTACTGGTGAAAGTGTGGCGCTTGTGCGGATAGTTTTTAAAGTCTATAGTTGCCGCTGCTAGCCTCTATGCACTCCTACAACGCCTGTACCTGCTGGAACAACGGCTGTTGTGCGACGTCTCCACACTGCTGGCACTAATCATATCATATGTTGAGCAGAGTGTGTGAGCAGCACAGACCTTTGATGTAGTTCCAACTCCAAAACCCTCGGGTTCGTCAAAGTCAACTCCCTCAGTTGCTCAACCATGAGTGGCCATGGGTGGCAGACTTATGTGAAATCCCATCCCATCCATTGCACTGGACACGAAACATTAGCATGCGCTCAGCACAATTCCGGATATGGCAGCTGCGTTAAGCAGGGTGCGGGGTACAACACAGACCAGGCCCGAGCACCAGGAACGGGTGTTAGAAATACTGCAGCATCCGCCATTCCCTTCCAATTTTGGGGTTTTGGACCCGCCACCGACTTGTCTGGACCTCAGTGGGGATCATGAGACACAGTTGCCATCAGGGCAAGCTGTGGTCATGTGCGGTTTGCAGTAAGGGGGCAGTGCGCAATTGGAAGAGGAGTTGGTGGATGACGAGGCCACCGACCCCACATGGACAGGGGTGATGTCTAGGGGCTAAAGCAGTGTAGATGTGGAGGGAAGCTAATTCAACAAAAAAACAGGGTAGAAGCAAAGGCATAAACTGGGGTAATGTTTAGGGGCTAAAGCAGTGTAGATGTGGAGGGAAGCTAAGCAGCAAAAACAGTGGGTAGAAGCAAAGGCATGCAAAACTCTACCATGTTGGAAGACTTATTCCTAGGTCTGGAACACGTTAATGGCCCCCCCTGCAGCGCCGCACCTCCCATGAGGCGACCTGAAGCGACCGCTTCAGGCGGCGCTATGCCAGGGCCCCGGGGAGGGCGGCACTTTTGCTTACCTAAGCCAGTCCAGGACAAGCTGTCCTGGACTGGCTTAGCACCGAGCGGTGGATTGGGGAGGCCGCTGGAGCAGCGCTGCTCCAGCGGCCTCCCCTCAGGCAGAGAGCAGGTTCTCTCCGTGCCTGCTCTCTGCCTGCTAACGCTGCTAAGGCCCATCCCCTTCGCTCCGCCCCGCCCCCTCCTCCGGGGGGGGGCGGCTTTCTGTCGTCCGCCTCGGGCGGCGAAAGATGCAGGTTCACCCCTGCCCCCCTGGACAAATTACTGCCACTCAGGGGCCTAGTGTCACCAGGAGGGACAAGTATAGGCGCATGTTGTGGGAATACCTGGCCGACACCAGCTCTGTCCTCTCCGATCCCTCTGTGCTCTACAGCCTACACTTATTTTCTCATCTTTTTTTCTGCACTGCACATCTCTTGCCTACTTCCTTTGGGATCTTAGAAGTGGTGTTCCACTTCCAAAGGTGGTAATTTCAGTGCTGGAGTTGTCAATAGACAGTGTAACGGGAGTAGCTGAGGTATCGCTGTCTTAACCACTTTTTGGCACAAAATTAACTTCCAAAGCCAAGTATGGTGCAAGTATATGATGCAAGGACACCTACACACCTATCTCTGACACATTGGGGAGTTCACCCTCATGCGCCCTTTTGGCCTGCACCATCATGCGCCTCTTCCCAGCCACTCCACATCTCCCAAGCTTTTCATTGCAGGCAGAAGTACAACACAACCCACCCCCATGCCCAAGCCTTTAACAGCCTCATCGATAAACTGCTGGCCCTGGAGATGTTGGTGTTTGTTTATGCTTCTGGATACCCAGGCCTTCCGTCAGCAGATGGCAGCTGGGGCACCCGTTACTACTTCTCTTGGTGTGCTGTCCCTGCCTTGCGCCTGCATGTGTCCCATAACATCAGTCGGGCCCAGAGCTCTGCGCTTTGCTGCAAGGTCCACTTGACCACCGACACATGGACAAGCGCCTGTGGTCAGGGATGCTGCAGTGCTTATCTTTAATGACAGGCAGGGTGAATGTGGTGGAGTCTGGTCCCCGGGTGCAAACTGGGGTGGCCTATCTCCTCTCCCAGGCCAAAATTCATGGCAGGAGTAGACTGAAAGCCTACGACGCTGCAACCTCCACCCCAGCTACTAGCGGCAAACGCTAAAACACTGGTGTGGGGAGACGTCAGCAGGCGGTGCTGAAGCTCATCAGCTTGGGGGACAGACAGCACAGTGCCTCCGAGGTCAGGGATGCCATCCTGGCTGAGATGGCATTTTTTTTTCCCTGCTACACCTGGGGCCTGGCATTTTTGCGCCTGTGATAATGGCTGGAACCTGGTAGCAGATCTGGAGCTTGCCAGACTCAAACACGGTCCACGCATGGCCCACGTTTTCAACTTGTTGGTGCCATGTTTCTTTGAAACCTACACCATGGTGCCTGATATACAGGTCAAAGTGGGGCCATTTTCATAAGTGAGAACTAGCCTCTGCTAGGCAGAAAACATTCAGAGCACACTCCTCTCATCTTCGCACCGTTGGCTGGCGGAGGAAGACGAGGGGGTTGGAGTGGCATCTGATGTCCCTGTCCCACATGAGGCTAGAGGGTGCACTTCAGTGCATCCCATTGCTTCACCACAAATGGTGTGAAGGGGAGTGGAAAATGGAGGAAATGGAGAGTGACCCTTACAGTTGGGGCCAGCAAAGGCATGCCAAGTAACACACTGGCACACATGGCTGACTTCATCTTGGGTTGCTTTTCAAGAGTCTAACACATATTTCACATCATGGAGAACAAATAATACTGGATTTTTACAAGCCTCGAACCCCGGTCTAGGTCTAATGTCTGTTCCTTTCTTATATTAGGGGAGAGGGAAAAAAAATTACTTCAGTGATACGTTTAGCGTACATAGACTGACTATTAATGTGTATCCCACTTAGTGTTGTTAGGGTTACACAACGTCACAACCTGGCTAAAGCTTCCATAGCTGTTAATAAAGTCAACATAACTTTACGGTATCCAAAAAGACAGCTGTACCGACAGAGAGCAAGACAAATGTCAACCAAAGCTGTGAGCTCTGAACACCCACAGTGACTTTGGCGTCATCATCATTATAAGGGTGCGGGTGGTAATAAATAACTTGGCAGTGCCTAAAACCCAAAAAGCTTATACAACTATATTTACATTAAGATACACAAATGACACTTTTTAGTAGCATGTCATGAGACAAGCTGATAAGATCTTCCTTTGTGTAGTGCTATTTGAAAGTTAAACGCTGCCTTCATTTTAATTCTGGAGAAGGTGCAGACATTAGATTTAGAACATGTCTTCATTGTCCAAATCCTCTATATAGGTAATGTGTTTTTCGGGCCGAGCTGTCTGGGAACGAGCTGGTGCAGCACTGACAACCTGGGTGAATATGGCAAGAGCCTGAGATGTAGGGTGAATTAATCCCCAAATTATTTGGGGAATTTCCACTCAGAAACTGGCACTATATGGCAGTGGCAGGACTTGAAGGTATTTGTAACCCCAATATATTCTTTGCATTCCCAGTCAGACAATGGCACTATATGGCAGTGGCAGGACTTGAAGGTATTTGTAACCCCAATATATTCTTTGTATTCCCAGTCAGACAATGGCACTATATGGCAGTGGCAGGACTTGAAGGTATTTGTAACCCCAATATATTCTTTGCATTCCTAGTCAGACAATGGCACTATATGGCAGTGGCAGGACTTAAAGGTATTTGTAACCCCAATATATTCTTTGCATTCCCAGTCTGACAATGGCACTATATGGCAGTGGCAGGACTTGAAGGTATTTGTAACCCCAATATATTCTTTGCATTCCCAGTCAGACAATGGCACTATATGGCAGTGGCAGGACTTGAAGGTATTTGTAACCCCAATATATTCTTTGCATTCCCAGTCAGACACTGGCACTATATGGCAGTGGCAGGACTTGAAGGTATTTGTAACCCCAATATATTCTTTGAAATCCCAGTGAGAAACTGGCACTATATGGCAGTGGCAGGACTTGAAGGTATTTGTAACCCCAATATATTCTTTGCATTCCCAGTCAGACAATGGCACTATATGGCAGTGGCAGGACTTGAAGGTATTTGTAACCCCAATATATTCTTTGAATTCCCAGTGAGAAACTGGCACTATATGGCAGTGGCAGGACTTGAAGGTATTTGTAACCCCAATATATTCTTTGCATTCCCAGTCAGACAATGGCACTATATGGCAGTGGCAGGACTTGAAGGTATTTGTAACCCCAATATATTCTTTGAATTCCCAGTGAGAAACTGGCACTATATGGCAGTGGCAGGACTTGAAGGTATTTGTAACCCCAATATATTCTTTGCATTCCCAGTCAGACAATGGCACTATATGGAAGTGGCAGGACTTGAAGGTATTTGTAACCCCAATATATTCTTTGCATTCCCAGTCAGACAATGGCACTATATGGCAGTGGCAGGACTTGAAGGTATTTGTAACCCCAATATATTCTTTGCATTCCCAGTCAGACAATGGCACTATATGGAAGTGGCAGGACTTGAAGGTATTTGTAACCCCAATATATTCTTTGCATTCCCAGTCAGACAATGGCACTATATGGCAGTGGCAGGACTTGAAGGTATTTGTAACCCCAATATATTCTTTGAATTCCCAGTCAGACAATGGCACTATATGGCAGTAGCAAAAATAGTGGGTGTATATAGCCCCAATTCTATTGCTAGGGGACTTGCAGTGTATTTCTGGGGTGAAGGTGGGGAGGGGGGCACACCGTTGGAACGGGGATCGGGTGTATATATAGGGTATACGGGAATACACTGTCAGTGTATTCCATTCAGGATCCTGGGAAAGCTGGGTTGCGGCGATTGAGCCCGTCAGTGCCACGTTACACTGACAAGCTTCTCCCTGGAATTGAAGTTATATGTAACCCCAATATATTCTTTGAATTCCCAGTCAGACAATGGCACTATATGGAAGTAGCAAAAATAGTGGGTGTATATAGCCCCAATTCTATTGCTAGGGGACTTGCAGGGTATTTCTGGGGTGAAGGTGGGGGGGCACACCGTTGGAACGGGGATCGGGGGTGTATATATAGGGTATACGGGAATACACTGTCAGTATATTCCATTCAGGATCCTGGGAAAGCTGGGTTGCGGCGATTCAGCCCGTCAGTGCCACGTTACACTGACAAGCTTCTCCCTGGAATTGAAGTTATATGTAACCCCAATATATTCTTTGAATTCCCAGTCAGACAATGGCACTATATGGCAGTAGCAAAAATAGTGGGTGTATATAGCCCCAATTCTATTGCTAGGGGACTTGCAGGGTATTTCTGGGGTGAAGGTGGGGGGGCGCACCGTTGGAACGGGGATCGGGGGTGTATATATAGGGTATACAGGAATACACTGTCAGTGTATTCCATTCAGGATCCGGGGAAAGCTGGGTTGCGGCGATTGAGCCCGTTAGTGACACGTTACACTGACAAGCTTCTCCCTGGAATTGAAGTTATATGTAACCCCAATATATTCTTTGAATTCCCAGTCAGACAATGGCACTATATGGCAGTAGCAAAAATAGTGGGTGTATATAGCCCCAATTCTATTGCTAGGGGACTTGCAGTGTATTTCTGGGGTGAAGGTGGGGGGGGGGCACACCGTTGGAACCGGGATCTGGTGTATATATAGGGTATACGGGAATACACTGTCAGTGTATTCCATTCAGGATGCTGGGAAAGCTGGGTTGCGGGGATTCAGCCCGTCAGTGCCACGTTACACTGACAAGCTTCTCCCTGGAATTGAAGTTATATGTAACCCCAATATATTCTTTGAATTCCCAGTCAGACAATGGCTCTATATGGCAGTAGCAAAAATAGTGGGTGTATATAGCCCCAATTCTATTGCTAGGGGACTTGCAGTGTATTTCTGGGGTGAAGGTGGGGGGGCACACCGTTGGAACGGAGATCGGGGGTATATATAGGGTATACGGGAATACACTGTCAGTGTATTCCATTCAGGATCCTGGGAAAGCTGGGTTGCGGCGATTGAGCCCGTCAGTGCCACGTTACACTGACAAGCTTCTCCCTGGAATTTAGCTCTTACAAGAGCTGTTGTGGTTGTCTTCTCCTTCCTATCCTAGCCTGTCCCTGCCTACCCAGAATCTAACCCCTAGCTAACTGGACGGAAACCTCCGTCCCCAGTGAATTGCAAGCTCAGAATGACGCGAAGCTGGGCGGCGCTGTTCTTTTAAATTAGAGGTCACATGTTTTCGGCAGCCAATGGGTTTTGCCTACTTTTTTCAACGTCACCGGTGTCGTAGTTCCTGTCCCACCTACCCTGCGCTGTTATTGGAGCAAAAAAGGCGCCAGGGAAGGTGGGAGGGGAATCGAGTAATGGCGCACTTTACCACGCGGTGTTCGATTCGATTCGAACATGCCGAACAGCCTAATATCCGATCGAACTTGAGTTCGATAGAACACTGTTCGCTCATCTCTATTAGCCTGCACTCTGGCCATTGTAGAAACCAACTGGGCATTGAATAAAGCTAGGAGAATTCATATGAGTAGGTAGCAGTCACACCTAGTGAGGAATAAAATAACAGAATAGCTGCACAATATGCCCGGACCTTGTAAAAACACTAAGTAAAGAATTTGGTAGAATATGTCACATTGTTTCTAAATACGTTCTGAAAGTGTTCCAAAATTACACACCCGGGCTACGTTCACATCTGCACCCCATTATAGTCTATGGGGTTTGAGGTGTCCATGGATAACCGCTGTTTTAGTGGGTGGGCTCTCTGCCGTTTTGGGCACAAATGCACTTTTTCTTCAAATATACTTTTTCTGAGAACGAAAAAATAAAGATGTTATGAGGTTTGGAAGGGTGGAGGGGGGGGAGTCAAAAATGAAAATTAAAAAATGCCTGCGGTGGGAAGGGGTTAAAAAGGCTATTCTACTCCTACCTCTCATTTTCCTTACTCCCTGCCATTTCTGTAAAAATGTAGTTTTTCTGATATGCAAATTACGGTTAGGGAGCACTGGGGGAAACGGCAAACCAGTGTCATCAACTACTCACTGCGCCTCAGTACCTCCTGTTGACTCCCCCCCCCCCCCCCCGCGCATGTTATCCCCAACTTCAGCCTTGCGTAGGCATCTGATGCTGCGCTATACACGGTTGAAAACCCACTTTGGGTTCGGGCATTTTGCAGTGGTCTGTTACACAATTTCAACCATGGGGAGCACAAGAGAATGAGAGATAGAAGTAGAATAGCCTTTTAAATAACCTATTTAAAGTCATTGTCTAATGATAGACTCCCCTTAAGAGACTCCAGCATATGCGCCAAAATTGACATCTACCCAGCCAGTGATTTAGATAGGTTTCAGCTATAACTCACACCAGTTGTATTGTTATAGTAAATATGATGAGCCAAGTTGCCCCTGGCCTGTCATGATCCCACTCCTCAACACCCACGGTCCTAAAAAGTGACGAGCAGTGCAGAAAAGAAACAGAGTAGCACATCTTTGATGGAAATTGGGCCTTTGTGCCAAAAATGTTCTCCTTTTAATCCAGTCTTCTGGTGTAACTCTATTAGCAAATTCTTCCATAAGTTTGTACAGTCTTACTTTCCAACAGTATTGGAAATCTGCCATACTTACGTTAACCAAAAACCTTTACAGGAGCATTGAGCTCTCCAGCTGCATTTACTAGAAAGGTGACCTATAATGGTAGTGATAATTAAAGATTATCCACATGTCAGGTTACTAATGATAGCAGCAAAGGAGAGATATCGGCATATAATGTGACGTTGTCCAGTCAGTCTTAGTACATTAACTGAAACATGAGTTAACACAATTAGGTCATAGCTGTACTTTGAGTTTAGACCTGTGCAACACTATCCTACAGAACTACAGCTATATCATATCTACAGTATATGTACTTTGGGGCTGTTGTTTAAAATTATTTTCACTATAACTATAATTTTAAAAATATAATAAGGACTAAATACTAAGTAATAAATGTCAACCTTACCAGTTGCTGATATAGCAGTAGACAAAAAAGGAGTCTGGGGTGCACATCCCTTAACTCATTAAATGGGTTGTCTGGGATAAATTGATCTCTCTAAGGGTAAGTTTACACAGGGTTTTTGGTCAGGATTTTGAGGTCGTATCCACCTCAAAATCCTGACCAAAAAGACGGCTCCTATTGAAATCATGTTGTTCCACATCGCGGAAAAAGAAGCGAGATGCTCATTCTTCAGGCCTCGCGATTCGACCTGAAGACACTCCCTCCTCCCGACTAGGGCCTAATCCGGAGCGGAGTGCACAACTGGATGCCGGTGAAGTTCAACGGCATTCAGGTTCTGGTCCAAAATACCCCATGTGAACTTACCCTAACTCGAGGTAAACATCCCACCCCACCCTGCCTTCCTTCTTAATTACTTAGTGTACCAAAAATCTATATTTAACTAGATCGCTAGAGCGACCATCCCAGGCAAATTTTCCGATTTTGCAGTGATGTTCTGTCTTCTTGTTTCTGGCAACGGAACATCACCTATACTACAACCTCATCATACCTACCTGTCTTTTGGGTAGAACCTTCTTTCTGAGAATGGGATGTCACTTCTTTCTGTGCCTGCGCAATAGAGCCGGAGTGCCAGTATGCCCACTAGCTCAGAAGAAATGATGTCTAGTGCCCAGAAGTTCTGGCTTGGAAGACAGCTAAGTATGATGGGGTGGGGCATTAAGTTAGTTACAAAGGGCTAGTAGTGCATGGGCTAGCTAGGGAAACACAGAGGGGGTGTGAGTAAGAAAGGGAGGGGGATGGAGTGGGAAAAGGAAGGGCTGGGAGTGAGAAAGGGAGTCAGCTCTGAGTGACCCAAGGCATCTTGGTAGCTGTAAGAAAACAGAACACGAAGATACCCATGTAAACAAATACAGATGCCAGGAGCTCACAGAGAAACCCAGAAATCACTCAAAACACTGCTAAAGGTATTTGGGTGCACTTATTAACTTATTAATAGCACTAACAGACCTTTTTTGAAAAACCTCTTTAAAGATAGTCTGTCACTAGGGTGGAGCATAGTAAATCAGTAACACAGTATGATAGGTAAGGGTCACCTGAATCTAATGCTTTTTTTTCCCCATGTAAATATGTGCCTTCTTTGCCAAGGCATTAATTTCTTTCACAATATGAGCAATCTGGCATTGCTTCCAACTGTTTTGACCCCAAATTGCTTTAATTGTCTGGTGTGAATGTGAGAACACAGGGCCTGGCAGGATTTCAGCATGAGAAGGGAGGAGGGAGCAAAGGTGTAGTACAGACGTGTGCAGAGTAGGAGTTGGAACAATAGAGCCGCCTTCTGTGATCTAAACTGCTCATTTGCATATTGTGATAGTAACAAATATCTCAGTAACAGAGGCATGAGTTTTCATGGGGAAAAAGCATTACATTCAAGTAAGTCTGACCTACAGTGGGTGCGGAAAGGATTCAGACCCCTTTAAATTTTTCTCTCTTTATTTCACTGCAGCCATTTGCTAAAATCAAAAAAGTTCATTTTATTTCTCATTAATGTACACTCAGCACCCCATTTTGACAGAAAAAAAGCAGAAATGTAGATATTTTTGAAAATTTATTTTAAAAAAAGAAAAACGAAATATCACATGGTCAGAAGTATTCAGACCCTTTGCTGTGACACTTATATGTAACTAACATGCTGTCCATTGCCTTCTGATCCTCCTTGAGATGGTTCTACTCCTTCATTGGAGTCCAGCTGTGTTTAATTAAACGAATTGGACTTGATTAGGAAAGGCACACACCTGTCTATATAAGGGTGAATTCACACGATGTAACGTGCAGCGTGATCTGGCACGTATACGGCGTGTCAGAGTTTGCGCACCGTAAAAGCTCCCATTCATTTCAATGGGAGTTAGGATCGTATACGCCGTGTTATTTTGCGGCTGTGATTTTGCAGCTGCAAAATCACGGCCGCAAAATAACGCAGCATATACGATCCTAACTCCCATTGAAATCACGCCGTATACGTGCCAGATCACGCTGCACGTTACCTCGTGTGAATGCACCCTAAGACCTCACAGCTCACAGTGCATGTCAGAGCAAATGAGAGTCATCAGGTCAAAGGAACTGCCCAAGGAGCTCACAGACACCCTTTAGGCAAAAATGTTTTATTTTTTTTTCATGGCTTGTACACCAGTTTGGCACATGATATAACAACTCTAAAGTGTTATAAGGCATCTGAACATAGCATAAAATTAGTTAAGTTAACATGGTCGCAAATTGCAACTCAATCCAGCTTTTGCATTGTATGTCTTCATCTGTGGGTTGGGCTGCACTTTCTGCAATTTGCGACCACATAGTTATGAATTGATTCTATACTATTTTGAGATGCTATTAGAGCCTCACAAGACTAAATTTGTTGGCTATGATCTGTGATCCGTGAAAGAATTGAGCATACTCTATTTTTTCATGGAGTTATCACCTTTGCTTTATGGCAAGGTGCTCCATCATGCTGGAAAAGGCATTGTTGATCGCCAAACTGCTCTTGGACGGTTGGGAGAAGTTGATCTTGGAGGACATTCTAGTACCATTCTTTATTCATGGCTGTGTTTTTAGGCAAGACTGTGAGAGAGCCGATTCCCTTGGCTGAGAAGCAACCCCACACATGAATGGTTTCAGGACGCTTTACAGTTGGCATGAGACAAGACTGGTGGTAGCGCTCACCTCGTCTTCTCCAAATAAGCTGTTTTCCAGATGTCCCAAACAATCGAAAAGGGGATTCATCAGAGAAAATGACTTTACCCCAGTCCTCAGCAGTCCACTCCCTGTACCTTTTGGAGAATATCAGTCTGTCCCTGATGTTTTTTCTGGAGAGACGTGGCTTCTTCGCTGCCCTCCTTGAGACCAGGCCTTGCTCCAAGATTCTCCGCCTCACAGTGCGTGCAGATGCACTCACACCTGCCTGCTGCCATTCCTGAGCAAGCTCTGCACTGCTGGTAGCCCGATCCCGCAGCTGAAACACTTTTAAGAGACGGTCCTGGCACTTGCTGGTCTTTCATGGGCGCCCTGGAGCCTTTTTGCCATCAATGGAACCTCTCTCCTTGAAGTTCTTGATGATGTGATAGATTGTTGACTGAGGTACAATCTTTCTAGCTGCGATACTCTTCCCTGTTAGGCCATTTTTGTGCAGTGCAATGATGACTGCACGTGTTTCTTTAGAGATAACCATGGTTAACAGAAGAGAAACAATGATGCCAAGCACCAGCCTCCTTTTAAAGTGTCCAGTGGTGGCATTCTTACTTAATCATGACAGATTGATCTACAGCCCTGTCCTCATCAACACCCACACCTGTGTTAATGGAGCAATCACTGAAACGATGTTAGCTGGTCCTTTTAAGGCAGGGCTGCAATGATGTTGAAATGTGTTTTGGGGGATAAAGTTCATTTTCTAGGCAAATATTGACTCTGCAAGTAATTGCTGTTAAGCTGATCACTCTTTATAACATTCTGGAGTATATGCAAATTGACATTAGGAAAACTGAAGCAGTAGACTTTGTAAAAATTAATATTTGTATCATTCTCAAAACTTTTGGCCATGACTGTACATCCCAAGAAAACTGATGAAGTGGGGATCTAGAACTTGTTACTGTTTTATTACAAGGAAGTTGGATTCCTGCATGTTGAACAGAGAAAGAAAAAAATATTGGACATTTTTTTTTGTCCAATAAAGATTTATTATACTTTTGCTATATAACTGGGTTGAGCACCTTTTTTTTTTTAGCCATGTGCCATTTCTTTCTCTGTTCATATTGTCCATTTATCATGGCTTAGACGCATCCCCACTTTATAATAGTGGTGCCCACTGTTCCATCCATTTTAGAAGGATCCCTGAATGTTGTCTCCTGCTGCACCCAGTGGAAGACACGCTCTGTATTGTATGATCTCATTTGATTATGTTGAACTACAATGGTTTCCTGTCACTGATAGTGGGTTGTGGACTCATAGTGTCTCCTAACCACTTTAACTTTGGGTCATTCCCAAGCGCATTGCCTGAGTAGCCTCCACAGTATCCAGCTTTTAACCCCAATAAGGGGATCTGGACTTCATAATAACTACTAGGTCATTCATTACCTCTTGGAGTTGTTTAGGTGGCGGCTGGCCAAATACTGGAGAGACACCGATGCTTAGCACAAGGGATCAGACAAGAGTTCATTAGCAGGTGGATATCATTCAGTGTCTTAGACAGGCTGACGGGCAGGGCGGGCAGTACAGGCTCAATAGTCAAAGGCAAACCAAGGTTGGTAACAGGAATTAGGCATGTCAGGATGAGAAGACAAATACAGAGTCAGGAACCATGCCAAAGGTCAGGCTGCTAATTTACATATTGCAATATTAATTGAATATCTCAGCAACACAGGCATGAATATTCAAGAAACAAGCTAAGATGAGAAGTTTTATTTTTCTGGTGCCATGCTGAAGACAGACCAGATTTAGATAGGGTTGCTTTGGATTGCCTGGGAAAGGCTCACAGATGTGCATGCTGTCGGTAAGCTCATAGTGTTTAGCAGAGGTAAGCTAGCAGCTTTATCTGCAGAGAGAAATAGCAGAAAACAGCACTTTTGAGCGCTGCAGCATCTTCAAACAGTTGATCTGGGGGGGTCTCGGGTGTGGGATAAACATCAAACCCCTAAGAGCGTTCACCTGCTTTCAGGGTCATATGGGATGCTTGTTTGACACCCAGGCAGATAGTAGAGCCAGTGGCTTAAGTACTAGGGTAGCAGCTGCCACAGGGTCTGGAACATTAGGGTGCCCTGCGAGTCCTTGATATGTTTTTTTTTTTGTTTGTTTGATTTTAATAGGCAATTACCTGCTTTAGTAACCCCAGTAAGTAATGGGCCCTATTTACTTACCGTTCCCTGCTCCTGCTCATTGCCGACTCCACCTCCCCTTCTGCGTCCCATGTCATGTTGCTACAGAAGTGGATGTGGCTTTGAGCAGGAGCGGGGATCAGTAAGAGTATTTGTATAATAATAGCAGTATTTGTTGGGGTTCGCCTAACAAATACTAGGTGAACTACAACAAATTCTGCTATTATTATACTGTGGGGTCTTTTCATACCCCAGAGTATAATGATCTGAGACCCAGGGGAGGTGACTGAACATAAAAACCAGAGTTACTCACCTCTCTGATGTGACTCACTGCAATCTTTGAGCCTCTTCAGTGCTGTATTAGACATCACGTGGGCCAGTCCAGCGTCATTATGCGTTGCAATGCCAGCCTGGCCAACTGGTCTACTATGGGGCAAAATATTGTGTGGAGGGTCTGCTATGTGGCATAATACTGTGTGGAGGAGCAACTACAGGATATTATACTGTGTGCAGGGGCCACTGTGCAATATAATACTGCGTGCAGGGGTCACTGTGGACCATAATATTGCGAGGTGGGGACGCTATGGGTGCTAATACTTTGAGGTGGGGCCGCTATTGGTGCTAATACTATGTGGAGGGGCTGCTATGGGACATTATACTGTGTAGCGAGGCCAATATGGGTCATAATACTGTGTGGAAGGGCTACTATGGGACATTATACTGTTTGGAGGTCACTATGGGACAATATAATGTGTGTAAATGGTGTGTTATACTGTGTGGAAATCAGGAAAGGGTGCAATAAGGCGGGGTGGCTGGGGTCCAAATCGAAAGTTTGCTGGTAGTTTAAGGATTTTCTGGGACCCCTTCTTCTTTTGGACAGGACCCGTGATAGGCTACATCAAGGCTTCATCTTGGTATAGATCAGTAGCCTTGGATGCATTGTTACTGTCAATGGTAGAAAGGAATGACTTGCATTCTATTGATACTTTTTTTTTTTTCTATGAAGAAGCTAGAAAATGTGATGCATTCTTTGTATACTGACAGCATTTTTTGGTTCTATTTTAGATCACTTTTGGAATGGCGACATCAGGGGGCTGCTCATACTTTTCATCTTAACCTTTCCACGGTACCTGTTTGCATGTATATACATCTATAACTTATTCTCAGCTGTTACTGCTGTAGACACAATTCCTTGTTCAACCTTTGAAAAAGCAGAACCTAAAAATGAACAGGTATACAACATTCAAGCAACTTGGAGATGGCACATATGGGAGTGTGCTGATGGGGAAAAGCAATGAGTCTGGAGAACTTGTGGCTATTAAAAAGTAAGTGTGCAATTCAATGTGTAGTTTGTGGTGCACATCAACACAAATAATCGACTAAATGAGTTTTCTACCTGCAGAAAGTGATGGCAAATTGATGTCTTACCATCACTGTTAGCTGGTGGTGATCTGACCCCTAGCCAGCAAGAAAATGAATGAGGCCCTTTACAGAGGACTTGTCACCATGTGCAAAATGCTAAATGACATACATCATTTGATTGCCGGTGTACCTCTGAACATTTTGGCTTTTATTTTTTTATTTGGTCCACCAGTTTAAAAGATATGACCGATTTAAAGAAAAAAAAAAACAAGTGGCAAATCGATGAGGGGCACAGTAACAGCCAAATGATGTGGCATTTAGTATTTTTTTACTTGGTGGCCTGTCTCCTTTAGGCTAAGGTCCCACATAGCTGGCTGCAGCCAAGAAGCACTACAGGAAAAAACGCAGTAGAAATGCATCGGATTATTTTCTGCAATGTGTGGATGGGATTAACCAGAATCCCATCCACCTTATAGGGACTGTAAAACGCCTCAGTGTTTGCATCTTGGTAAAATCGCGTTTATGTTATGTGGGGTTCTAAGCTTAAGTATTTCCTTTGCTTAATGCTTCCTCAAAGCTCTCAACCCACATGCAAGTGAAAGTCTTTGTAAGTAGTGAAGCATATTCTATTTTGGCCATGAAAGGCCAAAAATACTGTATTTTTTTCCTGTCTGGAAGGGTTTGTATCTTTTTCATGACAAGATCAATGTATCAAAAGATCAGCATTATCAAAAACACCACAAACCTAAGTGATCCAGTCATTATATCAAGGTCTGACAACATTTGTTCCTGTCTTCTTAAGGCTGAGGTCACAACGTTGAGGAGATGCAACTTTTTTTGTTTCAGATTTTGCTGTGTTTTTTTTTTTTTTTAAATCAAATCCAGGAGTGGAAACAGGAGAAGGTAGAAGTATAAGGCCGGGTTCACACGGAGTTACGTGCCGCGAGATTTGGCACGTAGACGCCGCGTGACCCTTTGCGTGCCGTACACGCTCCCATTCATTTCAATGGGAGCGGGGAGCGTATGCGCCGCGCTAGTTTGCGGCCGTGCATTTATTCACGGCCGCAAACTAGCGCGGCGCATACGCTCCCCGCTCCCATTGAAATGAATGGGAGCGTGTACGGCACGCAAAGGGTCACGCGGCGTCTACGTGCCAAATCTCGCGGCACGTAACTCCGTGTGAACCCGGCCTAAGGACTTCCTATATATTTCCCATTCCCTCCTTAGCCACCACTAGGTTTGGCTAAAAAAAAAAAAAGCAGCAAAATCTGTAACAAAAAGAGCTGCTTTTCTGGAGTCTCAGGCTAAAAATGGAAGGCAGTGTGGTATTGTCAAGAGAGCTTAGGTTAACATGTGGTCTCTCCATACTTGTTTGCCTATGGGATTTGTTCCCTCCAGTGTTTATACTCTGTAACATTATGGATTTTATTTAATAACATTTTTTATTGTTGTTTCTTTTCTGTAGGATGAAACGAAAGTTCTATTCTTGGGAGGAGTGCATGAACCTAAGAGAAGTAAAGGTATTGTTACTTGTGGAAGGAAATGTTATGGCACTAAGGGAGTGTCATAGATTTGAGTCCAAGGAACTCTGAGAAATCAGATTTCAAGAAGTTGAATATGTTTTTTTTCCCACAATATCAGGGATGTATTCATCCACCCATAGGATAGAAGATAAGAAAATCACAGTCCTCTAAAACAAATAAATAGAGTTGAAATAATTCTGATGCTCTGCAACTCTCAAACCTATTGATTATAATCAAGTTATCTGGTAAAAGTAAAGTTTCTTAACATTAGAGAGTGTGTCCTGCCAGGTAAGGTTGTACAGTTCTTCCTGAAAGATCAGTGGAAGAGTAACATCTGTAAACCCTGCTGACCAGCTGATCTCTTCACTGTTACATTGTACACCATCTGATTCATAGCGTCTGTGCAATTAAAGGGATCCTATCATTCACACTCTATTTTTTCTAGGTACCACGTCGGAATAACCTTAAAAAAGGCTATTCATCTCCTACCTTTCGTTGTCTTCTCCGTGCCGCTATTCGCCTACTATCCCGGTTCTTGTCGGTATGCAAATTAGCTCTCTCACAGCACTGGAGGTGGGCCCCGTCGCTCAAACAGCACTAAGGGCGTCCTAAATGCTGCAAGAGAACTCTCTCCAGTGCCGCCTCCTTCTTCGTCAGGAGTGTCATCTTCAGCCTCTTCTTCCTGCGTTGGCTTGTAACTTCTAGGCCTCAGGCCTTAGGCAGAGCAGACTGCTCATGCCCACAGACCACGAGAAAAGAGGCTGAAGATGACGCTACTGACGAAGATGGAGGGAGAGTTCTCTCGCAGCATTGGGACACCCCCACAGCTGTTTGATCGCTCTGGCCCACCCCCAGTGCTGCGAGAGAGCTAATTTGCAGGAACCGGGATTGTAGGCGAACGGCGGCATGGAGAAGACAACGAAAGGTAGGAGATGAATAGCCTTTCTTAAGGCTATTCTGATGTGGTACCTAGAAAAAATAGTGTGTGAATGATAGGATCCCTTTAAATTACAGTCTTGTCTCATAGAAGGGAATGAGACAATGAATCAGAAGTAACTACCCTTTACAACAATAATACTGGAAGTGAGAAGAAGAGAAAGCAGGCAAAGCTACTGAACCAGAGAGATGGGAAAACCTCTTTAATTATGAGTTTTATGTTTATGGGGAAGCTGGGTGTCAAGCAATAACTGCCATTACAAGTACCATAGTATTGTGGCCATTTATGTAGGAAAACTTTCTTTTCTTTGTATTTCTAAATAGAAATATTCCTATGTCCATTCTAATAGGCCGTGCATTTCTTGCAGTTACTTGTAGATGTCGCAGGGAAATGATGAAACTAGGGATTTGATCAAATCCCGGAAGATGTTAAAATAACAACTCTGTGGGGTCATTTCCCTAAAGAAAGTCAGTGATTTGATCAAATCCCTGAACTGTTTTAGTGAAATGATGAAATAATATTGTTTAAGACATGAAAAGTATTTATTTAGTAAAGCAGCATTATTAAATGTAGAGCAGGTAATACAACAATAGTCATTGAAATGCAAATTATTTATTCAAAACTAATTAACCAAAGAAATAAGTACTTATGGTGGTATTTTTTAGTACCTACTTCCATAACATCGTAATTTTTTTTACCATAATAGTCCTGTGTATGTGTCCGTTGTAGTTTAAGTAGTTGCGGCTATTTTTAAATTGTTCAATGATGATGAAGCTTCTTCTATCCTTTCGCGAGTCCACAAAGGTGTTTTCTTTATCTTGCCGCTTGTTCAAAACACGTCCTGATAGTTTTATTAAATTGTTCTTCAGATGCAAATCCGGTTAGAGTTTTTTTTTTCTTTTCTATATCTGAACCCATTTTTTGTGTACGTCACATCAGAAGCGCAGCACACTGGCCGGCACGGAACCCCGGTGGGGAGCGGTGAAATAAAGGGGGAGTGGTAATAAGTGAAACATAGAGCTGTGCAACTCCTGACATGTTATTTCAGCGGAGTTTTTTTTCTACATCTGAACCCATTTTTTCATGTGTGTCACGTCAGAAGCGTGGTGCGCTGGCCAGCACGTATGCCGGAGGGGAACGGTGAGGTAAAGGGGGAGTGGTAACAAGAGAAACATAGAGCTGTTCGAGTTCTGACTTGTGTTATTTCAGAGGAGCTTTTTTCTACATCTGAACCTATTTTTTCATGTGCGTCACGTCAGAAGCGTGGTGCGCTGGCTAGCATGTACGCCGGAGGGGAACGGTGAGGTAAAGTGGGAGTGGTAACAAGCAAAACACAGAGCTGTGCGAGTCCTGACTTGTGTTATTTCATCATTTCACTAAAACAGTTCAGGGATTTGATCAAATCACTGAGTTTCTTTAGGGAAATGACCCGACAGAGTTGTTATTTTAACATCTTCCAGGATTTGATCAAATCCCTAGTTTCATGATTTCCTTGTGACAATGACATATTATGTTCTGTTACTTACATTATGTCTTGTATTCATATTGTTGTTCTGCATCCTAATATTTTCCTGTTTTGTATCTTTTAGTCTTTGAAGAAACTTAATCATGCAAATGTGGTCAAACTAAAGGAAGTGATCAGAGAAAATGACCAGCTATATTTTGTATTTGAATATATGAAAGAAAATCTTTATCAGCTAATGAAAGACAGGTATGATCTTATGGCATAAAAAATATCATAGTGATCAGCAGATTCAGATGTCCGCAGCTAGAGACTCATTCCTGATTAGGCCCATTCATCTGGGCCTAATCATGAGCGGGATGCCGCGACGGGATGCCAATGCGCTGCATCGGCATCTCATTGTGGCAAGCTGCGCGGAAAAGTCACATGACAAAAGCTTTTCCACAGTGTGAACTTACCCTTACATTTTCGTTTTTAGGCCTGTTGTTGGTGACCATGCTGCAACTAGCCTGCCATGAATTAAAGGCAGGGGCTGCACACAGGGGGCATGGAGATGTTCCTATGTGCCTCCCGTGCATGCGCATGCTTTGAGCTTCCACGGCTCCTTTCATTAAATGGATAGGGGCCACAGAAGCACAGGCTGCGAAATGAGACAGGAATAGGACCTGTCCTATCTGATGCGGCCTGGACTGTTGGCCCGCACACGGGACTGTGAAATTCATGGTCGTGTACATGAGCCCAGAAAAGAATGGGTCAGTGTGTTCTCCGTGAAATACATGGATAGCACACTGACCCACACCATGGTCGTCTGCAAGGGGCCTTATATTTTAATTCTAATAGATTAAAATGAAATATATTGTAAATTGAAAGATATTTTAGGCTAGGACTTTAAAGTGATACAGCCTTTGATGTTTACCTATGAGAAAGGAATTTATAAGGATCCATGTGACCACTGGAATGGTCCATGTTATCTTAACAATGCTTTCAACTTTCTTTCTCTTGGGAAGCATTAAAGTCAGGGCTGATGCATAAAAACTGTCCTAACAAAAAGTGTAGTTGCCAGTTGGAGACTGTTCATACCATTGTACTAGCTTCCATTTGTTATCTATGCCAGGAGATTCATCTGATGCATACCTCCAACAGAAGCCAGCATAATAGGCATACAGTAAAACAGTACAATTCATGCTTAACACGTATTCTTGCCATGCATACTAAGTGTACATTCAATGAACACAGCCAGAATCTAGCTGTCATTTCTCCAGGGCAGGTTTGAAATGGAAAAGTGATCTCTGAGGATTGTATGGATCCTGTTGTTATTTGCATTGAAAATTCCTCTTCACGTAGTTAGTAAGATTGCATAGTATATGGTAGAACTGAAAAATCTGTAGCAGAAAAGGGGTGGTCTTTTACAGAGGTTTCACTGTATATCAATTGACATATATACTTACTTAGTGATGTCTCAGAATAATTGAACTATTAGATATGTAAGGAATTCCCAAAACATACATAATAATAGATACAATCTATATTTTATACACACATATTAGTAAGAATCCAATTTACAATGTCTATAAAGCATTACTTGAACTGTTGAATTTGTCTTTTCACAGAAATAAGTTGTTTCCTGAATCAGTCATCAGAAACATAATGTATCAGATATTACAGGGGCTAGCCTTTATCCATAAGCACGGTAGGTTCTTACAGACACTCACACATAACCTTAGCAATGTCCTCTCTAGGTGGTGAAGGTCTATTAACAACAGCAGTGGCTGAAATCAGGGCACCATGGGTAGGTGGCAGGTTCCATTGACCAGTGCAAATGGTTACATATAGCTTATTATAACTAGGACCAACATCTGCTTAAAGGGGTTTTCTGAGACTGAAAAATTATCTGAAATAACTGAGAACCGATCAAGCTTTTATTTCTTATCGTAGCGACTTCACTGTTTATAAGAGCAGTTCTCTTCAGGTAGAGGATGAATTTTGTCTACTGACATCTAGTGGCAAGTTGTCCACTCAACCTGGTGATTGAATTATAATACAATAACACATATATATCTTGAGTGGTGCTTATCTGTTTCATTTAAGTTTACGTCCTCCAAGAAAACCCCTTTAAATTCCAGAATACACAATGTACTGTATGACTTCCAACTATTACTTGTCTTTCTGTTTGCATTTTAACAGTATTTTTTGCACGCTTCTGCTTTCAGAGGATCACTGATACCATTTGGATGAAGGCAGAATATACACACAGTGGCTACTTTATTAAGTACACCTATATACCTACAAAACAGTGCAGACATTTCGTTATCGTTCCAGACTAGAACAAGCGACTTTAGATATTTTAAACAGAGTTTTCCTCACAGTTTTTCTGTTACAATTCTAACTGTGGGGAAACCGCTGGCGTTTCCGTATATATAATTGACTTGCTGTGATTTCCCAAACCGGTCCAGTTTAGGAGATCGTGGAGTGTCCACGCTGTGGTTTTTACCACAAATTGGGCATGGGATTTGCAAGAATCCCATACACTTTGCAGTTACTGTAAAACGCTGTGATTTTTGGCAAATCGCAGCGTTTCTGACCCATGGGGCCCCCACCTCAGGGAGGGTGGTGAGTAGTGCTATAGTGCAAATGGGTGAGGAGTGAGTATAGTAACAGTCCCGCCTAGGAGAGTGTGTGTAACAGATGCTCCCAATCCAATTTCCTAATAAGAGTTGAAGACAGTATGTCAGACCCAGGATGTTGGACCTGCTGACCAGTGGTATCCAAACCCTATCAAAGAGAGAGAGAGTATCAAAGATAGTGGCATTACTTTTTCATGTAGCATTATGGTGTTAACCCACTGTACAGTGTCCATCACCGAAAGAAAATAGTTTCTCCAATTGAACGCAATGTGAATCCGATCAACCATCAAAATGTTTTGGAATAATTGGACATACCGTATATACTCGAGTATAAGCCGACCCCCTAATTTTACCACAAAAAACTGGGAAAACTTATTGACTTGAGTATAAGCCTAGGGGGGGGGGGGGGGGAAATGCAGCAGCTACTGGAAAATTTCCCCAAAAATTTTTTTAGTAGCTTTTATTTTTTAGAGATGTGTTGTTTTATTAGTACAGTCGTAGTCAATATTATCAGTGCAAATTTGTCCAAAAAATAAAAAGATTTTTTCAATTTCTCCTTTTTTATTCTTTAAACTGACACTAAAATAAAGTATTCAATTATGTTCCCTATTTTTTTCTACCATTTTGCTAGAGAAAAATGTTTCATTTATATTTTTTTCTTATGGTGCTACAGTCACATGGAACATTCACATTTTATCATTTATTTTTATTTAGCATTTTTTTGCTGTAAGTAAAGCATCTAAAAGAGACCCAGTTACTGTAATTTTTACCAGTTTTAGGCAAATTGAGTGTGTGACACTAACAGGGCACCTACCTCTGAATCAAGTTACACTGTACTAGTGAGGAGCGCACTGTCTCAGTTCACTACATACTTCTAAGTGAGTGATATGTAGGTGGGAAAGAACGAAAAGACAGAAATTGTAATCCCATGGCTTTCACAGTATTCACATGGCAGCGACCCATGGGATGATTTGTAGCATCCATGTACAGTAACTGTGTAATGCTTTCATGTCGACTTGGACCACTGTAATCCACAGCTCACGGCTAGTATTAGATGGGTGTATGCAATAAAGGGTCCACTGAGTGTATATTAGGCAATGTACTCATTGATCACCATGTATTAAACCCATAAACCAAATACATTTATATAATCTGGTGATACAATGTGAAAATGGTATCTAGTGTCCTTGAAGTAGATTCTCTCGTCTTTACTTTTTTTTTCGTTTCTGTCTTCTCTGCTTTCCTGCTTCTGCTTCCTGCCAGAGAGAATAAGATGTTCACTGAGAATGAAATAAGGAACATTATGTTTCAGGTGCTTTCTGGTTTAGCCTTTATACACAAGCACGGTAAGCTTTTATTTGCAACCTGCTTTTAATTTATTTGCCATATTCTCATAATAGCTTATAGTATGGACCATTATGAGCTGTACTACTGAACAGTCTTAGTACACTGCCTGCCTCAACCTGTTAGTCTCTGATTTTACTATATAGTTGTCAACTAACCCATCTATTTGCAATATCTGTTAAAATATACTTGCTTCTTACAGTTTTGGCACTTGGTTGAGGTTAAGTCTTAATCAGTTCTGTAATGCAGAAATGAAAGAAATGCTAATGCAAAATGGCTTTGCTTTATTTCATTCAGAATCATGTTATGTACATTCTTTCTATGGATACAAGCAAACATGTATATGAGTTATAAGGTAGTTTCAGAAATCTCTGCTACTTTTCTAAGGTCTCAAATGGCCAATCAGGTCTAAGGGTCCGTTCACATGGCAGAAAAATGAATATTAATTAGGATGGACCTCCACCTCAGATTCCTCTCCATTATATGGCCCTCCAGCTCCCTAGATGAATGTGGCTAATTGCTGCTAGTCTCGGAAGTCGCGGCAGGCGCATTTTGGTCCTATTCTGACCTGGTTTCTCGCATCAGAATCAGGACCAAAATGCGCGGTGCCTATCCCCATGTGAACTAGCCCTAAAGCCTATTTTTGAATGAATTGCCACGGTCATTGCTGTTAGCTTGAGTTTAATGGCTGTTTTGGTAACATGGGGTGACCTACTCAATATAAAGTAGATGTAATTGTTATGGTTGATCAGTGCATTTATGAAAGCATTATAGTGCTCAGTGAAATATTCTATATTTTCAGCCTCACCTTTTGGTTTTCCTATGGATTCTTCCATATGAACCGAAACCCTTATTCCCTTACAAGTGGCTGTACCATATTACACTACATTTTGTCACCGTGCCGTATATCTATTTTATTGTCCATTGGTTTAAGAAGTACAATGAGTTATTGACATCTTTCTTTAAACTAAAACTAGGGTTTTTCCATCGAGATATGAAGCCAGAAAATCTTCTATGTATGGGTCCTGAGCTTGTAAAAATAGCTGATTTTGGATTAGTTCGGGAGCTGAGATCTCAACCACCTTATACAGATTATGTATCTACCCGATGGTATGTTCTACATATTTACTTATATTGAAATTATGTAATCTTAGTGTACCGTCACTTGGTCAAGAAGTTCGGTGCCAGGAAAAGGCTTCTCATAGCCATAATAAACAGAAATAAATTTCCTGCACTCGAATTAATTCTTCCAAATATTGTGAACTTTTATTTACATCCGACAAAAACGTTTCGGTCATATACAGACCTTCTTCAGTTTGTCGGTGGAGTATGGTGGAGGGTGGAAGCTTGGAAGGTGTCCAGTCCTTCTGACTTGGACACCTTCCAAGCTTCCACCCTCCACCATACTCCACCGACAAACTGAAGAAGGTCTGTATATGACCGAAACGTTTTTGTCGGATGTAAATAAAAGCTCACAATATTTGGAAGCATTAATTCGAGTGCAGGAAATTTATTTCTGTTTATATTGAAATTATTCATAGACTCTACTGAAAATATATAAGAAGAATAAGGAATGCATATTTCTGGGAGCGTATGCATGTGGCTATATCATTATGCGGAGCCATAAGTACATGGTGTGTAGTTGCATAGAACTTGTGTACGGATAACTTAATAGATTTTGTTTCTTACAGGTACCGAGCTCCAGAAGTGTTACTAAGGTCATTGGTGTACAGCTCTCCAATAGACATATGGGCAGTTGGCAGCATTATGGCTGAGCTGTATACACTTAGGCCACTTTTTCCAGGAACAAGTGAGGTTGATGAAATCTTCAAAATTTGCCAGGTTCTAGGTACACCAAAGAAAGTAAGTGGCCTTTATAGTTTAATGGTTTACTAAACATTATTAATGAAAAAAACTGCTTTTGAATACAATTTTCACAGTTAAAATCTGCTAAAGTAACTGTTTTACTTACCTTTTACAAATTTCAAGGGACATGATGTTGTCTTTTGTTGAAACTAAGGCTGGAATCACGCGTTTCCATTACTGGGATCCTCAGTGATTACCTGCATTCTGTGGGGGACCTGGGCAGCATGGGTTAAATTCTCCAGCAATATCATCACAGGGAAATAAGGCATTTCAAGGCATTAAAGGGGTTGCTTAAGAATTCTCTGTTAGTGATCTGTCCTTTCGATAGGTTATCAATATCAAGTCCTTTACAATAGTTAGAAATGCTTCCAACAGTAGGATTTACAGCTGCATGCATCAAGCCCAGACCTTTGGCTTATAGTCTGACTAAACACTACAGACGTAGTACATAGAGCCTAAACTAGACAATCTTATATGACTTAATAAAATATAAATGCTTTCATTTGATGTTTGTGATGTAGCCTTTATTTTTAACTCCTTAGAGTGACTGGCCTGAAGGACTTCAGCTTGCTGCTACCATGAATTTTCGCTTCCCTCAGTGTGTACCTATAAATTTGAAAACTCTCATCCCAAATGCTAGCGAAGAAGCATTAACTTTAATGAGAGACATGCTGCAATGGGATCCCAAAAAACGTCCCACAGCCAGTCAGGTATGAGGCCTCCACTTTGTATTTCACTTATAAATTCTATTCTAAACAAATTGTATATCTTTATTTTTAATAGCAATGTTATTATGAATAATAATAATAATATTGCCTTAGTGATTATATAGCAGTCATACTTGTATGACAGCTCACTTTTCATTGGTGTGACAGTGAAAATGTCCACAACTGTTTTATAGTTTGTTATATTCTGTATTGACGAGTAAGGCTAAGGCCCCCACTGTAGTGAAACGCAACGAAAATTGCTGCGTGGGGAAAAAATGCGGCATAACTGTATCAAGTTTTTTCCTCTGCAGATTTTCTGCCCCTATTTTTCCTATACAAAAAACACAAGTCTGTGGACTTTCTGCATCAATTTATACCTGTAGGGAAAATGCTGGTGTTTCCATAGGTATAATTGACATTCTGTGAGTTCCAAAACTGCAACGTCTTGGAAATGGCCGCGTGTCTGCAGTGCGTATTTTAACGCAAAGTGGGGATGGGATTCGCTAGACTGTATAAAACACTGCGTTTTTTTCTGCTGAATTTCTGCCACATGGGGCCCTGCACTAAAGGGGTTTTTACACACAGAAAAGTAGATTCATGAAATAAGTCACATTTACTTTTTTAATCCCACACTGCATGTACAAAAATGCTGTGACAAAAAATACACAATGCCAGATTTGTTGTTTTTTAGTCACCTCTCCCCTTTTGAACATAGAAAATTTGAAAAGCAGAAAGTAATCCCAGCAATTCCTCCTAAATTTCCACTATGAAATTCTCTCCCATAATCCTAATCTGATTTATAATAATCAAACTGAAATATAAAGTCCCAGAAGAGTGGTTATTCCTGTCCAGCTCCGTTCCAGAGGCCTGGGTGCAAAACTAGGCTCCACTTTGTTTGTAATAGGAGACAAATAAATAATGTTGTGTTCCACCACATGTATAAGCCCCGCCCTCAACCACTGGCTATGGAAAATCAAAGAAATCAGACAGGAAGTCAACCTTACAGAAAATTTTGAAGGCTCTAAAACAGTGTGATAAAATTAACTTTTTCTATTTTTATCATTCATTTTAGATTTACTTTTTTATCTGAAAGGGCACCCCGAAAGGTCTATTATGACTAGAGATGAGCGAACAGTGTTCTATCGAACTCATGTTCGATCGGATATTAGGCTGTTCGGCATGTTCGAATCGAATCGAACACCGCGTGGTAAAGTGCGCCATTACTCGATTCCCCTCCCACCTTCCCTGGCGCCTTTTTTGCTCCAATAACAGCACAGGGTAGGTGGGACAGGAACTACGACACCGGTGACGTTGAAAAAAGTAGGCAAAACCCATTGGCTGCCGAAAACATGTGACCTCTAATTTAAAAGAACAGCGCCGCCCAGCTTCGCGTCATTCTGAGCTTGCAATTCACCGAGGACGGAGGTTTCCGTCCAGTTAGCTAGGGGTTAGATTCTGGGTAGGCAGGGACAGGCTAGGATAGGAAGGAGAAGACAACCAACAGCTCTTATAAGAGCTAAATTCCAGGGAGAAGCTTGTCAGTGTAACGTGGCACTGACGGGCTCAATCGCCGCAACCCAGCTTTCCCAGGATCCTGAATGGAATACACTGTCAGTGTATTCCCGTATACCCGATATATACCCCCGATACCCGTTCCAACGGTGTGCCCCCCAACCTTCACCCCAGAAATACCCTGCAAGTCCCCTAGCAATAGGATTGGGGCTATATACACCCACTATTTTTGCTACTGCCATATAGTGCCATTGTCTCACTGGGAATTCAAAGAATATATTGGGGTGACGTGCACCCACAATTTTTGCTACTGCTATACAGTGCCATTGTCTCACTGGGAATTCAAAGAATATATGGGGGTTATGTGCACCCACAATTTTTAATACTGGTATACAGTGCCATTGTCTGACTGGGAATTCAAAGAATATATGGGGGTTACGTGCACCCACAATTTTTAATACTGCTATACAGTGCCATTGTCTGACTGGGAATTCAAAGAATATATGGGGGTTACGTGCACCCACAATTTTTAATACTGCTATACAGTTCCTTTGTCTCACTGGGAATTCAAAGAATATATGGGGGTTATGTGCACCCACAATTTTTAATACTGGTATACAGTGCCATTGTCTGACTGGGAATTCAAAGAATATATGGGGGTTATGTGCACCCACAATTTTTACTACTGGTATACAGTGCCATTGTCTGACTGGGAATTCAAAGAATATATGGGGGTTATGTGCACCCACAATTTTTAATACTGGTATATAGTGCCATTGTCTGACTGGGAATTCAAAGAATATATGGGGGTTACGTGCACCCACAATTTTTACTACTGGTATACAGTGCCATTGTCTGACTGGGAATTCAAAGAATATATGGGGGTTATGTGCACCCACAATTTTTACTACTGGTATACAGTGCCATTGTCTGACTGGGAATTCAAAGAATATATGGGGGTTATGTGCACCCACAATTTTTAATACTGGTATATAGTGCCATTGTCTGACTGGGAATTCAAAGAATATATGGGGGTTACGTGCACCCACAATTTTTACTACTGGTATACAGTGCCATTGTCTGACTGGGAATTCAAAGAATATATGGGGGTTACGTGCACCCACAATTTTTAATACTGCTATACAGTTCCATTGTCTCACTGGGAATTCAAAGAATATATGGGGGTTATGTGCACCCACAATTTTTAATACTGGTATACAGTGCCATTGTCTGACTGGGAATTCAAAGAATATATGGGGGTTACATGCACCCACAATTTTTAATACTGCTATACAGTTCCATTGTCTCACTGGGAATTCAAAGAATATATGGGGGTTATGTGCACCCACAATTTTTAATACTGGTATACAGTGCCATTGTCTGACTGGGAATTCAAAGAATATATGGGGGTTACGTGCACCCACAATTTTTAATACTGCTATACAGTTCCTTTGTCTCACTGGGAATTCAAAGAATATATGGGGGTTATGTGCACCCACAATTTTTAATACTGGTATACAGTGCCATTGTCTGACTGGGAATTCAAAGAATATATGGGGGTTATGTGCACCCACAATTTTTAATACTGGTATACAGTGCCATTGTCTGACTGGGAATTCAAAGAATATATGGGGGTTATGTGCACCCACAATTTTTAATACTGGTATACAGTGCCATTGTCTGACTGGGAATTCAAAGAATATATGGGGGTTATGTGCACCCACAATTTTTACTACTGGTATACAGTGCCATTGTCTGACTGGGAATTCAAAGAATATATTGGGGTGACGTGCACCCACAATTTTTAATACTGGTATACAGTGCCATTGTCTGACTGGGAATTCAAAGAATATATGGGGGTTACGTGCACCCACAATTTTTAATACTGCTATACAGTTCCTTTGTCTCACTGGGAATTCAAAGAATATATGGGGGTTATGTGCACCCACAATTTTTAATACTGGTATACAGTGCCATTGTCTGACTGGGAATTCAAAGAATATATGGGGGTTACGTGCACCCACAATTTTTAATACTGCTATACAGTTCCTTTGTCTCACTGGGAATTCAAAGAATATATGGGGGTTATGTGCACCCACAATTTTTAATACTGGTATACAGTGCCATTGTCTGACTGGGAATTCAAAGAATATATGGGGGTTATGTGCACCCACAATTTTTAATACTGGTATACAGTGCCATTGTCTGACTGGGAATTCAAAGAATATATGGGGGTTACGTGCACCCACAATTTTTAATACTGCTATACAGTTCCTTTGTCTCACTGGGAATTCAAAGAATATATGGGGGTTATGTGCACCCACAATTTTTAATACTGGTATACAGTGCCATTGTCTGACTGGGAATTCAAAGAATATATGGGGGTTACGTGCACCCACAATTTTTAATACTGCTATACAGTTCCTTTGTCTCACTGGGAATTCAAAGAATATATGGGGGTTATGTGCACCCACAATTTTTAATACTGGTATACAGTGCCATTGTCTGACTGGGAATTCAAAGAATATATGGGGGTTATGTGCACCCACAATTTTTAATACTGGTATACAGTGCCATTGTCTGACTGGGAATTCAAAGAATATATGGGGGTTACGTGCACCCACAATTTTTAATACTGCTATACAGTTCCTTTGTCTCACTGGGAATTCAAAGAATATATGGGGGTTATGTGCACCCACAATTTTTAATACTGGTATACAGTGCCATTGTCTGACTGGGAATTCAAAGAATATATGGGGGTTATGTGCACCCACAATTTTTAATACTGGTATACAGTGCCATTGTCTGACTGGGAATTCAAAGAATATATTGGGGTTATGTGCACCCACAATTTTTACTACTGGTATATAGTGCCATTGTCTGACTGGGAATTCAAAGAATATATGGGGGTTATGTGCACCCACAATTTTTAATACTGGTATACAGTGCCATTGTCTGACTGGGAATTCAAAGAATATATTGGGGTTACGTGCACCCACAATTTTTGCTACTGGTAGATAGTGCCATTGTCTCACTGGGAATTCAAAGAATATATGGGGGTTATGTGCACCCACAATTTTTACTACTGGTATACAGTGCCATTGTCTGACTGGGAATTCAAAGAATATATTGGGGTTATGTGCACCCACAATTTTTACTACTGGTATACAGTGCCATTGTCTGACTGGGAATTCAAAGAATATATGGGGGTTACGTGCACCCACAATTTTTAATACTGCTATACAGTTCCTTTGTCTCACTGGGAATTCAAAGAATATATGGGGGTTATGTGCACCCACAATTTTTACTACTGGTATACAGTGCCATTGTCTGACTGGGAATTCAAAGAATATATTGGGGTTATGTGCACCCACAATTTTTACTACTGGTATACAGTGCCATTGTCTGACTGGGAATTCAAAGAATATATGGGGGTTACGTGCACCCACAATTTTTAATACTGCTATACAGTTCCTTTGTCTCACTGGGAATTCAAAGAATATATGGGGGTTATGTGCACCCACAATTTTTACTACTGGTATACAGTGCCATTGTCTGACTGGGAATTCAAAGAATATATTGGGGTTATGTGCACCCACAATTTTTACTACTGGTATACAGTGCCATTGTCTGACTGGGAATTCAAAGAATATATGGGGGTTACGTGCACCCACAATTTTTAATACTGCTATACAGTTCCTTTGTCTCACTGGGAATTCAAAGAATATATGGGGGTTATGTGCACCCACAATTTTTAATACTGGTATACAGTGCCATTGTCTGACTGGGAATTCAAAGAATATATTGGGGTTATGTGCACCCACAATTTTTAATACTGCTATACAGTTCCTTTGTCTCACTGGGAATTCAAAGAATATATGGGGGTTATGTGCACCCACAATTTTTAATACTGGTATACAGTGCCATTGTCTGACTGGGAATTCAAAGAATATATGGGGGTTATGTGCACCCACAATTTTTAATACTGGTATACAGTGCCATTGTCTCACTGGGAATTCCACAAATAATTTGGGGATTCATTCACCCTACATCTCAGGCTCTTGCCATATTCACCCAGGTTGTCAGTGCTGCACCAGCTCGTTCCCAGACAGCTCGGCCCGAAAAACACGTTACCTATATAGAGGATTTGGACAATGAAGACAACATGTTCTAAATCTAATGTCTGCACCTTCTCCAGAATTAAAATAAAGGCAGCGTTTAACTTTCAAATAGCACTGCACAAAGGAAGAGCTTATCAGCTTGTCTCATGACATGCTACTGAAAAGTTTCATTTGTGTATCTTAATGTAAATATAGTTGTATAAGCTTTTTGGGTTTTAGGCACTGCCAAGTTATTTATTACCACCCGCTCCCTTATAATGATGATGACGCCAAAGTCACTGTGGGTGTTCAGAGCTCACAGCTTTGGGTGACATTTGTCTTGCTCTCTGTCGGTACCAGCTGTCTTTTTGGATACCGTAAAGTTATGTTGACTTTATTAACAGCTATAGAAGCTTTAGCCAGGTTGTGACGGTGTGTAACCCTAACAACACTAAGTGGGATACACATTAATAGTCAGTCTATGTACGCTAAACGTATCACTGAAGTAATTTTTTTTCCCTCTCCCCTAATATAAGAAAGGAACAGACATTAGACCTAGACCGGGGTTCGAGGCTTGAAAAAATCCAGTATTATTTGTTCTTCATGATGTGAAATATGTGTTGAAAAGCAACCCAAGATGAAGTCAGCCATGTGTGCCAGTGTGTTACTTGGCATGCCTTTGCTGGCCCCAACTGTAAGGGTCACTCTCCATTTCCTCCATTTTCCACTCCCCTTCACACCATTTGTGGTGAAGCAATGGGATGCACTGAAGTGCACCCTCTAGCCTCGTGTGGGATAGGGACATCAGATGCCACTCCAACCCCCTCGTCTTCCTCCGCCAGCCAACGGTGCGAAGATGAGAGGAGTGTGCTCTGAATGTTTTCTGCCTAGCAGAGGCTAGTTCTCACTTACGAAAATGGCCCCACTTTGACCTGTATATCAGGCACAATGGTGTAGGTTTCAAAGAAACATGGCACCAACAAGTTGGAAAACGTGGGCCATGCGTGGACCGTGTTTGAGTCTGGCAAGCTCCAGATCTGCTACCAGGTTCCAGCCATTATCACAGGCGCAAAAATGCCAGGCCCCAGGTGTAGCAGGGAAAAAAAAATGCCATCTCAGCCAGGATGGCATCCCTGACCTCGGAGGCACTGTGCTGTCTGTCCCCCAAGCTGATCAGTTTCAGCACGGCCTACTGACATCTCCCCATGCCAGTGTTACAGTGTTTTCCGCTAGTAGCTGGGGTGGAGGTTGCAGCTTCGTAGGGTTTCAGTCTACTCCTGCCATGAATTTTGGCCTGGGAGAGGAGATAGGCCACCCCAGTTTGCACCCGGGGAACAGACTCCACCACATTCACCCTGCCTGTCATTAAAGATAAGCACTGCAGCATCCCTGACCACAGGCGCTTGTCCATGTGTCGGTGGTCAAGTGGACCTTGCAGCAAAGCGCAGAGCTCTGGGCCCGACTGATGTTATGGGACACATGCAGGCGCAAGGCAGAGACAGCACACCAAGAGAAGTAGTAACGGCTAGGCCCAGCATAGGGAGGTGCCCCAGCTGCCATCTGCTGACGGAAGGCCTGGGTCTCCAGAAGCATAAACAAACACCAACATCTCCAGGGCCAGCAGTTTATCGATGAGGCTGTTACAGGCTTGGGCATGGGGGTGGGTTGTATTGTACTTCTGCCTGCAATGAAAAGCTTGGGAAATGTGGAGTGGCTGGGAAGAGGCGCATGATGGTGCAGGCCAAAAGGGCGCATGAGGGTGAACTCCCCAATGTGTCAGAGATAGGTGTGTAGGTGTCCTTGCATCATATACTTGCACCATATTTGGCTTTGGAAGTTAATTTTGTGCCAAAAAGTGGTTAAGACAGCGATCCCTCAGCTACTCCCGTTACACTGTCTATTGAAGTTACCATCTGTGGAAGTGGACCACCATTTCTAAGATCCCAAAGGAAGCAGGCAAGAGATGTGCAGTTCAGAAAAAAAGATGAGAAAATAAGTTTAGGCTGTAGAGCACAGAGGGATCGGAGAGGACAGAGCTGGTGTCGGCCAGGTATTCCCACAACATGCGCCTATACTTGTCCCTCCTGGTGACACTAGGCCCCTGAGTGGCAGTAATTTGTCCAGGGGGGCCATTAACGTGTTCCAGACCTAGGAATAAGTCTTCCAACAGGGTAGAGTTTTGCATGCCTTTGCTTCTACCCACTGTTTTTGCTGCTTAGCTTCCCTCCACATCTACTCTGCTTTCACCCCTAAACATCACCCCAGTTTATGCCTTTGCTTCTACCCAGGTTTTTTGTTGATTTAGCTTCCCTCTACATCTACACTGCTTTAGCCCCTAGACATCACCCCTGTCCATGTGGGGTCGGTGGCCTCGTCATCCACCAACTCCTCTTCCAATTGCGCACTGCCCCCTTACTGCAAACCGCACATGACCACAGCTTGCCTTGATGGCAACTGTGTCTCATGATCCCCACTTAGGTCCAGACAAGTCGGTGGCGGGTCCAAAACCCCAAAATTGGAAGGAAATGGCAGATGCTGCAGTATTTCTAACACCTGTTCCTGGTGCTCGGGCCTGGTCTGTGTTGTACCCTGCACCCTGCTTAACGCATCTGCCATATCCGAAGTTGTGCTGAGCGCATGCTAATGTTTCGTGTCCAGTGCAATGGATGGGATGGGATTTCACATAAGTCTGCCACCCATGGCCACTCATGGTTGAGCAACTGAGGGAGTTGACTTTGACGAACCCGAGGGTTTTGGAGTTGGAACTACATCAAAGGTCTGTGCTGCTCACACACTCTGCTCAACACATGATATGTTTAGTGCCAGCAGTGTGGAGACGTCGCACAACAGCCGTTGTTCCAGCAGGTACAGGCGTTGTAGGAGTGCATAGAGGCTAGCAGCGGCAACTATACACTTTAAAAACTATCCGCACAAGCGCCACACTTTCACCAGTAGCTCAGGAACATTGGGGTACCTTTTTCAAAAGATTAGCAGCAATGAGTTAAAAACGTGGCCCAGGCATGGAATATGTTGCAGGCTGCCAAGCTACAGAGCCAATCCCAGGTTACGGCCATTATCACACATGACAACATGCCTGGGCCCAGGTGCAGTGGCAAAAACCACATTGCCGTCTCATCGAGGATGGCATGACTCACTTTGTAGGCAGTGTGCTGTCTGGCCCCCAAGCTGATGAGCTTCAGCACGGCCCGCTGACGTCTCCCCACACCAGTGTTGCAGCGTTTCCAGCTCGTAGCTGGGGTCAATTTAACAGCGGAGGAGGGTGGTGTTTCAGCCCTCCTCCCAGGAATGTTGTGTGGGGAGACAAGTCAGGCCACCACATTTTGCGACCCGGTCCACGCCTCAACTACATTCAACCACTGTGCCCAAATTGAAAGGTAGCGTCCCTGTCCGCATGCACTTGTCCATTCGTAACTGGTCACATGGAACTTTAGGGCTAAGCGCTGAATTTAGGGACCGCCTCATGTTTGGGGGAAAGTGCTGGTGTGGACGGCACAGTGCGGTGGCACAGTAGACACTCTGCCCAAAAAGGGCAGAGTGTCCCCCAGCCGGGATTCCAACATCTCCTGGGCCAGATTTCTTGAGATGAGGCCGTTGAAGCCTTGGGCATGTGGGTGGGTTGCGCTGTACTTTAGCATGAAATGAAAGGCTTGGGAGATGGGGAGTTGCTGGGAAGAGGCGCATGATGGCGCGGGCAAAAGGAGAAATGGCAGGAAAAGGTGAGGATAAGGGTGAACTCCCCAAAGTGTCAGAGGCAGATGTGGAGGTGTCCTGGCTCCTGGTCTGGACTGCAGCGCCAGCCCTGTCAACAGTGGAAGAGGCAGTGGCCGCCAGGCCAAACGACGATTATCCTGCGCTTGCTCTCACCCACTGAGCCCAGGGCTTGCCTTCCAAATGATGGCACCCGCAAGAGGTGGTGAGATTCCTCTCCGCAGATCTCCAAACCATCTTGGACTTGCAAATTGCACTAAATTTGTCATGTAACTGACATGTATATGATGAGTCTATCCATTGTCTGTTCATTTTGGTGAAAGTCAGCCTGTCAGCTGACAGACAGCTGTGCTTGTCAGTGATGATGTCACCGGCTGCTTGTACCCCCAGTTTTTGCTGCTTAGCTTGCCTCCACATCCACACTGCTTTTGCCCCTACACATCACCCCTATCCATGCCTGTGCCTCTAGCCATAAGTCTGCCACCCATGGAAACTCATGGTGCAGAAAGTGAGGGAGCTGACTCTGAGGAACCCTTGGGTTTTGTAGCTGGTACTCCATCAAAGGTCTCTGCTGCTCACACACCCTGCTGAACATACGGTATCTAGGGTTAGAGCGTGTGGTGACCTCGCACAACAGTAGGTGCTTCAGGCAGATGTAGGCCTTGCTGGAGTGTATTGCGGCTAGCTCCAGGTACTGTAGACTTGGGAAAGTGGGTGTCCAAGTGCCGCACTTTCACCCTTAGCTCAGCTAATTTGGGGTATGTTTTTAAAAATCATTGCACCACTACATTGAACATGTGGGCCAGGCATGGAACGTGTTGGAGGCTGGCAAGCTCCAGAGCCCTCCAACAAGCTAAAAAACCTGGCCCCAGGGGCAGCGGGGATAAACAAATTGCCATCTCATCCAGGATGGCATCCCTGACCTCAGAGGCAGTGTGCTGTCCGTCTCCCAAGCTGATGAGCTTCAGCCCAGCCTGCTGACGTCTCCCCACACCAGTGTTGCAGCGTTTTCAGCTCGTAGCTGGGGTAAATCTAACAGCGGAGGAGGAGGAGGGTGGTGTTTCAGCCCTCCTCCCAGGAATGTTTTGTGGGGAAACAAGTCAGGAAAATTCTTGAAACGGGAGAGTTTTGCATCTTTGCCCTTGCTGCCTATGGACATCCCTTTGCCTCTAGCCACCATTTTCCCTGCTTTGCTTGCCTCCACATCCACACTGCTTTTGCCCCTAGACATCACCCCAGTCCATGCCTTAGCTTGTACCCCCAGTTTTTCCTGCTTAGCTTGCCTCCACATCCACACTGCTTTTGCCCCTAGACATCACCCCAGTCCATGCCTTAGCTTGTACCCCCAGTTTTTCCTGCTTAGCTTGCCTCCACATCCACACTGCTTTTGCCCCTAGACATCACCCCAGTCCATGCCTTAGCTTGTACCCCCAGTTTTTCCTGCTTAGCTTGCCTCCACATCCACACTGCTTTTGCCCCTAGACATCACCCCAGTCCATGCCTTAGCTTGTATCCCCAGTTTTTCCTGCTTAGCTTGCCTCCACATCCACACTGCTTTTGCCCCTAGACATCACCCCAGTCCATGCCTTAGCTTGTACCCCCAGTTTTTCCTGCTTAGCTTGCCTCCACATCCACACTGCTTTTGCCCCTAGACATCATCCCTATCCATGCCTCTTCCCCTAGCCATAACTCTGCCACCCCTGGAAACTCATGGTGCAGAAACTTTGGTTGCTGACTTTGAGGAACCCTTGGGTTTTGTAGATGGAACTCCATCAAAGGTCTGTGCAGCTCACACACCCTGCTCAAGATATGGTATTGTAGGGTTTCAGCATGTGTGAATGACGGACAACAGCCTGTGTTTGGACAGATGTAGGCCTTGCTAGAGTGTTTTTAGGCTAGCAGCGACTCCTGTGCACTTGCAAAAGTGGGCGCACAAGCGCCGCATTTTCAACAGTAGCTTCGGTACATTTGGGTATGTTTTTAAAAAACTTTGCACCACTAGGTTAGACGTGGGCCAAACATGGAACGTGTTGGAGGCTGGCAAGCTCCAGAGCCGCTACCAGGTTCCAGCCATTATCACAGGCGTAAAAATGCCAGGCCCCAGGTGTAGCAGGGAAAAAAAAATGCCATCTCAGCCAGGATGGCATCCCTGACCTCGGAGGCACTGTGCTGTCTGTCCCCCAAGCTGATGAGCTTCAGCACCGCCTGCTGACGTCTCCCCACACCAGTGTTTTAGCGTTTGCCGCTAGTAGCTGTGGTGGAGGTTGCAGCGTCGTAGGGTTTCAGTCTACTCCTGCCATGAATTTTGGCCTGGGAGAGGAGATAGGCCACCCCAGTTTGCACCCGGGGAACAGACTCCACCACATTCACCCTGCCTGTCATTAAAGATAAGCACTGCAGCATCCCTGACCACAGGCGCTTGTCCAAGTGTCGGTGGTCAAGTGGACCTTGCAGCAAAGCGCGGAACTAAGGGCCCACCTGATGTTGAGTGACACGTGCTGGTGCAAGGCGGGGACGCCACACCGGGAGAAGTTGAGACGGCTAGGGACGGCATAGTGAGGTGCCACAGTTGCCATCAGGTCCGGGAAGGCGGGAGTTTCAACAAGCCGGAACGCCAACCTCTCCTGGGCCAGCAGTTTAGCGATGTTGGCGTTCTAGGCTTGCGTGGGTGGGTGGTTAGCGGTGTATTTCTGCCGGCGCTCCAATGTCTGAGAGATGGTGGGTTGTTGTAAAGAAGCGCCTGATGGTGCCTTTGATGGTGCAGGAGAAGGAGATAAGACAGAAACAGGGGAGGATGAGGGAGAAGTCAACAAAGTGGCGGAGGCAGATGAAGTGATGTCCTGGCTCGTCCTCTGGAGTGCATCGCCAGCACTGTGAGCAGAGGCAGTGGCATGAACGGCGGGCGACGTTTGTCCTGCCGTTGCTGCCTGCCACTGATTCCATTGCTTGGATTCCAAATGACGGTGCATTGAAGTGGTGGACAGGTTGCTCTTCTCAGGGCCCCTACTCGATTTCGAGAGGCAAATTGTATAGACGACACTATATCTGTCCTCGGCGCATTCCTTGAAAAAACTCTACACCTTCAAGAAACGTGCCCTCGATGGGGGAGTTTTTCTGGGCTGGGTACAAAAGGGAACATCTTCGGACATTCCGGGTCTGGCCTGGCTTCGGCAAAGCAGCTGACCTCTGCCTCTGGACATGTCTCTGCCTCTAGCTACCCTTTTTGGTGCTGCACCTGCCTCAACATCCACACTACTTTCCCAGCTTGACATCTGCCTTGTCCAGGTGGGGTCGGTGTCCTCGTCGTCCACCACCTCCTCTTCCAACTCCTGTCTCGCCTCCTCCTCCTGCACAATGCGCATGTCAACTGGCTGCCCTGACAGCAACTGCGTCTCATCGTCGTCGATGAGGGTGGGTTGCTGGTCATCCGCCACCAAATCGACCGGAGATGGAATGGAGGAGACTCTAGTGTTTGAGCATCTGGACACAGATACTCGTCTGTTAGGTCCGTGGAATCGCGAAATGGAGGGGCAGGTTGCGGTACAGTCAAAGGAAGGGAGAACAGCTCTGGGGAGCAGGGACAGTTGGGGTTATTGTTCTGAGAAGATTGGGAATTTTGGGTGGAAGGAGGACAAGACTGTTGGGTAAGAGGAGGTAGAGGCTGACTGGCTGGTGGACAATGTGCTTTAAGCGTTATCCGACAGCCATTGCAAGACCTGTTCCTGGTTCTCGGGCCTACTAATCTTTGTACCATTCAGCCTAGTTAATGTGGAACTTTTGTGCAAAGCGCAGAACTTAGGGCCCGCCTGATGTTAAGGGACACACGCTGGTACAAGGCTCAACTCACCCTAAGTGCCAAAAACACTGCTGGTGCAAGGCTCTACTCATGCCAAGGGCCTCAATCTCTGCTGGTAGCTCAGCTTAAGGTCATGTAACTTTGTTTGGAAGGGCTCATGTTAAGGGCTAGAAAAGTGAATTTTGGAAGGTCTTACCACATCACACACACACACACACACACACACACACACACACACTCAAAATGACAGTTAAGGGTGAGGGCTTTTGGAATTCCCATTGCCTATTCCATTTGTGGTTGTCATGGGGAACGTGATTTAAAGGGGTGGTTGTTACTGTTTGTTGAGCTTAAATTGGGGTTTGTGTCCATCCATTTGGGGAGTAAAGAAGGTTTCCAGGTATTTTCCCACTTTGATAGAGGTTTTTTTGAATGTGGAAAGTGTGTAGTTGTTAGGCAGTGATGTTGGGGTAATAGAGGGTCTTTGGTGTGTTAGATGCCCCCAGGCATGCTTCCCCTGCTGTCCCAGTGTCATTCCAGAGGTGTTGGCATCATTTCCTGGGGTGTCATAGTGGACTTGGTGACCCTCCAGACACGGATTTGGGTTTCCCCCTTAACGAGTATCTGTTCCCCATAGACTATAATGGGGTTCGAAACCCGTTCGAACACACGAACATTGAGCGGCTGTTCGAATCGAATTTCGAACCTCGAACATTTTAGTGTTCGCTCATCTCTAATTATGACCCTTAAAAATGTTTTTTTTTTTGTTTTTTTTTTTCCATAGCATAGACCTCTCCCCCTTTTTAAAATTAATCTGGATATTTGAAAAATAAATAAGGAAAGACAAAAAAATGATATAAAAATAAAGCCCTGTATGTCACCGAAACAGCCAAAAATAATTTAAATAAACCAACAAAAAAAAATTTGTCACCTCCAAAATTGCATGGACCAAAACCAGGAAAATGTATCTAGTCATGAACCTGGAAAAAATGAAATTCAACATTTGTTATTAAACATGCAGCCTACTCATCACCTTAAGACATCTAGTAGGTTTATTGTATGGTTATGTTATTGTTTTCATTTTTCTAAGAATTTCAAGAATAAATAGATGTTGTTTTAGAAATGCATTTCTCAGATTTAATCCTATGACTTGAGCGTAGAGGTAATGGAAAACAGACATCCATTAAAAGGAATAGAGTATGAACAGAAATAGAGGGAAGTTTTTAATGCATTTGTTCACTTATCAAGGCTTTGAGGTACCCTTATTTTCAAGTTGGACAAGCACTTGGACCTCCAGCTCAGGTGGAGCAGAAAAAGCCCTCAGATAAACTAGTGCAGCCCTATGAACTACAGCCTTTATCTGAGATGAAAAAGAAAACCTCCCCTCCAATGGACACACAAGAAAAGACATTACCAAGTGAATCGCCTGCCTTGCACAGACCACTGCAGCAAATACAGCTGCCACAAAACACAGCTAACAACCAGCTGCCAGCCATCGCCCCCCAAGGAGCGCTCCCCAACCTCAAAACCATCTCTCCAGTAAGTAACATTGGTATAATATCACTATTGACTTGGTGTGATTATATATCTAAATATATATATAGTCCTCAAACATATTCATTTTAGCAAACCATTAATGTAAAACACACTTGAAGTAACTGTCAGTAACTTTTTAGTTTTGTCTGTGATTTTGTCAGGGCCTTATGCCTCTCCCACAATGCATTGTGTTGGATTTCACATGGAGGAAAATGGCGCTTTATTTGGTGCTGAATTTTCCACGCTGCAAAAAAAGCATCTGGGTCCATTCACACTGAGGAAAATGGTGAGGAATTTGGTGTGGAATTTTCCACACTGAAAAAAAGCTTCCCATTGATTTCAATGGGTTCTGCTAGCTTTTTTTTCCAGCAGCGGATAGTGGGGAAAAAAAAGCTAGCAGAACCCATTGAAGTCAATGGGAGGCTCTATTTTCAGCGTGGTAAATTCCACACCAAATTCCTCACCATTTTCCTCCATGTGAATGGACCCTCCCTTTGACTTCAATGGGTGCCGCTAGCTGAAAATTCCGCTAGTGGGAAAAAAAGCTAGCGGAACCCATAGAAATCAATGGGAGACTTTTTTTTCAGTGTGGAAAATTCAGCACCAATTATAGCGCCAATTTCATCCGTGTGAATGGAGCTTTACTGTAGGAGATCAACTGATATTAGAGGAGTCTGACTGCAATTTACTCCCCTCTCCCTACTGAAATAAACATGTAAGCTTAACCATGCCAAACATACAGATTCAGTTGTGTGACCAACTTACAGCGCTTTTCCCATAAATAAAATGTAAAACCTATGAAAAGGATAGGGAATAGTTGTCGTACTGGTGGCAGACTGACCACTGGGATTATCACCTTTCATGAGAATAGGGGGTAACCCAGTGCCGGCGTCAGTGCACGGCATAGTCGGGCAAGTGCCGGGGCCCCCAGAGTCTCTGGGGGCCCCCCGGCCCTTGCCCGCCCCAGCACTTGCCTGTCCCGATTTCAGCTCATCGGCGTCCGACGGACGCCGATGAGCTGAATACATAGACGATTAAAGCAGGAGCTGTGACAGCTCAGCTCCTGCTTTAAAGCTGCGGTCCAGCTTGTGTGTGTAGGCGCGATGACGTCATCACATCGCGCTTACACACGCAAGCCGAACCGCAGCTTTAAAGCAGAAGCTGAGCTGTCACAGCTCCTGCTTTAATCGCCTATGTGAATGGAGTGAGAGCGGAGAGAGGAGCATCGGAGGAACAATGGAAGGTGAGGTGACGTCATCACATCGCGCTTACACACGCAAGCCGGACCGCAGCTTTAAAGCAGAAGCTGAGCTGTCACAGCTCCTGCTTTAATCGCCTATGTGAATGGAGTGAGAGCGGAGAGAGGAGCATCGGAGGAACAATGGAAGGTGAGTGTTTGTTTTGTATTATATTAAGGTGGAACATAATGAAGGGGGCCCATGAAACTGGGGGGCAAATGAAGGGGAGGGAATGGCATGACACTGGGGAAAATGAAGGGGGTGGGGAGAGAACGGCATGAAACTGGGGACAGAGATGGAGGGGGCCCAATGAAACTGGGGGGCAAATGAAGGGGGGGGAATGGCATGACACTGGGGCAGATGGGGGGGTGGAACAGCATGACACTGGAGCAGAGACGGGGGACATGAAACTGTGGGCATATGAAGGGGGAGAACGTGATGGAACTGGGGACAGAGATGGAGGGGGGGACATGAAACTGGGGGCAGAGGAAGGGTGTATATGAAACTGGGGGAGAGATGGAGGGGGGCGCATATAATTTACAGGTGACTGTAGGAGGATTATACTGTGTGGGAGCACATGAAAAATGAATGAGAATGGGTGGAGTTAACATAAAAGTGGGTGGAGCCAAATTTGCCGCGGCGCGCAGAGCACGCCGCACATTTTGCCCCTCTTTCTACTCTTTAAAAGTTGGGAGGTATGGCGTTGGTGAAGCCACACTCCTGTGTGACGTCACTCGCTTCATCTGCAACGCACAGTGTCTCGACTCCCCCGCCTCCTTTACAAGGGGGCCCACTGAGGCTCTGTCGCCCAAGGGCCCATAAAAACCTGGAGCCGGCCCTGGGGTAACCGATAGGGCGCTGCTTTCAGCTATCTACAGCAATCCTATTGAAGTGAACAGGGACCAAGTATACACACCACCATTCAGTGCTCCATTCCATTGGAGCCTCAGGATTCACATGAACAGCTGTACCCTATCGATCAGACACTTTCCTGTGGATAGATGCTAAGTTTTGTTCATGGGAAAAATTCTTGCAGAGAGATATTCAGCTTCACTCATTGCAGAGAAATCTTCCCACATGAATGTCTTTGCTCTGTATAAAAGCTGATGCCCCTTTATCTGCTCCTCTGTAACCAGGTTGATTCTGTTTTTGATTTTGTAACACAGAAGCAAGTAACCAATGGTCCGCAGAACAGTGCTGCTAACCTTAAAAATGGAAGACGCCGCTGGGGCCAGTCCATCTTGAAAGACAGCTGGGATGAATTTGATACAGACTTTGGTATCTCATTTTCTAAGAAGCCCAGTATGACTGTTGTGAAAGAAAACAAAAATGACAACTCTTTGTATAGGTGAGATTGATATTAAAGTCTTGACCATGAACTGAATGAAATGATTGCCTAGTAGAGATGAGCGAGTACTGTTCGGATCAGCCGATTCGACCAGCACGCTTGCATAGAAATGAATGGACGTAGCCGGCACGCGGGGGGTTAAGTGGCCGGCCGCCGTCAAAGCGGAAGTACCAGGTGCATCCATTCATTTCTATGGAGCGTGCTGTTCGGATCAGCTGATCCGAACAGTACTCGCTCATCTCTATTGCCTACACATCTGTATAAGGCTGGTTTTACATTGGGTAGACACATTGCTAAATTTCCACAATGCAAAAACCACCCAAAAATGGGGTGAATTTTGAGGCAGCCTTTGGCAGGTCTCATGCTGCTTTCAGGGGGGTGGGTTGAAAACTGTTGCTGGCTGTGTTTCAACCACGTGACCTCAGTCTTAGATTTTTTCCTTACCTATTCACCAATTGCTACTTATAGAAATAGCCTAGTGAGAGTGCCCACTGTACCGCGTGACAATGGGATTCTCAGTTACCATTCCATACACTTCTTCTCACCACGGTCATTCAGGCTGGGGGAATATTGCTTTTATTTCATTTTCAATATGTTCAGTATCCAGCTTTTATCATCATGTCATTTTTCAAGCCAAAATTTTAAGTCTGTTAATTTTTTTTAAATATATCTTTATATATGAGATGAGCTCTGTTTACCTGAGAAAGAGCTTGACATCCCGGTATAGCATCCATTTAGAAGGAGTAGAAATCATGGCTGTAGTTCCAGGCTATTGAAAGTTCCCGCGTTCATGGTGGTATCCAGTGGCAAATGATCAAGACAGTCAAGACAGCAGTCTGTCACCACTAAGAGAAAATCTGTAAAACTCAGCAAAATGTTCACAAAAATGTTTAACTTGTAATTGTCTATTATTTAAATATGGTTATGTTTGTGGGAATACCCCTTTATGGCCTCCAGGCAGTTTTCCTATTTATGACTTATCCACAGGATAGTTCATTGGTATCTGATTGGTGAGGGTCTGTCACCTGGACCCTGCACTGATCAGCTGACAGGACTGCTGTTGGGTGCTGGAAACTATAGTGATGGATGAGCTGGAATGGTCGGTTCACACTAGCTTATGTGTTCCGTCCACAAGGAGTCCGCATGAGGACAGGCGCAACTGCAAGCGCTGTGCAGTTAAAGGGCATGGACCCCATAGACTAAAATGTCCCACTATAGTCTATGGGGTCTGTGCGTTTTAACTGCACAGCGCTTGCAGTTGCTCTTGTATTCCGTCAGGGAAAGGGGTCCTCATGCGGACCACATAAGCTAGTGTGAACCGGGCATAATCCTGTTAAGGAACGCAAGTGGATCAGCTGATCATGTGGGTTCTGGGTGTCAAAAATCCATTGCTCAGATACTGATGACCTAGCCCATGTATTTATATGGTGCGCCATGGATAAAGTGTATCCATCCATATAAATAAATGGTACATGTGCCACTGCAAGTCTGTTCATTGTTAGTTATATTACACATTTTGTTTTCAGTTTTACAGATTCAGTTTCCACTGGAGAATTAAATAAAGGTTCATCAAATATGGGTATTATAAGAACAGACTCTGGACAAACAACATCTGCTAAACAGCACTATCTTAGACAATCAAGATATCTACCAGGTAACTCATTAAATGGCAAGGTGACGGTTTGCAGATCCTTATTTTCATAACGTAGGGGAGTTTTTATGCTTAGAGCTTCCATGATTGGCATCTATTTGTGGTGAGTCTTGTTTCCCCTTCAGTACTGCTCATGTCCTAAAAGGATGGACAGGAGTAAAAAAAAACCCATTTTAGGCTAAGGCCCCACGGGACGTTCCGCAGCAATAAAGCGCTGCAGGGAAAACCACGGCAGGAACGTATTGCGGTTCTTCCCACAGTACTTCAATTTTCAGTTTTCCTTCACGGACTTTCTGTTCCAATTATACCTATGGGGAATCCGCCAGCATTTCTGTAGGTATAATTGACATGCTGCAATTTCCATAACTGTGCTGGTTTTGGAAATCACAGCTTGTCCGCATGGCGGTTTTTACTGCAAAGCGGGCATGGGATTCAAGTGAATCCCATCCACTGTACCCTGTACTGTAAAACGACGCAATTTTTCCCACAGTGTTTCTGCCGTGGGGCCCCAAACTTAGGCCGCAACGGGTATTTTTCCCGCAATGTGTGGATTGGATTTTAAAACACTAGTTTTTTTCAACAGTGTTTACACCATGTGGGGCCCTGGCCTTTCTATAGGTCTGTTTAGGTGAAGCTCTACAAAGGCAACTGGATATGGTTTAAGTTCTATTCAGAGAGTATTATTATTGTATATATTGTGTATCTACGACCTACTGATCTTGTACGTTAGAAAACAAGTTGGTGGAACATGGGGATATCAGATTCCCAAATAAAGTTTTCCTTGGTTGATACAACTTAATAACATAGTAACATTTCTTTTCAATCATGTTAAGGTATGAACCCGAAAAATATAGGACTCATATCTACTAATAAAGAAGCAAATCATTCTACCTGGGGAGGTGCACTATCCACAAAACCACTTGCTCCAATAGGTGGAATTACATTTAATAGGAACAATGCAGGTATGTTTGCTCATAAGAAGACAAAATATATGATTTTATAACACAATAGAACCACAACATGGTGCTTATATGTTCTCTGCATACTGTATCTGATGTGGATTTCCTTGGCCAGAGCACCAGGAAAACTGCAAAAAAGTGTCTCAGATTAACATTGTGACTTTTATTTATTGGATCTGTTAGCATTTTTCATGGGGTTTGTCAGGTTGTTGTCAGGATTTTAGTATTTTTGATGGCAAGAATAGCGTATTCTGAGTATAAAACGATCTACCTCTAACCTCTTAATGACTTATTTTTGGCCTTTGGAAACCTGTTACTTTGAGTCCACAAGCAGCAAGGTATAATACAAAAGGATCTGAGCAGATATATACAGTCATTGAGAAAAAAAACACCAAGGAGTTGTTGGAATGAAATGAAACTTTCTACGTGTGAATGTATTAAAGATATATGAAAATGATTATAATATTAGAGAGAAAGGATTGGGGAAAACTGTACAATTGAAGGGAGACCTTAGGACCTTGTTGAGCCACTCCTAGCCTGGATATAAGATGAGATATGGTTGAGTATGAAGGTGTATAGGTCCTGTATGGTATCCTGTGGCATATATACCCACAAATGTCAAAGCTGGACCTGTAGATCCTGCATACTCGTAGCTTGCTGAGGTCTGACAATTGAGTAGGCCAAAAAAGCGCTGCCATCTGGTGGGTAAATCACTGGAAAACCTTTATTGTTTGTGGGTGTGCATTATCCTGCTGAAAAATGCCAGTAGTCAGCCCTGCCATGAGAGGCAACATATGTGGCCACAGGAGGTTCTGCACATATTGTTGAGCTCTATCCCTTGTACCACTACGAGGGGTATTTTCCTCCACTGCAAAGGCTGGATTGAAACCCTCACCATGAGGCTTCCGAACTTGAATCCAACAGGCAACAGATCCTGGATTAGTCGCAAAAGACAATATGTTTCCAGTCCATAGCAGTCTAGGTATCTTGTTCACACTACTAAAAACAAAGGTAATGTCTGGCAGAACAGGAAAATGGGAACTGTGACATCAAATTTCTGTTTGCTAAGACCTGGAAATGTTCTAGAAATGTAACAAAAATGCCACCTGTGTGGGGGCCACATGGTGGTTCAGTGGTTAGCACTGTAGCCTTGCAGCGCTGGAGTCCTGGTGTTCAAATCTCACCAAGGGCAAAAAACCATCTGCAAGGAGTTTGTATGTTCTCCCCGTGTTTGCATGGATTTCCATCCCATATTCCAAAGACATACTGATAGGGGAAAATGTACATTGTGAGCTCTATGTGGGGCTCACAATCTACATTAAAAAAAAAATGCCACCTGTGTCTGGAAGGTGGACAAGGAAACTGCTTTTGATTGATCAGAGCCCGGAACTTGTTCATTGTATGTGTCTTCCCCCATGCAGCTACCACTCCCAACAGGGAGTCAGTTTGTCAAATCATCCTGCTTCTCTCATTCCGATTGTGTGCCCCTGTGCAATGTGTGTCAATAGTCAAAGATCTCTTATCAAGGGGTACCTTACCCAAAAGTAGCCTGAAAGGCACCTTTTCATAGAGCAGTGGGGAAAGCACTTTTATGCCCTCTTTGGGAATGCCCAGTGCTTAATCCGAACACACCTGTATTCATTTATATATTTCCCTGGGGCACAACTTCATGCTGAGTTTTACATGAATCCAACATTTCCATCCATTTTTTTGGTTTATTTTTTTTCAGTGAGAATTCATACATTGCTGTAACAAGAAGTAGGGAGTAATACCTACAGAAAGAGACTCTGGCTATTAAAAATCTAACAAATAGTTGTCAAGGGATGCAGCTCAAGATGCGTTAGTACTTAAGTATTTCAGTTTTTTAGTATCAGTTACTGTCATTTGATTTCTGCAGGAAATGTTGGTGGCCCTTCATACACTACAACTGGAGGATACATCCCTTCATTTCATAAGAAGGAAGTTGGATCAGCAGGACAAAGAATACAACTTGCACCAATCGGGCCTGCAACAAGTAAGACTAGTGTATACAGGAATATGTGGTTATTGTGTATATAAACATATTCATTGTCACAATTTTCTCCAAAGCCCATTGTAACTGTTCTGAAATCTATAATTTTTAAAAGTGTTCTTATATTTTTTTCTGCGACCATTCTCTTTGTCATTCAGGTGTGTTAGTATACAACCTCAGCCTCCATTCACATCCTGTTTTTTACATCTGTATAACAAAGTTAGTTAAGTTTAATGGATGCAAAAACCGAATTCTAACGAATGGCCATTCATTTACATAGAGATCAATGTAAAATTGAACCATTTATGCAGTTTAGAATTTTTTAAGGACACAAACAAATAGTATACCATACGTTTGTCTCAAATGAAAAAATCATTGAAATGGATCTGTTGGTTTGTTATTTTTACAATGTCAATGATCTCTTAGTAAGCAGATCTAAAAATTGATATGTGAATGGCCTTAGGCCTTATTCATAAGACAGTTAAAAAATTAGAACACATTGATTTCATTGTGTCTATTCACATATCTGGTTGTTTGGCTCTTTTTCATGCCTGTCAAAAAACTGACCTGCTCAATCTTTGGCTATTTTTATAGACACATAAATCCAATGGATATGTTTTTAACTGATGTAAAACAGATTGACATTCGTTGTATAACTGTCGTGTGCTTAAGACCTTGCACTGTCATTGATTGGGTAGTGTATATAGACATGTCTCATTATCGTACATTTCCTAGAGGAATTGCAGAGGAACAGCACAATGCAGAGTTCTGAGGACAGAGCTTTAAGGCTAAGGCCCCACGTAGCAAGCCACGTTTCCGCTACCGTCTTTTCCGCAGCGCTCGTCACAGAAAGGCTGCATAGTTTTCCTCTGCAGACTTTCTGCCTCAATTGTAACTACACTGAAAACGCCAGCATTTACGTAGGTATAATTCACATGCTGTGATTTACAAGAACGCAATAGTTTTTTAAATCACAGCATGTCCACTCCAGATATTTTTCTCCAGTGTGTGGATGGGATTAGCCATCCACATTGCAAGTACAGTAAAACGTTGCGGTGTTTGCTGTGGAAAAAATTGCAGCATTTACGCTACGTCGGACCCTGGCCTAAGGTTGTAATTTCACATTTGTGAAATTGTGAAACAGAAACATCAGGAGAGTCCCTGGGTAGTCTTGTATGTGTATTCTATTTTTAATTATTTATTTCTTTACTTTATTCATTGTCTTTAATCTATACATGTATTCTTAACAATCAGGTAAGCTGAATTAATACTCCTGAAGTAAATAAAATGACTTTTCCTCATTGAAGGCAAGAGGCCCAAGAACAAAGGCCTGTCAGGTTAAGCATGAATGGGAAATTCACCACATAGGAAGAGAAAAATTGCTGCCTGCTACTATATTTGTTTTGTATTCTGCGTCTTCTTGCTGCTTTCTTCTTTTTATTTCTTTTCTGCTTCTTTCTCTATTCCTATCAGCTTTCCCCAACAACAGTGATGCTGTGAACAATAAACCAAAAATTATTAAACCAAAACCCACCTGCCAAAAGGCAGTTATTGAGAATATTCCAGGTAATCTCTATGCTGACAGAATGTGTTTGTTGTGTCCTTTACCAGCCTTAGGCCTGAACTTTCTTTGTATCATTCCTTTTTCTTCTATTTTCGTTATACATTATAAAGAATGTGTATGGCATCTACTTGTCTGTCATAGATTCAACAGGGCGGTTTATCATGCCTTCCTTATACTCTAGAAAAAGTTACAAATGTTGGTGTAAATTTTAGTGCAGATGATTTATGAGGAGACATGTGCTTTGTCATAAATGAGGTACACTCTCCACCATTGCAAAAGATATGAAGACACACTTCACTGTAGCTAACGGTTTCCCTCTCAAAGGCCTAAACCACTTCATTGCATACAGCTCAGGGTATAGATGAATAAATACAACATAACCTTTGTTTAATTTCAGTAAAAGCCTCCAAATGAATTGTAAAGTCCTAAGAATGACACCTAACATCACCTCACTCTCACTCCTGAAATATTCCCAAGTAGTGCAGGTACAAGGATAAAGGGTGAAAATGCAGCTGAATTATTGTGCTAAAGGGCGGATTTCCCAGTATAGCGTCCAAGAAGAAGTCTACTGGACTTCCTCATTAGGAAGCGGTTTTTGGACCTTGATGCGTTTTTTTTGGAGCGTTTTCTGGAGCGGTTTTTGGTAAAAACCGCTTCAGAAAATGCCAGGCGGTTTTCCCCTCCCGGACAGTGAATGGGCTGTAAAAAAATGTGTCACGGTTTTTGGTCACGTTTTTGCCAAAAAACGCGCCAAAACCGCAGCACTTTTTTTTTTTTTCCGCCTCCCATTCACTTCTATTGACCTCCTGAGGCGGAATCCGCCTAAAGAAAGGTCATGTCAATTCTTTTTTCCGCTAGCGGCAACATGCGGCTAGCGGAAAAAAGAACACTAGCGGTCTCCATAGACCACCATTGTGAGGAGGCGGATTATGACGTGGATTCCGCGCCATAATCTATCCCCACTGTGCCTGTGTGAACGGGCCCTAATATAACACAAAGGGTCTTTTCGTGCACTCCTGAATATGCCAGTGAGTGAGAGTGTAGTGATGTTAGGTGTCAGCCTTAAAACTTAAAATTTATTGAAGTAATAATTATGTTTTCTTTGTTTGTCTGTTGCCTGAGTAGTATAGTGTGAACAGAAGATATGAGGACTGTCCTTGAAAACACAAATCTTCATAATTCACTATTGTTCGTGCACAGGCATTATGTGTTTAGTAATTTTATTATACAGTGAAACCTTTCCAAAGACCCCCTATGATCTAGACCACATGTTTCTGTGACAGATTTTGACTTCACTTACAGTCCTATGAAAAAGTTTGGGCACCCCTATTAATCTTAATCATTTTTAGTTCTAAATATTTTGGTGTTTGCAACAGCCATTTCAGTTTGATATATCTAATAACTGATGGACACAGTAATATTTCAGGATTGAAATGAGGTTTATTGTACCAACAGAAAATGCGCAATATGCATTAAACCAAAATTTGACCGGTGCAAAAGTATGGGCACCCTTATCATTTTATTGATTTGAATACTCCTAACTACTTTTTACTGACTTACTGAAGCACAAAATTGGTTTTGTAAGCTCACTGAGCTTTGAACTTCATAGCCAGGTGTATCCAATCATGAGAAAAGATATTTAAGGTGGCCAATTGAAAGTTGTTCTCCTATTTGAATCTCCTCTGAAGAGTGGCATCATGGGCTACTCAAAACAACTCTCAAATGATCTGAAAACAAAGATTGTTCAACATAGTTGTTCAGCGGAAGGATACAAAAAGCTGTCTCAGAGATTTAACCTGTCAGTTTCCACTGTGAGGAACATAGTAAGGAAATGGAAGACCACAGGGACAGTTCTTGTTAAGCCCAGAAGTGGCAGGCCAAGAAAAATATCAGAAAGGCAGAGAAGAAGAATGGTGAGAACAGTCAAGGACAATCCACAGACCACCTCCAAAGAGCTGCAGCATCATCTTGCTGCAGATGGTGTCACTGTGCATCAGTCAACTATACAGCGCACTTTGCACAAATAGAAGCTGTATGGGAGAGTGATGAGAAAGAAGCCGTTTCTGCACGTACGCCATAAATAGAGTTGCCTGAGGTATGAAAAAGCACATTTGGACAAGGCAGCTTCATTTTGGAAACAAAAATTGAGTTGTTTGGTTATAAAAAAAGGCGTTATGCATGGCATCCAAAAAGAAACAGCATTCCAAGAAAAACACATGCTACCCACTGTAAAATTTGGTGGAGGTTCCATCATGCTTTGGGGCTGTGTGGCCAATGCCGGCATCGGGAATCTTGTTAAAGTTGAGGGTCGCATGGATTCCACTCAGTATCAGCAGATTCTTGAGAATAATGTTCAAGAATCAGTGACGAAGTTGAAGTTACGCCGGGGATGGATATTTCAGCAAGACAATGATCCAAAACACCGCTCCAAATCCTCAGGCATTCATGCAGAGGAACAATTACAATGTTCTGGAATGGCCTTCTCAGTCCCCAGACCTGAATATCATTGAACATCTGTGGGATGATTTGAAGCGGGCTGTCCATGCTCGGCGACCATCTAACTTAACTGAACTTGAATTGTTTGTCCAAAATACCTTTATCCAGGATCCAGGAACTGATTAAAAGCTACAGGAAGCGACTAGAGGCTGTTATCTTTGCAAAAGGAGGATGTACTAAATATTAATGTCACTTTTCTGTTGAGGTGCCCATACTTTTGCACCGGTCAAATTTTGGTTTAATGCATATTGCGCATTTTCTGTTAGTACAATAAACCTCATTTCAATCCTGAAATATTACTGTGTCCATCAGTTATTAGATATATCAAACTGAAATGGTTGTTGCAAATACCAAAATATTTAGAACTAAAAATGATTAAGATTAATAGGGGTGCCCAAACTTTTTCATAGGACTGTATATTCTTTCACCAAAGGTGCTATCCCCACAAAAAGAAACTATGTCGTTTTACAGGGTATGGGATACAAAATTTGACTTTTAGTAATATGTATACAAATAATGGATCCATTCTTTTAATATATATTATTAAAAGTTATAATTTATATCCCATACCCTGTGAAACTACTTCACTTATATTCTTTGCTTAGTGTCCTGTTCTTTGAGAAAAACACTATTTTAATTGATATCTTAAAGAGGTTGGTAAGGGTGTCCGACTTTAACAGATTTTTGACCCCTGAGTGGGGTGTTCAGCTTGGGGGCCCACAAAGATCCAGCATATTATCCAGAACACAACTTTAGTCAGTATTAAGACAAAAAGCTTGGAGGTTCCAAACAGTCTTTCATAAATGGTTACAACAGTTTCTTGTAGAGGGCACTTCTTGGTAGAGGTACTAGATTAGTGGTTGCACTTCTTGGCATAGATGCTAGTGTGGCAATTACACTTTTTGCAGATACTATACCTATGGCTTGGCATAGTTTACAACATTCAATTTCAATTGGTAGTTACCAGTACTATTAATTATGCTATTCACAGCAAGACCAATGCAATGTACTCCTTTATCTAAGTGCAGTCACACTCTCTATGGGCTTACAGGCAGTACTCAACTAGGTAGAACTCTTAGGTAATCTTAACATCAAATGTCAGTTGTTCAGTAAAAGTAGGTTTACACTACTGTTATTTAATATCCGTTACTCTCATCCATAATAGGATGAGAGCAATAGACATTAAATGACAGATGGATTCATCCCATTGTAAAAAACATGATGGAAGCTTTCTCCGTCATGTTTTCTACTTTTTTGATGGAAAAAAAAAGCCACACAGGCAGCATGGTGGTTTGGTGGTTCAGTGGTTAACACTGTACCTTTGCAGTGCTGGAGTCCTGGGTTTGAATCCTATCTAGGCCAACATCTACAAGGAGTTTGTATGTCCTCCCTGAGTTTGCGTGGGTTTCCTCCCACACTCCAAAGACATACTGATAGGGAGAAAAAGAAAAGGAAAAAGTCACACATGCAATACTTTTTCTTCTGTCATAAAACTAAACAAACATGACAGAAGACATGTGCCTGCGGCAATACCTCCGGTACTTGGCTGTGTAACACAGCCGAGGCCCATAACCAGCCCCCATGAGATTAATTCTGGCAGATTAACCCTCTTGATACCTCGCCACCTCTCAGATTCCATGCGATAATATTGCGGGGTCCAAGGAGTTGCCATGGCAACCAAAAGGCCGAGTAATGGCCTCTTGACTTCATATGCACATTACACAAAAGGAGCCTACTATACTGGGGAGTAGAGATCCCAGGTTCAAGTCCCCTTGTGGGATAGGTAAAAAGATAATTTAAAAAAAGTTAAAAGACTTTAAAATTAAGCATAAAAAATGAACAAATAATAAAAAGTTAAAAACCCACCTTTTATATTTAAAAAAAAAAAAAACACAATGTAAACAAAAAATAAAAAAAATGTTGTGTAAGCCCCCACTTAGTGTTATTTATTCCATACAGTGAATGCCATAAAAAAAATTATAAATATATATATATATATATATATATATATATATATACAGTCCTATGAAAAAGTTTGGGCACCCCTATTAATCTTAATCATTTTTAGTTCTAAATATTTTGGTATTTGTAACAGCCATTTCAGTTTGATATATCTAATAACTGATGGACACAGTAATATTTCAGGATTGAAATGAGGTTTATTGTACTAACAGAAAATGTGCAATATGCATTAAACCAAAATTTGACCGGTGCAAAAGTATGGGCACCTCAACAGAAAAGTGACATTAATATTTAGTACATCCTCCTTTTGCAAAGATAACAGCCTCTAGTCGCTTCCTGTAGCTTTTAATCAGTTCCTGGATCCTGGATAAAGGTATTTTGGACAAACAATTCAAGTTCAGTTAAGTTAGATGGTCGCCGAGCATGGACAGCCCGCTTCAAATCATCCCACAGATGTTCAATGATATTCAGGTCTGGGGACTGGGATGGCCATTCCAGAACATTGTAATTGTTCCTCTGCATGAATGCCTGAGGATTTGGAGCAGTGTTTTGGATCATTGTCTTGCTGAAATATCCATCCCCGACGTAACTTCAACTTCGTCCCTGATTCTTGAACATTATTCTCAAGAATCCGCTGATACTGAGTGGAATCCATGCGACCCTCAACTTTAACAAGATTCCCGGTGCCGGCATTGGCCACACAGCCCCAAAGCATGATGGAACCTCCACCAAATTTTACAGTGTGTAGCAAGTGTTTTTCTTGGAATGCTGTTTCTTTTTGGACGCCATGCATAACGCCTTTTTTTATAACCAAACAACTCAATCTTTGTTTCCAAAATGAAGTTGGCTTCTCCAAATGTGCTTTTGCATACCTCAGGCAACTCTATTTGTGGCATACGTGCAGAAACGGCTTCTTTCTCATCACTCTCCCATACAGCTTCTATTTGTGCAAAGTGCGCTGTATTGCTGACTGATGCACAGTGACACCATCTGCAGCAAGATGATGCTGCAGCTCTTTGGAGGTGGTCTGTGGATTGTCCTTGACTGTTCTCACCATTCTTCTTCTCTGCCTTTCTGATATTTTTCTTGGCCTGCCACTTCTGGGCTTAACAAGAACTGTCCATGTGGTCTTCCATTTCCTTACTATGTTCCTCACAGTGGAAACTGACAGGTTAAATCTCTGAGACAACGTTTTGTATCCTTCCCCTGAACAACTATGTTGAACAATCTTTGTTTTCAGATCATTTGAGAGCGGGCTGTCCATGTTCGGCGACCATCAAACTTAACTGAACTTGAATTGTTTTGTAGAAAGAAATGGTCCAAAATACCTTCATCCAGGATCCAGGAACTGATTAAAAGCTACAGAAAGCGACTAGAGGCTGTTATCTTTCCAAAAGGAGGATGTACTAAATATTAATGTCACTTTTCTGTTGAGGTGCCCATATTTTTGCACCGGTCAAATTTTGGTTTAATGCATATTGCGCATTTTCTGTTAGTACAATAAACCTCATTTCAATCCTGAAATATTAATGTGTCCATCAGTTATTAGATATATGAAACTGAAATGGCTGCTGCAAACACCAAAATATTTAGAACTAAAAATGATTAAGATTAATAGGGGTGCCCAAACTTTTTCATAGGACTGTATATATATATATATATATATATATATATATACCACAATGCGTAAAATAACATAATGAGGTGATTGCTTTCCCTAAAAAATAACATTAAAAAAAAACAAAAGTCATACATAGCAAACACTGGTACCAATAAAAGGTACAACTTGCCCCACAAGTAAAGAGCCATTACATATCTCCGTCAACAAAACTGTAAAGAAGTTATAGGCATCAGAATACAGGGACCCCAAGAAAATCCTTCATTTATTTTATTTCTAAAAGTGATAAAATCTAGAGATGAGCGAGTACTGTTCGGATCAGCCGATCCGAACAGCACGCTCGCATAGAAATGAATGGACGTAGCCGGCACGCCCCCCGCGTGCCGGCTACGTCCATTCATTTCTATGCGAGCGTGCTGTTCGGATCGGCTGATCCGAACAGTACTCGCTCATCTCTAATAAAATCTAATAAAGCCAATCGAAATATAGTATCGCCATAATTGGAATGACCCGCCAGTCAAAGTTGTCTTGTCATTTTTAATGCAGAATGAACTCCGCAAAAAATTGATAGAATTGTGTTTTTTTTTCACACAGATTCCCCAAAATATTAATAAAAGCTATTCAAAACACAATATGTAACCCGAAATGGTGCCAAATGAAAGCTCAACTTGTCATGCAAAGAATAAGCTTTCACTTAGTTACCGTATATACTCGAGTATAAGCCGAATTTTTCAGCCCAGTTTTTGTGCTGAAAAAGCCCCCCTCGGCTTATACTCGAGTATATACGGTAACTAAGTGAAAGCTTATTCTTTGCATGACAAGTTGAGCTTTCATTTGGCACCATTTCGGGTTACATATTTTTTATTTTTTTTTTAGGAGGGAGGGTCTATGATCAGCCACAATATTAATGTATAGAATCTCCCATAAAATAGTGCAAAAGGAAAAAAAAAAAAAAAAAGATTTTAAAAACATAAAAGTTCTAAAACACTCCTTTTCCTAGAATACATACAAAAGTAGAAAATGACTGACACACATACACATTAGGTATCCCTGTGTCTGAAAGTGCCCGGTCTACTGAATATAGGGGATCTGCAGTGCTCCTGTTCTGTCGGGAAGGGGTTAATAGGAGCACTGCAGATACACTATATTCAGCCAGACTGAATTCCAAGTGGGGGGAAGAAAAAACCCAGTCCTCAAGCTCAGGGAAGGGGCAGACAGACAACCAAAACACCCCCTCCCCTTTCCCAGCAACTACTGCACCCAAAAACTCTGGCCATTTTAATTTTTGAAATTTTCCAGTAACTGCTGCATTTCCCCCCCTAGGCTTATACTCGAGTCAATAAGTTTTCCCAGTTTTTTGTGGTAAAATTAGGGGGGTCGGCTTATATTCGGGTCGGCTTATATTCGAGTATATACGGTATGTTGAAAAAATAAATAAAAAGTTTCGAATTTTGGAAGGCGGGGAAGTAAAATATAAAAATGGCAATGAGCATTAATGTACACACTTCCCTGCCTCTTTAAAGGGTTAAGCATTAAAAAAAACGAGTAAGACTACCGCTAAGTTTCTATTTTCTGAAAATGATCCCTTGCTGGTACCTGCATTCACTTGCAGACTGCGAACTCCATTAATATCAGCATTTGACAGAGTAGAGTTGATTGAATTACCGCAGCCCTTGCTGATTTTAGCTGCAGGAACATATAGGGATATAGCTGGTACAGCTTTAATATTGTATGCAGGGAATTACACGCTGTCTGTGTGTGTAAAGGAAACATGCTTGCTAACAAAACCTTGTGATTATAGCAGCCTCAGCACTGTATCACATAGTAGTGTAATAGCAGGGTAGAAGTCAGACTCTGCTTTGTGTTTATGGACAGAAATATTAGTCAATTTACAGCAGGCATGAAGTACTTGTTTAAAAAAACTATGGTTCTTCCTATACAGTTATGTTAGGTGCAAGCCTGCGCCTGCTCCCCGTTCGGGGATTCAGCCCTGTGCAAGCAGGACTTTTCTCTCCACATTTTTGAGGCAGAAACCCGATGGACCCATTATAGTCTAAGTAGTCTAAGGGGTCCACGGGTTTCGTGTGTAACTGCTTATTGCGTGGGTTAGAGTTCCGTTTTCTTCAGGTCCCCAAGCGGACCCAGGGAACAGAAAGCCAAACGCTAGTGTGAACCTAGCATCAGTTTTTTTCCTATTGTAATACACCCACACTAAGAGTAAGTTCACACAGGGTTTTTTGGTTATGATTTTGACTCCGTATTCGCCTCAAAATCCTGACCAAAAAGACGGCTTCCATTGAAATCAATGTAGCGGTCAGGTCTTTTTTCCAGGAGCCATTTGTTCTGGCTCCCGGAAAAAGAAGCAAGATGCTCATTCTTCAGGCCGATTCACCTCGCGATTCCGCCTGAAGACACTCCCGACTAGGCCCATTCATTTAGCCTAATCCAGAGCAGAGTACGCGACTGGATGCTGGTGCAATGCATCGGCATTCAGTCATGGCTACCTGTTTTTTGGTCCGGAACCTGAGGCGGCCTCCGAGTGAACCCCGTGTGAATTTACCCTAACAATGCGCTGAAAATGAAATTCAATCACTACAATGTGCGTTTTATCTCCTTTCCATTTTAGATTACGACGCATGGAAAACAAAAGCTGTGCGATCTCAGTTTCCTGCTCCAGTTTACAAACCTGCAGCAAAAAACATTTCTGTGTTAAATCGCCAACAACCAATCCAACCAATTCATGGAAGAACAGACTGGGTGGCCAAGTATGGTGGTCATCGTTAGAAGTAGCTTCAATGAACATCTTCATTTTCTGCACAGGAGACTTTCTTAAATTCTATTAATATATAAATATACCTGCCAAAAACTTTACAGACGTTGCATCTTTAATGCGCAGCTACATCACATGAGTTCTAGGGGAATGCTTAACACTGATGATGCATTGGCTTATCTTCTGATTTTGATCTACATGAAAATTTCCTTTTCTCCATACAAGTAATGTATGTTTTAGGGATTTGTGTCTAAAGCCAGTAGAACACATCCGTTTAGTAACTGGCTGCTGTGAATATATGGCACTGGCAGCGCATCAGTCATGCATAGGGCATTTTTCCGCAGCCCCTTTCATTCACTGAATAGGAGCCGTGAAGCGGGACAGAAATATCGGACAGAAATAGGACCTGTTCCATATTATGCGGCCCGGACTGTCGGCCCACACACAGGACCGTGTAATTCACAGTCATATGTACGGGCTCATAGAAATGAATGGGTTAGTGTACAATCTGGCAAAAAACCCGGATAGCACATTGACCATTCATACGGTCGTCTGTAAGGGGGCTAAGGCAGCGCTGCACCTCCCATGAGGAGACCTGAAGAGACCGCTTCAGGCGGCGCTATGTCAGGGCCCCAGGGAGGGCGGCATTTTTGCTTACCTAAGCCAGTCCAGGAAAAGCTGTCCTGGACTGGCTTAGCACCGAGCGGTGGATTGGGGAGGCCGCTGGAGCAGCGCTGCGCCAGCGGCCTCCCCTCACTCTCAGGCAGAGAGTAGGTCCTCTCCCTGCCTGCGAACGCCGCTAAGCCCCGCCCCCTTCGCTTCGCCCCGCCCCCTTCACATGGGCGGCGAAAAGGGCAGGTTCACCCCTGGGCTAAGGGAGTGTTCAGTGGTTAAAATGCTACTTTTCACTGATACTAGACTGTGTGCACTAAACAGATCATCGGGATCACAAAATACCTTTTTAGTTACTTTTCGTTTTAAATTGTAGGAAAATATTTTATTGGCATTTCTGCAAAAAAAAAAAAAAAACTGAATTGGAAATATAGCAAAAATACTGTGAACACACCATTGAATAGTTTTTGACTGTGCTGGTAAGTGCGCCACAACAAAAAGGCTGCTTTTGTTTAGTTATTGTTGGTATGGAAAAGATGCACAAAATTGATGTTGGAGGTATTATTTCCTAGAATACTGAAATCTTCCATAGTACGGCATGTAAGTAGTCACATGAGGCTCGCCGCTTCACTTATACTGGACTTGGACAAGCAAGTTCTCATTTTATGATTTGCATAATAAATAAGACATACAATAAACAAGGAATCAACCGTAATTGCACATGAATATCAGTCTCTGGGGGCAAGGAGATTTGCCATTTACTGTTTTTAGTATCCGGAAAGGGAATGTGAATGACACCTTAACCAACAGAATACTGTACTTGATATGGTACAAAAGATATGAATGTAATAAGATAATATCTAAACGTTCATCACAATTCAGATTTGGTCCTGCTGTACTCATATATTAAATGATGCATAATGAAATCTCCTATGTGTGACATGTTTATCAGGTCTATAGAAGGATTGCCCTGTCTGTCTCTCCGTCTTTATTACTGTAGAGAACAAACTGCTGGAATAAAGGCTGATCAGGATGACCTCCATAATGATTGTTCTCATCTGCTGCGGCACACAGGCTTGTATCACTTGCCTGAACGTATATTTGTGTATATGAATAAGCACTTCTCCCTGCCATTACACTTGTTTTATAACATCTGTACATTCTTAAATGTATCATGTTACCTGAGAATGATCTGCTTACCATGTGAGCCGGGTACACATAGGCAATTGCTATCCTATAGTGCACCCTACTGGACTCTCTGGAAAGTGGAACGTACAATACAAGTTTAAAAAAGCAGTTTCAGGGCTTGTTCACATCTGCACCTGGGAGTCCGTTCTGCAGGTTTTCGTTTCCTGCACAAAACTGGGCAGGAGTCGGAAACCTGCCAGCATCTTTTTAATCCCATACATTTGAATGGGATTGAAAAGTGTCCGGCCGTGAGCACCGGTGAGCGTTTTATGCTCACTGCGCTGAAACCGGTTTTTTAAAACCGGATACAGAGTCGGACGTCCAGTACTCTGTGTCCGGTTTAAAAAAAACTGTTTAGCCATGTTGAGCTCAAAATGCTCACGGCCAGACTCGGCATGACAAGTTTCTGTCTTCTGCATGCAGAAGACGGAAACCTGAGAATGGAGTGCTGAACGCTGGTGTGCACCCAGTGTAAAGCCGCTTTGCTTGATTAAAAAAAGCCATTTTCATATACTCTGTTAGAACATTTAGAGTTAAAGGATTTCCTCGGATTACAAAGTTGCTGAAGGCTAAAGCCCCACGTTGCGGAAATGCAGTGGTAAAAAAACGCTGTTTTACAGTATCAGCAAACTGAATGAGATTTTGGTTAATCTCATCCCCACACAGTGGAAATAAACTGCCACAGAGAAGCTGAGTTTTCTAAAAACATAGTACCGTTATGTCAATTTAGCAGCGGAAACACTAATGTTCTACCTGTAGTTCTAATAAAGGAAGAAAAATGCTTTGAAAACCGCTGCGGAAAAAAATGCAATGTGTTTTTGCTGCGTTTCTCTATGTGGGTTTAGCCTAAAGCTGCAAAATAACCATCTTTGCAATATACATTGGCAATTGCTGCAGTGTCAGACTGCCGCCATTGTCCCCTCACCAGCTGACTGCTGACCAATAACTGGTTGCTGCAGTGGTGACATCATAGGGAACAACAACAGCTATGTTCCCCTGCTAACTACAGCAATTTGCGGGGGGTCAACCTGTGATGTATTACCAGTTTATTTTCATGGCACTTTTCTAACAAAATGAGATTCTATAGAAATATCCTTAGAAAGCTCAACTGCATTTTCTGAATTTATCAATTTAAATGGACTGCTGCACCTCAGTACACACAGCTCCATACATTGTGTAACTGAATAGTACTACAGCCCTCTCCCCACAGAGCTGTATCTGTTCCAAAGCATGGCAGTTCCTTCAATCACATGACTAGGGTGAAGGTTGAGAATCAAACCCCCACCAATATTTTATGTTGATAATCCAACGTATATTATGCATGAGTCACATTAACTAGTATAGGACCCATCCATGATACTCGCTGGATATCTTGCCCAGTGTGCAGTGGCGTCTCTCCTGCCTGACTGGACAAGTTAAAAAAAAATGGCTACATTGACATTTTGATAATGCACTACACCTATTTGGCTTGTCCTTTGCTTAGCAGGTTATTCTATGGATGCCATGAGCAAATAAACTATTTACTCGTGCTCTGTCTACTTTAACACAATATGTAAGGTGTGTCCATACAAAGACATACATAGTTTACATTGACATAAAAACTATTACATTACAAACCAGCATTGATGCTTTAGACAGTTTTTAAAATGAGCCCTTTTACCTGGGGACATCCATTCCTAAATGTTAAAAGACTGAATGCTACAAATGTTGCAATTCATCATCTTTAACCAAACGTATTGAACTATGTCTTTAAGGAACATGCACACGACCATATGCATAGCATGTTGCCAGCCGTGATTGAACAGCACAGATAGCATATGGCCATGCCTTCACAGCCCTATTGAATGCTTTCAGTGAGTCCGAGCCACAAAACAAACATGTATAGGACCTGTACACTGGCCCGTTATAATATACATGACACAGTGCAGTGTGGGCAAATAGCCTTAGGGTCCATTCACATGGAGTAAACGCATGTGTATTTTGGCAAAATTCACGTGTAAAAAATACACGTGTAAAACTAAGACTCCCATTGACTTCAATGACATTTTTTTTTACACGTGTAAAAAAAAACACGTCAAAATACACGTGTAAAATGTCATTGAAGTCAATGGGAGTCTTATTCTTACACGTGTATTTTGCCAAAATACACACGCGTTTACTCCATGTGAATGGACTCTTACTCTGGCTGGCCTAGACAATGACATCTGATAGGATGTATTAGTCATATGGGAAGTAACACTGATTTTTCTCTGGGGGCAGGTTCTCTGTGTGCTGTATGTCATGCAGTGTTACCTACGTCTTGTATAGTATTCCCTAATTTCCATCAAAACTAAAAGGATAGGTCATCAATTGAAGTTCCAAGGGGGTCCGATACCGAAGACCCCTTCCACCAAGAATCTGCAGTAGTTGCCATCTAAGGCCTCGTTCACATCTGTGTTGGTAGTCCGTCTGGGGGAGTCCACATGAGACCCCCCGAACGCAATTGCAAGCGGTGTGTCAGTGAAAGCACACGGACCCCATAGACTATAATGGGTTCTGTGTGCTTGCCGTCAGATCTCCGCAGGGATCATGCAGACAGGAAAGTAGTTCACAATCTACTTTCCTATCCACATGATTCGTGCAGGCAGCGCGTGGCTAGCACATGGACCCCATTATAGTCTGGGTTCCGTGTGCTTTCACTGGCACACCGCTTGCAGTTGCATTCGGTATTCCGTTCGGGGGGTCCCCATCCGGACTCCCTGAACAGAATACTGAACGAAGGGTAACCTTCGTCTTGATTAGTATACCCTAATTTGCATCCAAACTAAAAGGATAGGTCATCAGCTTAAGTTCCATAGGGTCCGATACCCTAGACCCCTTCCACCAAGTATCAGCAGTAGTTGCCATCTAAGTCTCATCCAGACAAATGGGCTGAACTTCCATACCAAGCACAGCCACTATACATATGTATGGTTCCCTGTGCTTGGTAAGTCCTGAATAGGCACTGCTCACTTAAATGCTGCAGTCTTCTCAAACAGCTGATCGACAGGGGGCCTGGGTGTTGTACACCTGTCAGACTGCAACTGATGACCTATCCTAAGAATAGATTGTCAATTATTAAGCATTTAAGTCCCCTTTTAGGGCCTAATTCAGTCTCCATTCCTCTGGAATTTTATATAAAAGTTAGAGAGTAACCAATCTTCTCGTCTGTTTTTGGAAATCACTTGTGCCCTTTTCCATCACAAGAGTACACATAAATACTGCTTATAAACAAGGACTAAAAACTTAGATGATCTAGTATTGAGAATACAATAACTAAATGTTTCTTTTGTTTTCTTGTGGTTTAGAACTGTAATGGTTGTATCTGAGGCCAATGTTCTCCTTTGTGCTTTTCTCCTGTTGCAAAGAACAGACTCTAGGAAGAAAAACCCCCAAAACATTAGCACAGGCCATTGATGGTCTTCCTGTTGGGACGAGTTCATATTTTGGACCAGGTAACAAGGACAAATTGAGACCTCACATACGGCCATGTAAACCCATCTAGAGATAACTGTAATATGTTTACCAGAGTGTACAGTATTTAAACATAGGATTAGCTTATTTTATTCACCATCTTTTAAGTACATTGTAAACTAAAATGTAATTTAACCTAAATGTACTGTATACAGAATAATAAAGGATTTGTTTTGTACTATGATAATGTGGTTTTAGTCATAAATTTCAATACTATAAAGAGAACCTGTCACTTTGATAATGTCTGATCGATGAGTAGCACATTAAGAACAATTGGAGCAGACAAATTGATATATACTTTTTAATAACAATTTCATTTATTTTATTGAAATATTGGTTAATTCTTTTAACTTTTCTTTTTTAAATGTCTATTTTATTTTAAAATGAATTACCGTATATACTCGAGTATAAGCCGAATTTTTCAGCACAGTTTTCGTGCTGAAAAAGCCCCCTTCTGCTTATATTCGAGTGAAGCAAAAAAATTTTTTTTTTCCTTGGGGGGGGGGGGGAGGGTGTTGGTCTATGACCAGCCGCAATAGTAATGTATAGAACCTCCCATACAATAGTGGGGGGAAAAAAAGAAGCTTTAGAAAAATAAAATAAATAAAAGCTCTAAATCCCTCTGTTCCCTAGAATACATATAAAAGTAGAAAATGATTGTGAAACACATACACATTAGGTATCCCTGTGTCTGAAAGTGCCCGGTCTACTGAATATAGGGGATCTGCAGTGCTCCTGTTCCATCAGGAAGGGGTTAATAGGAGCACTGCAGATACCCTATATACAGCCAGGCTGAATTCCAAGTGGGGGGGAAAAAAAAAAAAAAAAAAAAAGCAGTCCTCAGGGAAGGGGCAGACAGACAACCAAAACACCCCCTCCCCTTCCCCAGCAACTACTTCACCCAAAAACTCCAACCATTTTATTTTTTTAAATTTTCCAGTAGCTGCTGCATTTTCCCCATAGGCTTATACTTGAGTCAATAAGTTTTCCCAGTTTTTTGTGATAAAATTAGGGGCCTCGGCTTATATTCGGGGTGGCTTATACTCGAGTATATACGGTACATACAATTGAGGAAAAAACACAAATACATCTACATTATCTTCCTAAAAAGATTAAAAATCCAAACTATGTCGTAAACCAAATTATCCCAGATGGCTGTTACTTGTATCGACCATCATGTATTACTTACGCTAGGTTCACACTAGCGTTCGGCACTCCGTTCTGTGGTTTCTGTCTTTTGCATTCAGAAGACGGAAAGCTGTCAGACCGGGTCCGGCCGTGAGCGTTTTATGCTCTCCGCCGCAAAACCGTTTTTTTTTTTTTTTTAAATCGGACACAGAGTACTGCATGTCCGACTGTGTCCGATTTAAAAAAAAAACTTTCGCGGTGGAGAGCATAAAACGCTCACGGCCGGACATCTTTTAAACCCATTCATTTGAATGGGATTGAAAGAGTCCTGCAGGTTTCCGCCTGCAGAACAGAGACCCAGGCGCAGATGTGAACGAGCCCTTAGTATGGATCTATAAGGTAAAGAAAAATATAACATACAGTGTTGGCCAAAAGTATTGGTACCCCTGCAATTCTGTCAGATAATACTCATTTTCTTCCAGAAAATGATTGCAATCACAAATTCTTTGGTATTATTATCTTCATTTAATTTGTCTTCAATGGAAAACCACAAAAAGAATTGTCAAAAAGCCAAATTGGATATAATTCCACACCAAACATAAAAAAGGGGGTGGACAAAAGTATTGGCACTGTTTACAAAATCGTGATGCTTCTCTAATTTGTGTAATTAACAGCACCTGTTACTTACCTGAGGCACCTAACAGGTAGTGGCAATAACTAAATCACACTTGCAGCCAGTTGAAATGGATTAAAGTTGACTCAACCTCTGTCCTGTGTGCTTGTGTGTACCACATTGAGCATGGAGAAAAGAAAGACGACCAAAGACCTGTCTGAGGACTTGAGAAGCAAAATTGTGAGGAAGCATGAACAATATCAAGGCTACAAGCCCATCTCCAAAGACCTGAATGTTCCTGTGTCTACCGTGTGCAGTGTCATCAAGAAGTTTAAAGCCCATGGCATTGTGGCTAACCTCCCTAGATGTGGACGGCAAAGAAAAACTGACGAGAGATTTCAACGCAAGATTGTGCAGATGGTGGATAAAGAACCTCGACTAACATCCAAACAAGTTCAAGCTGCCCTGCAGTCCGAGGATTCAACAATGTCAACCCGTACTATCCGTCGGCATCTGAATGAAAAGGGACTGTATGGTAGGATACCCAGGAAGACCCCACTTCTTACCCAGAGACATAAAAAAGTCAGGCTGGAGTTTGCCAAAACGTACCTGAGAAAGCCAAAAACGTTTTAGAAGAATGTTCTCTGGTCAGATGAGACAAAAGTAGAGCTTTTTGGGAAAAGGCATCAACATAGCGTTTACAGGAAAAAAAAGAGGCCTTCAAAGAAAAGAACACGGTCCCTACAGTCAAACATGGCGGAGGTTCCCTGATGTTTTGGGGTTGCTTTGCTGCCTCTGGCACTGGACTGCTTGACCGTGTGCATGGCATTATGAAGTCTGAAGACTACCAACAAATTTTGCAGCATAATGTAGAGCCCAGTGTGAGAAAGCTGGGTCTCCCTCAGAGGTCATGGGTCTTCCAGCAGGACAATGACCCAAAACACACTTCAAAAAGCACTAGAAAATGGTTTGAGAGAAAGCACTGGAGACTTCTAAAGTGGCAGCAATGAGTCCAGACCTGAATCCCATAGAACACCTGTGGAGAGATCTCAAAATGGCAGTTTGGAGAAGGCATCCTTCACATCTCAGGGACCTGGAGCAGTTTGCCAAAGAAAAATGGTCTAAAATTCCAGCAGAGCATTGTAAGAAACTCATTGATGGTTATTTTGTCTAAAGGTTGTGCTACCAAATATTAGGCTGAGGGTTCCAATACTTTTGTCCGGCCCATTTTTTGGAGTCTTGTGTAAATTGATCAATGATTTGACTTTTTTTCATTCTTTTTTGTGTTTTTTCATTGCAAGCAAAATAAATGAAGATATTACTACCAAAGAGTTTGTGATTGCAATCATTTTCTGGAAGAAAACTAGTATTATCTGACAGAATTGCAGGGGTGCCAATACTTTTGGCCAACACTGTATACAGCGATAATAACAGTTCACCTCCTCCCTCTCCTGACAGTACTCCTCAATAGGCGTTCCTCCCCGCTCTCACAGTACAGCGCTATAGGCGCTGCTGTGAGGAAGGGCGTTCCTGACTGACTGTCAGGAACGCCCTTCTGACGATGAAGAGCTACGGTACCGGCACCGATAGCTCTTTACTGGGGGCACAGATCTTGAAAACCGACAGTGTACTGAATTCATCGCGCTGTCATCTTTCTAGCGGTGTACAAAACCGCATTTGCTCCAAGTGATGAAAAGTCTTCTTTAAGGGCCCTTGAGTGTGAGCCACTACACTAACATTCTAGACAAATAAGCTGGCTATCCCAATGATTAACCAAACTTTTAAAGGGTGTCTGTCATCAGAACGTACCATATCAGTCAAGCCCTGCAGTTAGATCGGTTAGGGTCACCTGAATCTGTGTTTTCCCTTTGAGAACTGATACCTCCATTACTAAGATATTGCACTTTTTTTTTTCTAAAATGAAAATGAGCACTTTGGAGCAATTAGGGCAATGCTTTTGCTCCAAAGATGCAAATGGCCACACCCTCATTTCCTCCAAAGAACTAATTTGCATATTAATAAAAACAGTGATATCTTAGGAATGGAGGCACTAATTCACAAGGTGGCTCAGAGGTTAATACTGCAGTCTTGCAGCACTGGAGTCCTAGTTTTGTATCTTCTCCCAGTGTTTGCGTGGCTTTCCTCCCATACTCTAAAGACATACTGATAGGGAATGTAGATTGTGAGCCCTATATGGGACAGTGACTGACAATGTCTGTAAAGAGCTGTGCTGCTCTATAAGTAAGCTAAATAAATGCAAGGTTTAAACACTGTTTGATTCAGGTGACCCTAAACTGTCTATCTAGGTCTTAATAAGTTGCGTTTTGGTGACATGCTCCCTTTAAACTCAAACCAGGAATATTTAAAATAGTCCAATTTATAGTCTGAAATAGTAAATTCCTGTGTGCCGAAGTCTGTAGCAGCTTGCAGAAGGCTCTACCATGCCCTTCTCGCAGTTGTTTATAGTGGGCCCCACATAGACAATCCCCCTCAATTACATAAAACTAGGTATCACATCAGCATATTACTCAGACCCAGGCCAATGGGACTAACAAAACAGCCTTGGTACTGTACCAACATGGTTCCCCTCTAATTCCTTGTCCCCATTTTTTTTTTTTTATCCTTCACCTAAAGTATTTCACCAATACTTGCTAATAGAGATGAGCGAGTACTGTTCGGATCAGCCGATCCGAACAGCACGCTCGCATAGAAATGAATGGACGTAGCCGGCACGCGGGGGATTAAGCGGCCAGCGTCAAAGCGGAAGTACCAGGTGCATCCATTCATTTCTATGGTGCGTGTTGTTCGGATCGGCTGATCCGAACAGTACTCGCTCATCTCTACTTGCTAACATTTCAAAGGCCAAAATCTGAATGTTAAAGTCCACCCAAGAACTCCCATTTTGATGTGGTGTATAAGACCTCTCCCTTTTGTGGCCCTGTTCCCTAAATTGCAACAGTTGGGACTATTAGTATGTATGCCTGGCACCAGAGTGGTAGATTACATTGACTGGGACATGGGTTCTCTAGCCCAGTAGAATTCTGGCATGGCTCTGGTTTGCTGTAGCCCGGTGATGTGGTACAGAGCAGCGTCCATATTGGTCTCAGGGTCCAATGTGTCCAATCTTTTAAAGAACCACCACTAAAAAAAATTTGCTCAAAAAAAGTGGTCTCTGGTTGGATTAGGGGGTGGTCTACTAATAGAGGGGCAGCTTCCATGGAATAGTTCTTCAAAGGGTGGTGATGTTCTTCCCAAAGGAGTGACCTTCTAGAAAGGTAATTGCATTCCCCATAATATACCACTTCTGGAGCATATTCCAATAATTGTATACTGTGCCAATCCTCTTACAATCGTATGAGTAAGTTGACAGAAGTTACCAGCTGGAGGTTGTGTCCCTGAACACTCAATGTCCTATCAGTGCTTACAGTAACAGACCTTGTAGGGACAAACCCCTTGAATTGTTTCAGGAACACAAACATTTACTGAGAACAGACATATTAGGAGTGCTTACGGGTCCTCTAAGCATTGCTGGTCAGTATATCTTTAGTATTTCTGAAATAAGAGTGCCTGCATGTTATAGTCAGGGGATAATCATACACATCAGGGAGAGTGTTTGCCTACATAGGCAGTACGGAGACTTACAAGTCATTCCTGCTCCGCTAGGGATTCTGGGTAAAAATATGCAAATCTATTCTCCAGGATGTAATTAGGAGAACAGTGCACCCTGTATGCCGTCCTCTAGAGGGCTGCCTATGTAGGCAAACACTCTCCCTGATGTGTACGATTATCCCCTGACCCTGGTCTATAGTCTCTCACTCTGCCAAATCAGTATCCCTATGATATGCTGAGGATGGCCCAATAGGCTGAAACAGCGCTGTCCATAGCTGGGAATCTGTTCCTTTTGGAATAGAAATACTAATTTGGCAATTAAATCCACATCATAATTAATTAGGCTTTATAACTGAGTCATGCATGATGTTAAGGATGCTGCCCTCTAGAGGGCGGCATACAGAGTGCACTGTTCTCCTAATTACATCCTGGAGAATAGATTTGCATGTTATAGTGTGATATCAGGGACATCCAAGAAGTGCTAGACCACCCCCTGACTGTTTTCTATATGATAAGGTAAAGCATAGGTCTGTGTATTTAGAAGGAGTATGTGCAGCAGAGCTGTATATGCGTAAAGATGTCTAAATATACTGTAAGGAGAAGACTGTGTATATAACAGTGTGTATGTAGAGATGAGCGAACACTATTAGAAACAGCCGTTCCGAATAGCACGCTCCCATAGAAATGAATGGACGTAGCATTAATTTATATGGGAGCGTGCTATTCGGATCGGCTGTTCCGAATAGTGTTCGCTCATCTCTATGTGAATGTACTGTGTGCGGCATGTGTTTTGTGCAGCAGAGCACAGCTTATAGTCAGATGAGTCTTGTCTCACTGTTCATGTACATACTTATTTTAGTTTGTATCCTGTACAAATGACAGAGTCCTCTTCATTACTTGGTGAAAGGAGGTTTACTTAGAAAATTTATGTTTTTCATTACACGCAACACAAGATCTAGACAACAGCATACAAAGGTTTGGAATTTTGTTTACATCATGGATTGTGAGGCTTTTCCAACATCTTGAGACCCAATCTTCCTAGCATCAATAGGCTGTGTGGAGGGAAAAAAAAATACAAGTTATTAAAAAAACAAAACAAAAGAAAACCCAACAAAATATAGCAAGACAGAACATTGTGGAAGAGGAGCTTGATTATTTACATAGTAATCTTTTTGCTGTATATTTCATATTATTCTATATAAAGCTATCGTTTGAATTTTGTACATGTTGAAAAATTCAGATTCAGGAATTTAACAATCACTATTTCTGCCTGACCAAACTCCGCACCAGCCAGGCCGAATGCTTCCCATTTACAATAGGAGTTATCAGGCAAAATCTGCTAAAGTATAGAGCCTGACGCTTATTTTTTCCACTAACTGAAAAAAATGAGCTAGAGGGGAGGGGGGTAATTATAAAAAAAAAAAAAAAAAAAAAAAAAAAAAAACCACCACACACACACACACACACAACATCTGTCTCATTAAAATGAATGAGAGGCAGATTTTAGGACACCTCAAATTCAGCCATGTGAACATACACCAATTTTAGGGTATCTCCCCATGCTAGCTTTGTGATCACTTTAAATTTATCCTTGGCTACTATAGGACATGGAATAATCAAAGGATTTGAGTGGGGCTGATCATTGCCGTCCTGCATCCCCAGGACCACGAGATAGAAAAGGGTCCTGGACAGCTATGTCAGACAGCCCCACAGAATAAATGGAGAGGCCATGCTCATGTTTAACTTAAGGTCCTAGCCTATTTTTATTATTACTAGAGATGAGCGAGTACTGTTTGGATCAGCCGATCCGAACAGCACACTCGCATAGAAATGAGTGGACGTAGCCGGCACGCGGAGGGTTAAGCGCGCCGGCTACGTCCAAGCGGAAGTACCAGGTGCATCCATTCATTTCTATGGAGCGTGCTGTTCGGATCAGCTGATCCCAACAGTACTCGCTCATCTCTAATTATTACACATCTGTTTTTTTCCTCCCACATTCCAGGGATCATCATTTTCTTCATTTTTCGGATCACAGAATCACATAATGGCTTCTTGTTTGCGGAACAAATAGTGAACACAGTGATTTAATTAAACAACATGTGTATATCCCAAACATAGTCCTTGGGGATATTAAAAAGCTGTGTCTCAATCAATCCGCACCGCAGTGACCACCTTAGTGAGAGACACAAAGCCTAATGCTTCCCTCAGCATGTACGTGGCTACTGCTGTTATTATGGTTCTCACCAATAGATATAGACCTAACTAATGACCAGCATTGGACCATTCATATCAGTATGGTGGATTTAGATAGATCTAACAGCTGGCATTTGACTCCTCTCCACATCGCCGCACAGCTAGTGTTGGCCACCATGTGGCAGATATTATTGCCAGATCAATTCAGTAACAACCCTTGATGTCTTAATACAACTACTATAGCTGCCTCTAATGCTGTGGCATTCAAGTGGCCACAAACTCTGACTCAATCTAACGCGTTTCTACATGGGGACTCAACCTATAGTTCAGAGATATTTGGTGGATAGAGTAGTATAATGCTGGGGAGATACTAATGTCACTACTCTCCCCAGATTAGAGTCTCCCGGCCATGATAAATGGCTTTGAGCAGCGCCAGTGAACAGTCTAATTATATAAACAGCAAACCACGCCCCTCCTATGACATATTAGGAGGCGGTGGGACCAATCCCAACCCTCCACATCATCATATGGACAGGGGATGGTGCCTCTCTCCAACACACCCATTGGGAGGGGAGTTGTGAGAAGTCAGTTCAGCGTCTCCAGTAACTCACTATGCAGTATACCCAAAATACTTGCAGGATAAACCCTGTACTTGCTAAAAGAGACAGTGAGGAGGCATTTACCAAAGATAAACCAAATTACATAAAGAGGTTGTTTATAATGTAAAGGTGGCTGCTGACAGGTTTGATATTTCAAATAGCGTTATAACAATGTTACTGTACACCAACAAGGATCAATACATTGGTTAAAAATGGCACCAATCGCATTTAAAACAACAGTGTTTTTATTAATCTAGTGCTGTTAACTCACAAGCGCAGTTTTAATAGCAATGTCAATATATTTAATCAATCGTTACATAAGGGGCTATATATCATCTGAGCCCATACAGTATAAGATGCCAGGGTAAAATCTATTTGTCATAATGAAGGACAGTCTTTTGCTACATATTTATTTTCCCATACGAGTCAGTTGAAATGATTGTCCTGCATGTATACATATCTGTGAGGTGGTCCCCATAGTAAACCAGCCACTTTCGTCAGTACTGGGACACTCCCCTCCCCCTATTTATTTTTAGACTTCATGTACGATCCATTTTTTTGTAGGAGTTTAATGCTTCAGTGTACAGTACAATGAGGTCAATATTGAGGAGGTGCAATAATAAATAGAATAGGTACTTGGAATAAACTATTCCCCAAGCATGTACACCCTCTGTATATACTTAGTAATACAATATAGACTAGTCAAATGTTCAACAAGACAGTTGCAGCTGGGTGTGGTGACTATGTGGAAAACTGCATGACATTGTGTGATAGTAACAGTCTATAGATAAGCAGCAACACGCTTCATTTACACTGTATGAATTAGAAAAGAACTGCATGCTGACAAAGTTACAGAAGGGACAGTGTGAAAAGTAAATGGTCCGCACCGTTTATATGACAAGGGCACTTTAAACACAGGCCAACAGCACCCACCATTTCTTGTGGCTGCACAGCACACAACACTTAACTTCTATTAGCGTAAATGGACTTTAAGACTACAATAATGATGCAATATCTAGTGAGAGCCATTAACATTATATCTGTGGGGTCTAACTTCTGGCATCACAGCCCGATGGAGCACTGTCAAGTACAGTGTCCCACTGTTCAGTGTTTACCAAACATGGCTCTCTCCATTTTCTAGTGCCTAATATTGGAGCTCAGTTTCAAGTGGAAAGCTTCTTTAAACCTTCATAGAAAGTTTGAAGATGCAGCAGTTTCCCCTTACTCAGTACTATTATGTCACGCAGAGTGTATACTTAAGACCTTTCATATCCTTGTGAGATGTGTGGACTTACATACTGATAGAAAGGGTGTTTTCCCGGTATGCACCCTGAAGATATCAGTACAGTTACTTTCTCCAGCAATGAGCATATCAGGAAAGCTGACAGTGTGCTGAATTCAGTGCATTTTCAGCTTTCTAGCGGTATGCAATACTACACATCTCTGAGGACATGAAAGGTCCTCTATAATACTCAGCACTGTAATAGTACAGACCTGTGCCTGCTGCTGCACTACACAGCCAAAACCAGGACTAACCACCAGAGACGGAAAATACTCCGATGGCTTAACCACTTGGATGCCATGATCTATAGCGATCACAACATCCAGATCAACACCTCTTTCTTCCTCCAAGGGATTGTCAATGGCAGCCAAAAGGCAGAGCAAAAATATATACTGCAACGCACAGATTAATATATTTTGCTCACCTCGATTCTACCCAAAATAAGGAGAAAAAAAAAAAAAAAAAATTAAAAATTGGTACCAAGAAAAAAATAAAAATAAAAAAACCCAACAACTTGCCCCACAAATAAAGAGCACTTACATATCTCCGTCCACAAACAAGTAAAAAAGTGACAGGCGTCAGAATACAGTGACTCCAGGAAAATCGTTCATTTTCAAAAGACATTTTATTAGTAAACGTGGTAAAACATAATAGACCTGATATTAATATGGCATCGCCGTATTCATAATGACCACACTGGTGAAGCTGCCATGTAATTTTTAATGCAGAGTAAAGTGGCGCAAAAACAAAATGCAAAAATAAATGATAGAATTGTGGAATTTAAAAAAAAAAAAAAAAAAGTGTTAATAAAAACACTAAATCAAAACATTATTTGTACCCCAAAATGGAGTCATATAAAAGTACAACTCAGCATGTAAAGAATAAGCCTTTACTTGTGAAGTTATGAATTTTGGAAGATTTTACCCACTTCTTCCTGTTCCTCTGGAACCCACTTGCACTAGGTTAAGTTTTCTGATTATAGAACCCCCTCATCTGATGACCTCTTTGTGCAAGTTGATGGCTGCAACCAATTACAGGCCTCAGTGGTGACCTGTTCTCAAACGGCACATCACATCAGTCATGAGCAGTTTGTGAAGAGGTCACCATTGAGTCTGCCACCACTATCTGGTCCAGAGCATACTGTGCCTCTAGTGGCCAATCAGCAGTAGGCACTGGTAAACTCACTCACATATGTAGTATTATATTCCATCAGAGAATGCACACTAACACATGAGAACAGAATTTCTCATTGTTTATTATAATTTACCTATAAAGCAGTACAGTATAATATCATAAGCACCTTCGCTGGTACACATGAATGCTAGTACCCTAGGCATATGGACTGTATATATGAGAGGTCCCAGTCATATTCAGAGTTAGTAAAGGGTTTACTTACACATATACTTAGATATAAACAATACATATTAAATGGATAAACCCAATGAAGATGTACTCGCCTGGCACCAGCAATAATTCCAGCAGGCATGAACTTTCCCGAGTTGTAGAATCGGTATCCCATCACTCCTGCCAATGTGCCTGAAGCAACTTGAATATAGAGCAAAGAAAGGATTACATCAAGCACATAAGTCCCTCACCTCATCATTCTGCAACTAATTTAAATAACAATGCCAGTAAGATAAAATAGTTAAGTCAAACTAATAATAGCTGCATCTTTAGAGGCACTGGTACTGGGCGGTTCTCCACCCATATTTATCTTTATAAAAAGCTGCAACTTTACAAGAGCGGTTTCTTTTGAAGTGCCAATCCAACCTTTAAGAATAGCTGAATCAAGGCTGACCATCTGGTTTCTACAGATCCACTTCATTGGCAGATCAAAGACATTGTCTTGTGATAAGGGGATATCAGTCGGGTAAGCAGAGAGCGGCTTCTGCACACAGCAAACAACTATGCCCTCTAGTACTTATGAACTCAACCAGTGGTGGATCTACCCAAGGCAGTATATAGGTCATGTTTGTAGGGAGTACATGGTGTAGAAAAAAAGAAACACTGGTGCACCAAAGTCTCTAGCAAACATCTTTCACCACAGTCAGTGGTCAGTGGTATTGAGAAGGAAATGGAAGAGGTCTTCTTGTCAGAGATAATCTTGAAGGTACTTACTCAGTGAAACCCAGATGTTCTTTGAGTCTTGTGACATTTGATAGGCTCCCAGGCCAGCCAAACCTCCAAAAAGAAGGCCAGCAGCAAGAGATGGAACACTACCTGAACAGAAGAAACATGGTTATGGTTATAACATTCATCTTGTATAGTATAGAATGGAGCAGCAGGGAGACATTGGAGAGCCTGGCGGCGTCCTAGCAAGAGCCTGATAGTATTAGGTAATATTTCTAGTTTCCTTCAAGATAACATCATTTTAGGAGGATATTTGTAGAACAGGGAACCTACAGCACTACCTCACAGTTATCTAACTTCAGACAGTGGTGTCAAATGTATAATTACATCTTGATCTCAAGAATACTTTAACACTTGGACCTCACATAGACAGGGTGTTTCAGCAGGCTACAGTAGTAGATGTCGAAAGCAGACAATCTACTCCTATTGAAGTATTCCTGAGCTTCAATATCCCAATGCCATAGCCATGTAGTGATCTATTACTTGAATAGGAGAAGACTGAACCAGTTCTCCATCAATTACTGCAGCTTTCAGCACTCAGAGGCCACTGGATCAATTGATTTGTGTGAGGTTTTCCCAACCACTATCAGGACATTGCCATACAGATGACATGGTCACATTTGGCTGCTGCTCATCACTTTACACACATACCTGCTTTTACATAGCCGATGACCCCTCCTGAGGCGACGAGAGCTGCATATCCGAAACCAAACCACTCCACGCCCATTCTACAATAGAATACATCATTACAACTCACACAAGAAACATAACTGAGCAGACAGAGGCCGACACAACCTCCCTGCAGCTATGGTGAAGGGAACTGCAGTGTTTACCTTTCTTTCTTCCACTTACGGGTTTGCAGCTACTTATGTATTTTTGGGATTCATCACTAGTTTTCTCTAAAAAATACATTGATACTATAGGGTGTGAACACAGCCAACTAGAAAGTAAAAGCACATTATACATGCAGAAAAGGATATACACAAACGTACCAATTTTCTGCCAAAACATGTTGCTAAATTGTAGGGTTTAAATAGTCACGTAACCCCTGCACCCCTTTTTTCCTATGGGTCAGAAAAAGTGGGTGGAGACTCATATTACAACTCATTTACTAAGCATTTCTGCTACTTGAGTGTGAATTAGGTCAATGTTCATTAACATCTTCCTTCAAAAATATAATAGACCGGTACCCAAAACAACAGAACAACAGCATCGCTTCTGTCGCTGCTGGCTTCATGCAGGGCAGGAGCATAGCGATGTTGCAGGCATCTGTGCCGGCGTCTAACCCTCCCCGGCATCCTCCTATTACAGCGGATGCCGGGTCTGTATTCGCATTGTGAAGGCTAGACTGGTCTCACTATCTATGAGCGTGCACGCAGGGCCGGCGGCATCTCGCTGCTGGCTTTGCATATGTAACCCCGCTCACCAATGACGCAACAAAGCAGGAAGACAGAAGATTTTACAGCAACGAAGACTGGTGAGTATGCGGCGTGGGAATACCCCTTTAATTTATAAAAATGTAAGAGCTCTTCACATGTAGGATGATTGACTTGTGTTATCAGGCTCTCTATTGGCCTGTATCATTTTTAGGGTTAGGTGTTTTTGCGCTGAATCCTTTGGCACGTACAGTAGTTTAATGCAGATAGCCCTCACATTTACATAGGTTAATGTAATAAGTTTCTAGTTTTAGGTATACCCAGTTTAGGGAGCGACACTTCTACATTTTTTAGAATCTTCCTGAATATACAGATGTAAAATTAAGGAAAATATTCAGCGTAATACTGACTCCCCCCCGTTGCTGGAATCAGTCAGTAAGGAAGGGACTACCAGTAGAATGGAGGCCTGGCACAGACACCAATGGCTGTAGACACTCCGGTAACTGACACAGACAAGTAATGCGCAGCATATACAGCACCTGAAGATGACCATATTAACTACAATTCTATATAGTGGATAGAACAGGAGTTCCCCTTTAAGTATGTAAGAGAAGAAAAAGGAACAATGTATTGCAGCCTCAGCCAATTGCAACAGTGTGCACTAGGAGTAGTCTCAGAGTCAAAGCTTGCATAACTCCGAGCAGTCCTATGAGTAGCGCTGCAGGCCTTCAGCACCAGTGACAGTGGTGACAGGCTCCATAGTCCTACAACAGACTCACACAGTGTCCGGGTACACAAGGACAAGCCGTCCCTGGACGCGCACAGTACAAGCTCCCGCAGGCACTCCTGCAAGGTGTATATAGTCACGTGACTAAGTAGCGGCCGGGTCAGTACAAGGAATAGGTGCTGCAGATACACGTTACCTGACGGTGAAGGCGGACAGGACTGGAGACAGGCGCAGGGAAGGAGCGGCAACTTCTGTCTGGAAGGGAGGCGGGCTGCGGTCACATGATCTCTGCGAGCCACACGTGTTGTGTAAGGCCCGCCCACAAGAGCAAAGCGATCCACTACTCACATGCTAGCATCTATCTCAAGGCTAGGGCTACACAGTGCACGAATACTAAGCAGGTCGCCTTGTGGCTCCTTTACTCGTGTAAATAGTGCAATGACTTATCTTTTCCGACATAAGTGAATGAGTCGCAAGGTGACCCAGCCATCTCTGGGCGCGTGATTGGAATTCTGGTCCCAATCACTATATTGCCCTAGCCTAATGCTGGGTCACACCTGCGCTTAGGATTTTGTTCTTCCAGTCAACTTGGGGACCCAAAAAACGGAAACCCAATCTGCTTAAAAAGAGGTAACTCACTGACCCCATAGACTATAATAGGGTCCACACAGTTTCCACCCCAAAAAATGAAGAGGGAAAAGTCCTGTATTTTTCAAGTGGAATGGGGAACGGAATTCGCAAATGGAATCTGGGTACAGGGATGAATCTAGGCTTGGGTCACACCTCAGGGCTCGTTCACATCTGCGGCCCGGCACTCCGTACTTAGGTTTCCGTTTCCTGCCTAAAACACAGGCAGGAGACTTTCTCACCCATTCATTTGAATGGGTGAGAAAGCTGTCCGGCCGTGCGCGGCAGTGAGCGTTTTAGGCTCTCCGCCGCGAAACCGGGTTTTATAATCCGGACACAGAGTCGGACATGCAGTACTCTGTGTCCGGATAAAAAAATCCGGTTTCGCGGCGGAGAGCCTAAAACGCTCACCGCCGCTCACGGCTGGACCCGGTCTATGGTTTCCGTCTTCTGGCATGCAGAAGACGGAAACCATAGAACGGAGACCCCAAACACAGGTGTGAACCCAGCGTCAGTTGGGTGACGACCATTTGGGGACTCTGTCACCAATTCCACTTGAATTATGCAGAATGAAAAGTCCTGCAAGCAGGGAATTGGGGAAGGTGTTTGTGTAATGACAGTTCTACCCTTCACTAATAAGTAATGAACCACTGATTAATTCCAGGCGATTTCTCATTACTGACTGTAGTTTGGTTGGCAAGACCAGTAATGAGAAATAGTTTGCAATTAATCAGAGTTTCATTTACGTTTTAGGTAGTACTCAGACATTAATGATTTAAGGGGGTACACAGGGTATTATTAATTAGGGTCATTATTCATTTAGAGGCACTATTACTTAAAGGGGGCACACAAGGGTATTATTCATTTCCAGGGGGATTTTAGTTTACATATTTTATAGTTGGGGTAGCAGCGAGATTGAGATGTTGTGTAGGTGAGGGCAATATGGGTTGGGTAACAAAAACAAAAATATTGTCCAGCAAAAGACGGATCCAAAGTTATTTTATAAAACGTAACATTTAATGAAAAAAATCAATAAAACCATTCACAGAGACATAAAGTGAAAAAAATATGTATATATAGGCATGACATACCCAAACAGGAGAACAGAAAAAATCGAATTACATGCTGTTACCACTGTGATAACCGCTGACGCGTTTCAAGGCTTGTTCGATTTTCCTCTTAGTCATAGCGATATGGGTTGGGTGCCCAGGAAATTCAGGAGCCAAAGAAGTCTATGCTGCAAACTTTACAGAGACAAGTCACAGCTGGAAGAAGTGGTCATGGCGGTACAGATGGGTGAGATGAGAAATGTGAACGATCAGAGATGTCACCTGTAAGTCATAACATTGTTCTTGTAATGTATTTACCTAAATGGTCTTTACAGACTTGTGTAGAGCCGGTATATACCACTATATGGTCATCATATAATATTAATATCGGAATACCGATGGGGGGCCACTTAGACATGTTTGCTCCCTCCCCCCCACTGTGCTAAACCCCTAGCTATGCCTCTGATGGTAGCTTATGTAAATTGGAGAATCTTCCTAAATATATTGCTTTAGAAATTCTGCTTTGTTTGCCTCCTATGTAAACTTATTTCTCCCATGGTTTACACAGCATTACCATAACCACGAACCTGTGAGATAGGACAAGTGAGGTCAATTACTGCTCTGCTGGTAGGATAATCAGTTCAGCTAACTGCAGTTTAGTGATGAAGCAAAGTCTGTTATCTCTCTATGTAAATACACAGATAACACTGAGTCCCTCTCTACAATCATGTGCATATTATCTGATCTGCATAAGTATTGTGATTCTTCATAGTGTCCCGTTCAGCAAGGGGGGGATACAGGAAGTGAGAAGAAGAGACAACAGGCAAACTGCTGAAACAGTGAGATGGGAAAACCCCTTTAATTAAGGTACTCAAACAGAGTGTATTTATAACTGCGAGGTGTACAGTGTGTGTCACCATTCTTACATAGGGCTATTACCGGCAATAAACATTCCTAGGCCAATAGTAGTCCTGAATATCAGCCTGTCTAATAGGCTGAGGCCACATGTTGCAGAAACGCAGCAGTTTTTGTTGCAGTTTTTGCTGCGGTCTTTTAAGCCAAAGCAAAGAATGGCTACAAAAGGAATTGGAAATATATAGGAAGTACTTATACCTACTGCTCAATTGACTCCTGACTTTGGCTCAAAAAAATATAGCAAAACGTGCAACAAAAAAAGGCCTCATTTTGCGAAAAAGCAGCTTTTTTGTTGCATATTTTGCAGCTTGTTTTGGAGCCAAACCCAGGAGTGACTATCAAAAGAATTGGAAATATAAAGGAAGAATGTATACTTCCTTCTGCTTAATCCACTCTTGGCTTTGGCTCAAAGAAATGCTGAAAATTGTTGCAAAATCTGCAACAAAAAATAGCTATGTTTCCGCAATGTGTGGCCCAGGCATAAAGGGTTTTCTGGGCAAAAAAATCAATTTTCAAAAAAGGTTTGTTAGTGCTATTAATGGGTTAATAAGTGCACTCAAATACCTTTAGCAGTGTTTTGAGTGATTTCTGAGTTTTCCAGAAGCTCCTGGCATCCACTGTATTTGTGGACCTCTACATCTTCTTGTTCTGTGCCTTATCTACATCTCCAGTGATTCATTGGGCTGCACTCATGAACTCACTGCTGATTCACTCTTCCTCTCTTTCTTACTCATTCCCTCTCTCTGTTTCCCTAGCTAGCCTGTCTACTACACACCCAGCAGTCATCTTTAGACTCCTAGTTCTCACTCACTGAATAACCTTCTCCTTTGCTGTAGTATTGTAGTCACTTCCATGTATCATTATTACAGAGCTTCCAGCAGGAATTTTGAGCTCCCCTTCTCACAGTATAATGCTCCACATGGTATATAATGATCCACAGTCCCCCCCCTTCAATATAATGCTCCACGGTGGCCCCCACACAGTATAACATGCTTCACAGTGGCCCCCACACAATATAATGCTCCACAGTTGCTCCTACACATTATAATATGCTCCACAGTGGCCCCCGCAGAGTATAATATGCTCCACAGTGGCCCCAGCACAGTATAGTACGGCCCATAGTGGCTCATGCACAATATAATGCTTTACAGTGGCCCATGCACAGTATAATATGCTCTACAGTGCCCCCCCCCAAAAAAATATAATGCTCCACAGTGGCCCATGCACAGTATAATGCTCCACAGTGGCCCCCACACAGTATAATATGCTCCACAGTGGCCCATGCACAGTGTAATACAGTCCATAGTGGCTCACGCACAATATAATGCTTTACAGTGGCCCATGCACAGTATAATATGCTCCACAGTGACCCCTGCACAGTATATTATGCTCCTCAGTGGACTTTGACCAGCACAATACTCCACAATGGCCCCTGCACAGTTATGTGCGCCAGCTGGCTGCAGCCTCCTCTTTGTGACGTGCGCTGGCCATCCACGCATGCGCAACACATTGGGCGGCTGGCACACGTCACAAAGAGGAGGAGCATGGGGGCCTTATGATTAGATATCCATTTATCCTGGACAGCCCCTTTAGGATAAATGGCTGAATGCTGACTGTGATTACTTTGGCCAACCAGGACTCTAGCTGGCCATACACAACGCTATTGTGCTCAGTATTTTGCAGATCTTTCCATTATACTCTCTGTGGGATCCCTTCCTGGCTTTATGGACATACCCTAAAGCTGGTCATACACATCAGATTAAAGTCAAGTGTGATGCTTTGAGTTATATGAGCATATGAGCTCATTTCATATGGACGTGAAAAGATACTTTTTTTTTTTTTTTTTTTTTTTTTTTTTTACACAGCCAAGTGTACTCCCGAGGGATCCATGAAAATAACTCGACAATTGACGTTTTACTCATTTTCAGATCATTCAAATGGACAGTTAAAACAATGGTAGTATGAATAGATCCATAAAAGTCTATGGCGTCATGTGCTGGGCGATAATACCGCTAGCATACGCCCATGGAATCTTGTCATGTTCTTTGGCATGACAGGCCATATTTGCTTGATAGACACACAGCAGACTCCATTATAGGCTATCAGGTTTCCGCCATTTTTATATTGAAACTGGCAGCGAGAAAAGTCCTCTGAGCAGACTGTGAAGCTAGCCTAAGATATACCAGTGTCTATTTATAACCTTCCTCACTCGGTCACTCTCGGGGGACTAAGTAATGGCACAAACACATCAGTCTGCGTCTTTCTTGGCAGCTTGCGTGAAAGCAGATTTTAGCAGAGACTGTCTGTCTACACAAGGCCAGAGTGATGGTTGTTAAGAGAATTGTCTCTGAGGAACAGATCTCATCCATGCGCATGACTGAAATCATTAATAAATACCATCAGAGGGGTTACCCAGAGACTTTTCTCCCCAGAGAATTTTAAACTATTAGTACTCATTGTAGCAGTACCCTAGAGCTCATTTTTGGATTTCTCTACTGACATCAGCAAGTGAAGTCTTGGAAAGCTTCATGGGGTAGGAGGAGCAGGGAATGGTGGCTGTTGGATCAATATGCTATACATGGAGTTGTACCTATAGCACAATTAACAGTCTCCTTCCCTTTGTGTGCATTTGTCCTGCAGTAATGCAGGAGATCCTGTGTTTTATTTGTTTTAAATGCCCCATTGTGATGTCATGAACCCATATTGTGAGGTCACCGTGATCCATCTGTGATGTCCTAAAGCCCCATTATTATATCACTATGCCCTATTTTGAAGTCCTAAAGAAGTACCGTGTTGTCACAATGGTCCATTGTAAGGTCTTAAAACTCCAATGTAATGTTACAATAACACTTTTTGATGTCAGAATGCTCCATTGTGATTCCACAATGACCTGGTATGATGTCACAAAATCACATTGTGATATCACTACGCCCTATTATTATGTCATAAAGCCACATTGAGATGTCATAATAACTAGAGATGAGCGAACACTAAAATGTCCGCGGTTCGAAATCTGATTCGAACAGCTGCACACTGTTCGAATGGATTTCGAACCCCATTATAGTCTATGGGGGGAAATGCTCGTTTCAGGGGTACGCAAAATTCGATAAAATTCTACTTACCAAGTCCACGAGTGATGGTCGGGCTGGATTCTCCTTGAAGTCTTCTCCCGGCGCAGCGCCCCCGCGGCACCTTCCGGCTGGAATTCACTCTGCCTAGGCATCGGGGCCTAGGCAGAGCCGACTGCACATGTGCGATCAGCTTTGCCCGGCCCGACGCCTGAGCAGAGCCGACTGCGCATGCGAGGGCATGCCCGCGCATGCGCAGTCGGCTCTGCCTAGGCCGGATGACTAGGCAGAGTGAATTCCAGCCGGAAGACGCCGCGGGGAGGCTGCACGGAGAAGACTTCTAAAGGTAAGAGAAGAACCAGCGTTGATTGGCAGAATGTATAGCATAATAATAGTATAATATGTAGTTATGGTTCTGCATCGAACCTTAAACTTCGAACAGCTAGTAGTGTTCGATCGAGTACGAGTATTTCGAATACCGTATTATTCAATCGTACACCTACTTGATCGAACACTACTCGCTCATCTCTAATAATCACCCATTGAGATGTCATCAAATTAAACCCGATTGTCATGCTGCAATAACCCAATGAGTATTGAGATGTCACAAGGCCCCATTGTGATTTCAAAAAGACCCATTGTGATGTCATAAAGTGTCATTGTGTACTGTAAAGAACAAAAGTGTAGAAAAGCATTCTCTTAAAGGGGTTGTCCCATCACAAGGATCCTATCTACACTCACCGGCCACTTTATTAGGTACACCTGTCCAACTGCTCGTTAACACTTAATTTCTAATCAGCCAATCACATGGCGGCAACTCAGTGCATTTAGGCATGTAGACATGGTCAAGACAATCTCCTGCAGTTCAAACCGAGCATCAGTATGGGGAAGAAAGGTGATTTGAGTGCCTTTGAACGTGGCATGGTTGTTGGTGCCAGAAGGGCTGGTCTGAGTATTTCAGAAACTGCTGATCTACTGGGATTTTCACGCACTACCATATCTAGGGTTTACAGAGAATCTGTGTCGGCATCTGTGCCGGCGTCTACACTCCTCAGCATCCGCCTCTCTATTACAGCGGATGCCGGGTCTGTATTCGCATATGCAAAGCCAAGCGGCGAGATGCCGTTGGCCCTGCGTGCACGCTCATAGACCAGTCTAGCCTTCACAATGCGAATACAGACCCGGCATCCGCTGTAACAGAGATAGGTGGATGCCGGGTCTGTATTCGCATTGTGAAGGCTAGACTGGTCTCACCATCTATGAGCGTGCCCGCAGGGCCAGCGGCATCTCGCCGCTGGCTTTGCATATGTAACCCCGCCCACCAATGACGCAACAAAGCCGGAAGAAAGAAGAATTTACAGCAACGAAGACTGGTGAGTATGCCACGTGGGAATACCGCTTTAACACACCATCAACAGGATAAGGCAGTCCAGTCAAAGACACATTTGGGGAAGTTAGCTCGGTAGAAACAGTGGTGCGGACCCAAACAGTCAAGACACAAAATATGCAGCAAACTGGTTTATTTAGAAAAAAAAAAAAGGAAAATAAACCTTGACTTCAGGCACCAAATAAACAAAACAAAATACAGCCTTAACTTCAGGCAAAAACAAAATAAAAACCTGCTCGTTTGAGCGAATAGCTAGAAAGTAGGATAACCTAATTATACGTGTGGCTTACTTCCAGCCACATGAACAAAAGAGGAGCAATATAGTCTCACCGGACTCAGGGTTACAGGACAGAGCCACACACCTCCTTTCACCTCATGGAACTGCATTGCAATGCAGGGTCTGCAGCCTTTTCTGGCCCAGTATTGAGCCCAGGATCCACACCTGGGCTGAGGCCTACTCCAGATCCGCCCTGGGCCACACATGTCAGAAACCTGGGGCTGATATATCTGGACTCCAGCACTCTGCCTGTCACCTTCTCACACACACTAAAATGATCATCATAATGAGTCCAGTTACTGCATGAAGGAAAGCACATGCATCCCAATGTCCTGCAGCTCCAATAAGGTAGAACATTAGCCATGTACAATATGTGTAGATATACAGCAGCCAGCCATCAATCACCGCTAAGAGGGGCAGGAAAGGAGAGACGGGAGTGTTCTCATGTATACATCAGACTCATAAACTAGTAATATTCTTTTATCCCTTTTATCAGTTAAATGTGAATGGTGCAGGAAATGGCTCCAGTATTTTAATCAACCCTAGGGAGGGATGACTAGTAGCAATTCCCAAGTTCAGATTGGACTCTGTGCGTAACAGTTTAGGGTCTCTGCTGTACATTACAGTGGAGACCCGGTGGCTATTGGGGCCACTCTGCAGCAGAGCAGCTGCCATGATTGAAGACCCTCCATCCACTGTAATAGTATAGTGGATGTCTGGAAGGGGTTAAAGGAAAGATGTCATATGCATTTGGGACACTAAACCACCAGCAGGTCCTTATGGAGTGGTACTATAGTGCCTCAACTATCCTTATACAGTGCCTATCTGTGCCAGAAGTGCTACAAAAAAAACCTATACTTACTAGACAATATGTGCTCCTGGCGCATGTGCAGTGCACCTCGGGTGAGATGAGCATGTGTCAAATGTCAGGTGCACGTGCAGTGAAGCTGAGGTGTACTGCTCTAGGTTCACTGAAGAAATGTGCATGTGCCTGGTGCACTAGAGATGACTGCCATGAGAATATCCACAATTTGCTTACAAATCTAGGCCTGCTTTTCTAGAGTAAAGACTCTGCAAGTGAAGTCCACAAATTTCAGTCCATATGCGTTATCCTATGAACTTTACCCTGGAGAATGAGTAAAAACCATATATTAATCTATTGGTACATACTTATACTGATCACACACTACTTTCCACTTATAAACATAATGACCACTAGGTGGCAGTATATATCACTATATTTAGGACTGTCTACTTGCTCTACTGGTTTTTAGTTGAGTAAAATTGTATTTCAGATGGCCAGTCTATAACACCTTTGAGGACAGAGGAGTTATTTTCAACAGTATAAATTTGAAGTTATTGTTGTATTCCAGGTGAAATAAGTGCTCTGCCTTTGAGACTAAATGGACTATACACATTACATTTTGGATTGCTGATGCTTGGTTCACACATCAGTATGCCATCCGTCCGTTTGAATTCAGTTTGAGATTAAAAACGGACTGATGCACATACTGATTGCATAGGGGGCGTTCACAGTACCGTCTGTGTCCGACAGGTAGTGTCCGTTCATAATCTCGCACGGTCATTAGGAGCGGACACTAGCTGTGTCCGTGACACTTGTCATTCATTTAAATGGCGATCGGGTGTGTTCTTTTGCACTCCGTGCCCTTCCTTCACTGTCTGCTTGTAAAGATGTCCGACTTTTCAAGCGAACAGTAAAAACCTACGTTGGCACCCGATCGCCATTTAAATGAATGACAAGTGTCACGGACACAGCTAGTGTCCGCTCCTAATGTCCATGCGAGATTTTGAACGGACACTAGGAGCGGACACTACCTGTCGGACACTGACGTTAGTGTGAACGCCCCCATACTGACACCTTTTTATGCTGATGGAAAACGCTGTCTGTCCCCTAGTGGACAAATAAGGGGATTAAAAGTAGAAAATTGTAAACAGAGTAGAGATAAGGAGGACACAGGGACATTTATCATATGTCCTTATCTCTACTCTATTTGCTATCAGCATAAAAAGGTGTCAGTATACAATCAGTATGTGTATCAGTCCGTTTTTAGTCTCAAACTGAATTCAAACGGACGGATGGCATACTGATGTGTGAACCAAGCAACACAAAAAATTCCACCATCATCTAAACTTCCCAATCAGGGGAACAGTTTAGTAGTTGGTGAAAAGAAAATTGCAATTTTCAAAATGCAAAAATGTCCTGCTTTTCAGACAGACACTGCCCAAATACATTAATAACTATTATCTCCCATATCTCTGCTTTATATTGGCCATGACTACTTACAGCTGTGACTGTCTCTATAGAGTGTCCTCACCTACATAAAGCCCCCATCCTGCTGCTACCCCAATTATAAAATATATAATGTAACCCCCCCCATGAATAATTCTCTGAAGTGTATCTTTATTATAATGATGTCCATGTGTACCCCCTGTATAAATACTGCCCCTTATAGTGACGCATAGGTTTCCTAATTAAAAGGTTTTGCAGGTCATTAATAAAATAATCAGTGGGGCTCAAAAACCCAAGACCCCCACTGATGAGCTGTTTGAATGGACTATGGTACCTGTGTAAGTGCTGTGGCTGCTTCTCTGTTTATATAGTGTCAATTCATCTCATAGCGGCCATGTCATGACACTACAGCCTCATCCTACACACGTCTATGTGACAAGGCTGGAATTACATCACATAGTCACTATAAACAGACAGTGTGAGATATAGACAAGCACCAGGCCCCTTCAAACTGCTGACCGGGGGGGGGGGGATGGGTCTACTCTCTTAGTTCACACTACCGTCGGTGTCCTACATGCAGGATTTTTCTGTCCGCTTGAGAAGTCGGACATCTTCACTTGCGGACAGGGAAGGCCGGGCACGGAGTGCAAAAGAACGCACCCGATGCCCATTGAAATGAATAACAGGTGTCACGGACACAACTAGTGTCCGCTCCTAATGTCCGTGACAGATTTTGAGCGGACACTACCTGTCGGACACCGACGGTAGTGTGAACGCTCCCTTACTGATAATCTGTCCTAAGGATGAGCTGAAAATCCCTTTATTAAAGCCTAATTTCTACCTCAAAGCGGTTGTCCACGATAACCAGTGTCTTCCAGCACGTTCCAATCCTGCTGCTCCGGTGTTTTCTTCTCCACAGCATTGTGACATCCCATGTCAGCAACCTCAGCCATCATGTACTGCAAGTGGAGGTGGTGAATTCTGGGGCAAATGAGTACCCTAATGTAGATGATCCTTTCTCCAGGGAACTGGGCATGGAGGGGGGACTGAAAGCGAAAGGAGCCAGGAAAACCACACCATCTGGGGGTAATACCAATAAGTATGACAGCAGCCTTGGCCTTGCATGCTAGTGCGACCACATCACCATACTGGGTGAAAAAAACCTGTTGCTCGTGCTCAACTACAGGGTGAAGGGGAAAGGCACTGCACGGGATACACAGCATGACTATTGGAAAAGTACTGAGAGATCCGATGTTCTGGACCTCAACGTTCAGAGACATATTCCCTATCCACAGGACAGGGAATTGGGGTCCATAATGGCACAACCACTTTAGGCTAAGGCCCCACGAGACATCCCACAGCAATAAAGCCCTGGGTAAAAAACCGCGGCGGTAACGCATCGCTTTAGACAGAATGTTTGGATTTTTCCTCTGTGGACTTTGTTTCCATTATACCTATGGTGAAACAGCCAGCATTTCCGTAGGTATAATTGACATGCTGCGATTTCCAAAACTGCGCCAGTTTTAGTTGCGGCACATCTGCACCGCAATTTTTACTGCAAAGTGGGCATGCGATTTGGCAGAATCCCATCCACTTTGCCATTACTGTAAAACACTGTGATTTTTCCCGCGGTCAAATCACAGTGTTTCCGTCCCGTGGGGACATTTCCATCCCGTGGGGATATTTCCGTGTACGGTGATGCATAAGGAGTCTTTCCTTGCAGGGCCAGATGTTCTTTTTGAGTTATAACATTTTGGGGAATGTCTATTGCTTTGATTATAAACCAGGCATTTTCTGACACAGGGATACCTAATGTGCATGAGTTTCAAATTATTTGTTAAGTGAAAGGGGGGTCCATTTGATTTTTTTTTTTACTGCATTTATTAGACCCGCTAGGTGTCTTTAACCCCAGGGGAACTGAAGCTAATGGATTGGAAATTAACAATATTTGTATTGCAGACTGCAGAGAGCACCCTGTAATACAATTCAATGCCAGACAAGCCTGGGAGCCTTCAATAGGCCTTCATGGCAACAGATTGCTGACCCAAAAATTATTTATATTATATATATATATATATATATATATATATATATATATATATAGTGTAAAAGTTTTAGCCAGGTGTTCTATTTGGAGTGGTTTATTGATGTAGATTCCACCTTAAGGCTAAAGCCCCACGTTGTGAAAACGCTGTTTTTGTTGTTGGTGCAGATTTTGTTGTGGTTTTCTGAGCCAAAGCCAGGAGTGGATTGAGCAGAAGGTAGAAGCAAAAGTATTTCCCAGATATTTCCCATTCCTTTTGTAGCCATTCTTGCCTTTGGCTCAAAAAACCGCAACAAAATTTGCAACAAAAAAAGCTTAATTTCTGCAACTTGGGGCTTTAGCCTTAATCAAACTTAATCAAAGCAGATATAAAATAAATAAAATAAGCATCATGCTCGATCATTGGGCAGATTCCATCTGAGAAATTCCCACTGAAAGGAATGGGAAGTATAAAAGTACTACCTGCTCGCTGCAGAATTTGCAGCTAGCTGTGTATACACACGTACGTATGTAGCAGTCATTACAAGAAAAGCTGCAGCCTGCTATGGCATTACAACAGCTCACCAGCAATTCATTTGTATTGGAGTGACTGTAGAACACAAATGGCATATAAATAATCTCCAAGAAAGTAAACCATTGTCATTTAATCACAAAATATGTTTACTTCTGTATTTGTTTTACTAGTGTATCACCACTATTTCATTAGGACAGGGGATAAAACCAATTCTTATTTATAGATTAGTCCTCATTTTGTTTTATTCTTCAGTTTTTTTGGTTTATCTTTAAGTTTCCTCTTCTTGTGCACCACCTGGACCTCGCTTTGTTGCTCTGTGATTGTTTCCTCAGTTTGCTCCTTATGGACCTTTCTCTTCTTATCGGTACATTTTGATTTTTTTTCTGGAAATCAAACAAGATGTAAACCAAATAATCAGGGTGTATAAAAACTCTCAGGTATGAAAGAGATTAACCAGAATGACTGCCCACTGTCTGCGGCTGCCTTTTCATAGTGCAAATGATGCTCAGCAGAAGGAAGTGGTCTTGACCACTAGAGGTCCTTTATGATACAAGAGTTATTGGGAAACACTGTGAACATATAACTATGCTGGAAAGGGCATTAAGTGCTTAAAAGGTTTCAGTGAAGAGATAATATTCAACAAAAGGTCTAATCAACAGAATAACATTTTCCAGATATAAAAAGGACACATCCACATCACTAAGGGTTTAGGGTATGTAGAGAGAGGAATACTGTGCAGATTTTGAGGCAGATTCCACTTTAAAATCAGCACCATATTCCACCCTGAACATGCAGTGATCATAGGAGGACCCTGAAAAAAAAAAAAAAGTGTCCTGGTTGATCGTGTCACTGGTTCCATGGTTGATCAGGTGCGGAACCTGCAAAGTGAGACACCCGGCTGATAAGACACATTCATCTTCAATCAGAGAGTGAAGACTGTGGGCCAAAAACTGGAGAGGAATCCCCCTCAAAATCTTTCAAACCTCTTCATTTCTGCTGAGTGAAGGCTTCCTAACATTACAACAACAACAAAAAAAACCCCACCACCACACACACACCGAAAACATTTCAGCTTACCAGATAAGGCTTCAGGGGCAGACATTTCAGTTTTGTTGTCTTTGACTTCAGGAAGCCACACTGAAAGGCATGTAAGTCTAGCTGATGTGCTAACTTCAGAAAGTAATGTAGGCGCAGTATTTACCTATTAAAAAAAAGGTAGATGAAATACATTATAAAACATATGCACACAGTAAACACACAACTATCTATCATATAAAATGATAAGAGCAATGACAATCGCCCATTAGAGGAAGAGGAGAAGAAAGAAGAAGAAGAAGAAAGACTCTTAGGTGTTTAAACAAATATCAAGTGTTGTATTGTACGAGCTAAAGAGAAGCTTAAATGTAGACCAGCTCCTAGCTAGCACAGATTTCAGATTGTGCCACATGGAAGGCAAAAGTCAAATTTATTAAAAGGCACTGTACAAACCTATCATATGTTACTGGGTCCTAAGATGTAAGCTTTTACGGCTTTCTCACCTTATTCAAATTTAATCTCCATATCTTGGCATAACCATCACTGGATGAAGACACAATAATATGAGATCCTTTGTACTCAAAGGAGTGGAGACTTTTAACTCTGTTAAAAAAAAAGGGGGAAAAAATGATTTATTAATAAAGGGCAACACGGTGGCTCAGTAGTTAGTCAAGGACAATATCTGCAAGGAGTCTGTAAATTCTCCCCGTGATTGTGTGGGTTTCCACTGGGTACTCCAGTTTCCTCCCACACTCCAAAGACATACATATAAAATACAGTGGTACATACATAATGTTTATAGGCACAGGCAGCCATGCCATGGGTAAAAATACAGCTTACCTGGTTTCATGAGCTTTAAACTCACAGAGGCATTTTTGGGATTCAGAGTCATATACCCTGATAAGATCATCATCTCCTGCCACAACAAGGATAGTGTCCTGTTGATAAAAATTAGGAACACATTACATTGTCTTCTTTTTATCCGTTTTGAAGCCAAACGTTTTAATAGCATCAGAGTAAATCAATGAAAAACAACAAAATCTGCTACAATATTAATGCAGAATATTAAAGTACTTCAATTAAAACCCACAAGTATAAAAAGTGTGAAGGCCCCATTCAACTGGCTGCTTTAGTTTGCAATGTCCTGTGTTTTCTCATTGGTTGGCACTTGACATCTGATGATAATACAGCCTTTAGTGATGGAGTAAATTATGATGGATATTAAGATGACTTCCAGCAGCCTAACAGTCTATGAACATCCAACAGTCCACAAAATAATGAAACATAATTACAAGTAATAAATAATATAGCTAATCATATATTTATGCAGTAACACTATGTTTTATGAATTATAAAACAAAGCAAGACATATGCCAGACCTACATTCATCCCAAGAGACCCACACATAAAACAATCTCTTAGCATCAACTACCCAACTATCTAATTGATAATGGGCAGATGGAAAACAAAAGTTCTTGCTATCCGTTGCTATGAGATTATCTAAAGCCATACAGGGACAGAATTAGGATCATCGCCTCCTCTTCTTGCAAGCTGCCAGCATGGTCCTTGCTGTCTCCTATCACAGCAGTCACAATCCTGCCCAGCTCAATCCACTATCATGCAATTTCCAGCACTGACATGGGAGTTAGGGGAGGTAATCTACAGCTACCGGTCTGGGGTATCAGTCCGTTTCCACAATTGTTTCTATTCAGCTTTCACATGAATTTGTCCTGTGTGCTAACCACACACACACACACACACACACACACATATACGGTATATAGGAAACCCAGCTACTTACTAAACTATAGGGTTCACGTAATGTGTCACATGACAGATGCCACGTTTACACCTATTTTGTTGGCCCACTGATGCATTATACCGGACTGCTTCATGGCCTATACCATTGTATTGGACAGAGGAGAGTTTGCACTAATGTAACAAATGCATGCAAGCAGAATTTTAAATGCACATATTACAAAATGGTACGATTTCCTATTATATATACAAACTAACAAACAAACCAGAATACTGCTTTCATGGTTTGGGCACAGGCAGTTCTATATACTGCTGGAAAGCAGACAGTGCGCTGAGTTCACTGTATTCACCGTACCGTAGCTCTTCACAGTCTGTCAGGAACGTCCTTCTGCACAGCAACACCTATAGCGCTGTACAGTGAGACCGGGGAGGAACTCCCCCTCCCCTCCTGATAATACTAGTCTATAGACGAGTACTGTGAGCAGAGGGAGGGGGCGTTCCTCCCCGCTCACAGTGTACAGCGCTATTGGCACAGAAGGACGTTCCTGACAGAGTGTCAGAAACACCCTTCTGACTGTAAAGAGCTACGGTACCGGGACCGCTAGCTCTTCACCCGGGGCACACTTTGGGAAAGCCGACAGTGCGCTGAATTCAGCAGTCTTTAGAACTTCCTGTGCCCCAAACCATGAAAGGTCCTTTTTAATAAGGTGAAAATGTTATCAGGTGAGGTTATGTCCATCTGTGGCGAAATATATGTACACAATACAAGCATATAGAAGTGAAAAGAGATAAAATGTCAGGAAAAGTAATAGAAAACATAGCTTTGGTCATATCCCATTTTTAAGCCAGGGTACTTACAGTAATGAACCGTACTGAAGATATTCTCTTTGGATTCTTGATTGTGCCAATAACTGAGGCAGTTTCCAGTTTGTACACATCCATCTTGTCATGTATTACTACAATGTATTTCTCTCCGCTAGGAGACCATTGAACTATATGTGCATCTGCAAGAAGGAAAGAAAATAATGTTACAGTTAATATTCTAGGGTTGACAAAACTTTAATACAAATTAAATTTTTAACAAAAAAACAAAACTTCTAGGGTTAAGGAAATAATGGATCCATACTAAGATTTCAGCAGCTTTCCAATAAATGAGCCTTTATAGCACATTTTCAATGTCTACGCCCAGCTACAAAGTTTCCCTAAATATTTAAAATTATGCAATATATTTTTATTAAATGGCTGAAACTTCATGCATTTATACAGTTGTAGTAGCCCACTCCACTTAAAGAGTTTATGTCCTCAGACACATGCGGTTTTATATACCACTAGAAAGTCGACAGTGCACTGAATTCAGCGCACTGTTGGCTTTCCCATTTGGAGATGAGCAAGTAGTATTCGATCCCCTGCTGTCCCAGTTGCATTCCAGAGGTGTTGTCATCATTTCCTGAGGTGTCATTGTGGATTTGGTGACTCCAATTGGTCGAATTTTGGTTGCCCTGAAACGAGCAGGGTTTTTCCCATAGACTATAATGGGATTCGATATTTGAACGAATAGTCGAATATTGAGGTCTACTAAAATTGAATATTTCACTACTCGCTCATCTCTATTCCCATTATGTGCCCTGGGGTAAGAGCTATCGGTGCAGTTGCTGATAGCTCTTCAGTTAGACTGTCAGGAACCCCCTTCTGACAGTCTAACTGAATTTAGCGCACTGTCGGCTTTCTAGCGGAATGTAAAACTGCATGTACCTGAGGACATGAAGTCCTCTTTAAAACAGAAGCAACAATTTCAGAAGACTACCAGTTGCAGTCTATCACCAGGAAAATCATTAAAGTGGTTCTAGCATTTGGAAAAGTCATTTTTTAACTAAGCACATCCTTGCATAGCCTTTAGAAAGGCTATTCCACACATACATCTTGTATATTAATTGCCTCAGTAGTTTTTTTTAAGTAGAGAAGAACAGTGGTACTGCACACTCGTAATAGTACTGTGGTGCTAGCAGTAATAGGGTCCTCCAACCCAAATAACCAATGAGGATAAATGCTGCTACACACACTAAATGTTCAATGATTTATTTGAAAGGCAAAAAAATAACAGTGATTATGCCATGGACATAATGCAAAATGGTATGTATGAACAAGGTGAGGTCTAGATCAGGAAATATTGATGTTTCGGTCAAGCAACCTTCATCAGAAATGATCTAGTTTGAAATGGGCTGGGAGATGAGTGTCATGGCGTCAAGGTACCACGATGGATTCTGATTTCCCAAATGACATACTCCCTAAAGTATTATTTCAGTCTCAGCAAATCTCTGCCAAGATGGGATTAACTGCTCCCATGTTTCCTCACTAACCCAGATAGAAAATATGACGCTAGGTTCACACCTGCGTTCAGGGTCTCAGTTCTGTGGTTTCCGTCTTCTGCATGCCAGAAGCCGGAAACCACAGACCGGGTCCGGCCGTGAGCGACGGTGAGCGTTTTATGCTCTCTGCCGCGAAACCGTTTTTTTAAAATCCGGACACAGAGTACTGCATGTCCGACTCTGTGTCCGGATTATAAAACCCGGTTTCGCAGCGGAGAGCATAAAACGCTCACCGCCACTCACGGCCGGACATCTTTCTCACCCATTCAAATGAATGGGTGAGAAAGACTCCTGCAGGTTTCAGTCTCCTGCTCTGTTTTATGCAGGAAACGGAAACCTGCAGAACGGAGACCGGGCACAGATGTGAACGAGCCCTAAGAGGTATGAAAACCCCTCACTCTGTGCTATATATTACCTCCCTGTCCAGCCTCTCCCTGGGGGAAAGCTGTCAATCAAAGTATGGTGAGTTGAACTGGGAAACAGCGGAGGTGAGCTACAGCCTTGGGAGGATAGGAAACACCCTTAAGCGCTTTACTCTAAATTGCATATGAATAAAACCACAACGTTCTGGATAATGGAGCTGCAATGCTGACACATTTGAAATATACGCAATGAGCACTACAATCTCCTAGGATTACTTTCATTACACTCTTTCTGCTGACAGACTCCCATTAATAAAATATTATGAAAATAAAAAATTATTTAATAAATAATCACAAGAGTATGCAATAGATTATAGACTTACTTTGTTTTATGTTTTTAATAAACGCAGAGCGACCTTCAACAAGGTTCCAGGTTCTACATGGAAGAAAATAAAGTATGGGTCAGCTGTATAACTTGGGCTTCATATTTAACCCTTTCCCATATTTTCACTTACAAATTGCAATGTGAGTAATTAGCACCCCCCACCTCAATGTACGTGATGGTGAGGACAAGAACCAATTACCAAAGGAGCCCGGCTGTAACTGACTTATTCTTTGCAGGACAAGGTGTAGTGTTTAACCCTTTCACTGCCAAGGACGTAGCGCTACGTCCTCCCAGGGTGTCACTTGCCTAGCCGAGGACGTAGCTGCTACGTCCTTACTTCTAATGCCCATATCTCTGGTCTCCTTTGGGCTATGAAGATAATTTTAGATTCATTTTAAAGATGAGAATCTCATCTTAATTTAACTTTTATTAAGACTTTATGGGAAGTAATAGAAAAAAATAGCAACGTTGACATTCATCAGAAGGCTCAAATAACCTGAAATTTATTCACTGGGTCATTAAATTGATATCAAATTTGTATATTTATTTTCTTCAAATTTTACTACTTTTGCAAAGTAAAAAAACTTTTTGTAATAATTTTGTTTTTTCCACATTACCACTTTCTAAGACCCACAACTTAATTATTTTTTTTGGTTAATGGAATTGTGCAAGGGCTTATTATTTACAGGGAGACCAAATATTTCAGTTGATGCTATTTGGAACGTTATGCTTTTTGATAGTTTTTTACTGTTTTTATTCTTTTTCTGGTGACTGACAGACAAAAAAGAAAAAAGCAATTCTAGCATATTTTTTATTATTTTTTCTTATGGGGGGAGGGGGGGCACAGCCTAATAAGATTATACATAGGCAGCATTAGGGGCCTTCATTAGGCCTTGGATGCCATGTAAAGGCATCACAACCCCGCAATATTGTTTGCAGGGGTCCTGATGGCTCAAGGAAAGCCCCCTCCCTCCAAAATCCCTTAGAAAGGTTAAATACCCAGGATCAGCGATTTCCGCTGCAACTAAAGTAGAGAGTCAATTGGGACAGAATAAGGCACATTAAGTATAATGTGTACACACTATGTACAAAGTCTATACATCAGTCATGAGACTCCTTGCCGGTTTAGCACACCATCCCCACCACTGTAAGTCTCCTTGGATAGTGGCATCCAAGCCACCACAAGAACAGGGAACTGCAGCATAGCCCCATATTCATGCAAGTGGAGAGTCTGTATCCCTACACAGATTAGGTGGTCAAAAGAACTACTGTAGGAGTGGGTGCAGTCCTCAACCATCACTACATATCATTTAGTCTCAGGATCGCCGAGAAATCCATATAAGGGTGCATTCACACTGAGTAAACGCTAGCTTATTCTGAACGTAAAACACGTTCAGAATAAGCGGCGTCTAAAGCAGCTCCATTCATTTCTATGGGAGCGGGGATACGAGCGCTCCCCATAGAAATGAATGGGCTGCTTCTTTCACTCCGTGCAGTCCCATTGAAGTGAATGGGGAGTGCCGGCGTATACGGCAAGCTCTGCTCATGCCGGAGCGTACACGCCGGCACTCCCCATTCACTTCAATGGGACTGCACGGAGTGAAAGAAGCAGCCCATTCATTTCTATGGGGAGCGCTCGTATGCCGGCTCCCATAGAAATGAATGGAGCTGCTTTAGACGCCGCTTATTCTGAACGTGTTTTACGTTCAGAATAAGCTAGCGTTTACTCAGTGTGAATGCACCCTAACTTTGCTTTATAAGACAGTCTTCTCTTTGCTTCTAATGCAGTTATCTTACATTTATTTCTAACTCTGCAGAGGTTAATTATAGAAAACATAGTTGTGTTAAATCCCCAATGGATAAAATTTATCATTTTTGGATTTCCTTCATATAAATTCTCTGTATAGCACATACATACCTTAAGGTTTTATCTGTGCCGACAGATAATGCTAGTTTTCCAGATGGATGGATTGAAATAGATAAAACATGACCTCTGCCAAGAAATAAAAGTATCTTTCATTCAACTGATCAAACATCTTCAGGTTAAAAAGCTAATACAGATATTACATTCTAGGACACAATACACAGTAGACTAGTTACATCAGATGTAAGGCTACATTTGCACTACTATTATTAATGTCAGTTGATGTCAACAGTCATAGGATGACAGCAACAGACATTAACTGTAGTTGAGTAAGGGGCAGAGATGGAACCCCCCTATGTAATGGAAGAAAAGTCCTGCATGCACAACTTTTCTTCCATCAGAATAGGGAAAAAAAAAAACATGAGAAAAGTAAGAGTATGTCATGTTTTTATTTACATTTGGATAAATGCAGACGGACACCCAACAGAGAGGGCTCCGTGTGCATTAGTCATTTAAAATTCATTGCATTCATCCTGCGACGGATGAGAGTGTGAAAGAAAGGTCACTTATACTCGATGGTTGGTATGAACTTCTAGACTGGACATATCCAACTACAGCCAAGTACCTTTCCAAACATTACATTTTCTTCTAGTTATGACAAAGGACAGGGCATAAACTGTACCCTATCCATAGAGGTACCGTATTTTTCGCACTATAAGACGCACCGGACCATAAGACGCATTATGGTTTTAGAGGAGGAAAATAGGAAAAAAACTTTTTCATTTGATTGCAAGTCCCATAGACTATAATACAACTGTATTGCAGTCTATGGGAGATGCTCTATATTACTATTGGGGCTGGTCATAGACCAGCCTCAATACTAATATTCCTATGACAAGCCAAGGCTCCCGCGTGGTACAGGAACAGGTCGGCCCCCGAAAGCTTGCCCTGCGGGAGCTGGCCTGCTGCAGTACAGGTACCAGGGGCGGCTTCTTAACTTCCTGGGGAAGGGAGCGGGTTAACAAAGGTAGTAATGAGTGATGGCGGGCATTAGCTGTTAAGGCTTGTGGCCGCTCTTGCAGAGCGATTGCGATAGCTATCGTGTCTCCTGTACAGTGGAGACACGATAGCTATGGCAACCGCTCTGCAGGAGCGGCCGCCATCTTTAAGACCCGGCATCTACCGTATTGAAACGGCAGATGTCAGGAAGGGTCTGGAGTGTAGGGACATGATAATTAAGTACAGGCGCCGCAGGCTTTCTTCTAACTTGCCTGCCCCGCCTATACCACTCCATCTCACTGTCTCTCCTTTGTCTGCTATTACCGTACCTCCTTTACTTCGCACCAACGAGACAAACTAGGAAGCAGACTGGTACAGGCGCTGCAGGCTTATGCGCTTGCCCCGCCTATACCCTACTTCCTACACTACATTTAGACTATAAGACACCCCCCCATTTTCCTCCCATATTTGGGAGAAAAAAAGTGCGCCTTATAGTCCGAAAAATATGGTAAATACTGCACTTGTTTTTAGACACTAATAGTAAGTGACACACCACCACCTAGTACCCTGATCCATGCACATAGTTCAGATTGTTATTGAGGGCGTGCAATTCCTTTCTTGGAGTTTTTGATGAATGACATGCATATCACTACTGGAAAGAAGAGAAAAACAGAAATCACACAACTTACTTGTGAGCTTTGAATGTCTGCTGGCACTCCCACTTTTTGGTGTTCCACACACACATCAATCCATCCTCAGCCCCACTTAATAGGTGTGTATTGCCAAAGAACTCCAAGCAGGTGATGCTACCTAAATATATGAATACAGTGGCAGATTTACAGCAAAGGTGTCAAAATAATGTGAATCACATAAAAATCAGATCTGGAAAATATCTGGTCAGATTGTTATTAATAAGTTATGCACTAGATCATATTGCAAAGTCATTCTTTATTATGGGCCTAGTTTTCATGGAACTTAAATGGTCTAAGTTATTAATCACTCAACAGAACAAGGAACAGAAACTCTGTTGTGTGAATAAAGCATAAAGGAGTTGTCCAGGATAATTAGTTATTAGGTTGAGGGAGGTGAAAAAAAAAACCTAAACAAAAAACATACCCGACTGTCCCTGGTTCTCCAGAACCTTCAATTCTGTTTTCTTCGGGCAGATGTCCCCGCTGCATGTGACTGCTGAGACCAATCAGTGGCCTCAAGAGAGGGAACCAGATGGTCACAGCCAGCGAGGACTTCAGGCAAAAGAAGACAGAGCAGCAGGATCGGACAGTGTTGGCAGGCATCGAAGAACCAAGGACAAGAGAGTAGGTTTTTATGTATTTAATTCACCTCCTCCGGCCTAATTTGAGAGAAAAAAAAAAAAGAAAAAAGATCCTTGGACATTTTTGGTCTGTGTGCTGTCCAAGTATACAGTTGTATGGTAGTGTGCGATGCAATTTAGACAACCATTCCCCCACACACACATTTGTTGTGGAACAAAATTACAGAACAGCCATCTTCAGCCTGTATTGTGGAGGACACATATTCTGTGAGGACCTCCTTGGACATATGGACTGAACACACAAAATAGATTGCAAGCCCTTGCAAGCAGGGCCCTCTATGCCAGTTGGTCACCGTTAGTATTATATTTGTTTGTATGTTTAGTGTACCGTGTATAAACCTTCAAATGTACAGCATCATGGAATTAATATAATGTACAGCATCATGGAATTAATATAATGTACAGCATCATGGAATTAATATAATGTACAGCATCATGGAATTCATGGTGCTATATAAATAAACAATAATAATAGTTTGTTGTGATGCAGCTAGGAAGAATTTGCTTACAGCTGGAAAGTGAAAAAAAAATGGTACCAAGAAAATCATGTCATTTTTTTTGCAGACTTTGTAACAAATAGCAGCTTTTAAGCATGCAAGGTGAAATCTGTAATAAAAAAAAAAGTAAAAAAAACCTGCAGCATGCAACTACATTTATTTTTATGCTTACTTGTATAGCGCCGTCATATTCCACAGCGCTTTACAGACATTGACAGTCACTGTCCCATATAGGGCTCACAATCTACAGTCCCTATCAGTATGTCTTTGACGTGTGGGAGGAAACCGGAGTACCCGGAGGAAACCCACGCAAACACAGGGAGAACATACAAACTCCTTGCAGATGTTGTCCTTGCAGCAGTCATTTTCTTGCCTACTGGAAAAAAAGTGAGTATGTGGGGTCAGAAAAGATAACTCTTGGCCAAGTATTCAGTGGAGAGCCATGTAATATAAATGGCCAGCTGTTAGATATTAATGGGGTTGTCCTATCAGAAGTTTTCCATATAGGCTGTCTGGTTGCTGGCCTGAATTCCGTTCCCGATCTTTTTATAGGCGGGATCGGAACCCGATCGCAAAATTTACTTGATCACCGATCGGGATCCGATCACTCAACCCTAATGACTGATTATATTGCAACATACAGCACATAAAACAGTTAAATCAGACACATTGTTTACTCTCAGTAGCAGCTACTTTACAGTCTTTTATTAACCACATCCGAACACTCAGAAGTAGTATGGACTTTCACAATGGACAATTTACTGACCACCAAAAAAACACTAATACAGAACAGTGATGAGTGTTACGGTTATCCATAAGTAGCAGGAACATTAAAAATTCAGCAGTCAGGATAGAAGAGCAAAAAAATTAATTCTAATGGTAGCAGAAAAATAGCTGCAAGTTTGAAGAGTAAAAGAAAAAGACTACTGGAAATGTACTTAAATTGTAGGACTGAGCAACTATTGGCAAAATAATCAATACGGATAGCAGGCCCAACTAATCAATATAAACTTGCTCTTATTGAATATTTCAATTACCGTATATACTTGAGTATAAGCCGACCCGAATATAAGCCGAGACCCCTAATTTTACCACAAAAAACTGGGAAAACTTATTGACTCGAGTATAAGCCGAGGGGGGAAATCCACCATTGCAGATTAAAAGTCTGGTCATGTGCATTGCAGCTTAGTAACTCCATGTGTCTCATAGTAATAGCAGTTAACCCCATCATGTCCCTCACATTAACCCCCTGTGTGCCTCACATAAGAGTTACTGATATGTGGGACATATGGAGATAATAATTAGGTATCTTCATAATTAAGGTCCTTCATTAGTACCCTCATGTGTCTCACATATTAGTAACCCTTATATGGGGCACACAGGGGTTAATATGAGGGACATGATGGGGTTAACGGTTATTAATGTGAGGCACATGAAGTTACTAAAACTAAATTAATAACCCCAAATGCCTGACATTACTAGGCAGAGTAACTAAAGGACGGTACCTGTGTGTTTCACTTTACTGTAGCTTCCTCTCCTCCATACAACAGACATCTTCCATAAGACACAATGAATCCTGGCCACTCATCTGCAGGGTAGATGCTAAATCCTAGTGTGCTAAAGGACCTCTGATGACGTCATGACCATGTGATCGGACTCTGGTGTGGGCAGAGCTACTAGGATTTAGACTCAACCTTATCTGCAGATGTTACATACCAGTGGCTATAGGACCTTTGATGACATCACAGTCACATGACCTCATGACAAGCCAATCACAGAGCAGTAGCACTAAAGGACCTCCCCCTTCCAGTTTTCTGTGCTCCGTGGACCCTGACTCATGTATAAGCCGAGGAGAGCTTTTTCAGCATGAAAAATGTGCTGAAAAAGTCGGCTTATACGGTATACATCTATGCCATCCTGTCTCACACTGCCATTGCCATGTCACTACTGTACACCATGCAATCAGGTCTGTCAATGTGAGTAGCCAAATTCAGTGACATATAAATTGGCCATGTCCTAAAATAATTCTAACCACAATCAATTGTAATTGAAGTAAAATGTTCAAGGAATCCTGCTTTGATCATATTGCATAGCCCTAGTCTCATGGAAGATGCAGTTTCTTGTTTTTTTTAAGATTTTCATTTCTGGTGAATGGGTCCTGCCATGGTATGCCAGAATTATTAAATGGCCCTAATATCAACTGAATAAACCCCAAGCTAATACAAAACAACACTGAAAGCATCAGTAATGTAGCATTCTGCAAATAGGTGTTGGAAAACATCTATTAAAGTATAAGCCCAATTATGTGCAAGAAGCTGCCGCATCCGCTTGCCACTTTATTTTAGACAGTGGGCATAGTGAGGCAGAGATGCCCCGGTTTGCCTGACTTAGAAAACTCACGAAAGAAAACTAGCAGGATTCCAGTTGGCACCTGGCTTTCCTGAACAACATCAGTGACGTATACTAGGCATCTCTACTACATAAAGCCTCAGTTCCTGGACCATAGAGGCAACTACAGTCCTGAACTTTATCATCACCATGACAAGAGAATTCAGTACCTTGTACAGAGGCTTCTATACTTCCCCTAGTTGCCTTTATTATTCTGTGTTGCAGCTCAGTTTTCAAGAAAATCTATTTTTACATTCTTAGGGCTAGTTCACATGGGGCCAAAGGGGCGGATTTTGACAGTGGAATACACGTCATAATCCGCCTCTTTACAATGGTGGTCTATGGAGAACACTAGCGTTCTTTTTTTCCGCTATGAGCAACTGCCGATAGCGGAAAAAAAAGAAGCAAGCCGCCCTTTCTTCAGGCGGATTCTGCAGCTCGCAACCTCCGACGTTGGCCCATTCATTTGAGCTGACTCCGGGATGGGGAAGACGCGACCGCGACATCGTGGCAGGCGGGTTTTGACCATATTTTGACTTGGCTCCCCGAGTCAAAATATGGTCAAAATCTGCCCCATGTGTGAACGAGCCCTTATGCAAATTAGAGCAGCACTTATAGTGGTTACTTTGAATGGAGAGAAGCCCCAGAAGGAGAAGAAACACTCTTAAAACCCTTCCAGCTAAAATGCATGAGAATAAAATTCTGATTTTCATGAAAATGGAGCTACAGTTAAGTTTTTAAATGTGGCAGAGGCAGACTAGCAACATGACAAGATTTTTTAAGTCCTGACTACGACTACAATATCAGCAGATGATGGTGGAACTTTCTAGAGCAGGGGTAGGCAACCTTTGGCACCCCAGCTTTTGTAAAATTACAACTCCCAGCATGAATACGTGTTCTGCTGTCCTTGGAACTCCCATGGAAGTAAGTGGAGCATGTTGGGAGTTGTTTCACAGCAGCTGGAGAGCCGAAGGTTGCTGACCCCTGTTCTAGAGTTTGTGTAGGCTCAGTCGGTCAGTGTCTCAAAAAAAAAACCCATCCGGAACAGTAATAAGCAAGACCCCAAACACCGCTGTGGCCCTGAAAAACACGACGCCATAATACAAATGTACATGAAGCCAAGATTAGATTCCCTGACCTTATCATCCGTTAGTGCTTACACCCATTCATGCAAGTAGAATACGGATGACAACAAATAGGTGGCACAGGAAAATAAGAGAACGTCAAAACCACTATTAGGGTGCATTCACACTACGGATACGCTAACTGATTCTGAACGTTAAAACACGTTCAGAATCAGCGTGTATAAAGCAGATCCCATTTATGTCAATGGGAGCTGGCATATGAGCGCACCCCATTGAAATGAATGGGCTGCTTTTTTCTCTACAAACGCTCCCATTGAAGTGAATGGGAAGTGCTCGCGTGTACGGCTTGTGTATGGGTCCCTTCACACGGCGTAAGCACTCGGCTCATTCCAAGCCGTACACGCGAGCGTTTCCCATTCACTTCAATGGGAGCGCTCGTATGCCGGCTCCATTGAAATGAATGGGATCTGCTTTATACGCGCTGCTTCTGAACGTGTTTTATCGTTCAGAATCAGTCAGCGTATCCGTAGTGTGAATGCACCCTTATATGTGGAAATCTGTGGACCCCATAGACTATAACATGGAGACTATAAAACCTGCGGGGAGAAAAATCATCCTTAAAGGACCTCTCTGGGAGCCTTCACACGGAGTATACGCTCCGCTCATTCTGAACTTAAAACTCGTTCAGAATGAGCGCGTAAAAACCAGATCCCATTGATTTCTACGGGTGCCGGCATAGGTGCGCTCCCCATTGAAATCAATGGGAGGCTTTTTTCCCCTATTGCTTTCAATGTGATATGCGCGTATGCCAGCACCCATAGAAATCAATGGGATGCGGTTTTTATGCGCTCATTCTGAACAAGCTTTACGTTCAGAATGAGAGGAGCGTATACTCCGGGTGAAGGCTCCCTCTCTCTGCCAATTTTAAGCAGATTCTGCGGCTATGTCTCTTATGGAGACACAGTTGTGAATCCAGCCTTACCAAAAAAAAAATAAAATAAAAAATCACAGCAAGGACATTAGCTCTATAACCAATGATCCTAATATATGTAAGCCAGTGGCTAGCAAACTACATGTATGTTAAAGAGCATCATTTTTCCAGTTAAGCCTTCAAATACCCCAGTAATAAAATACATACCATTGTGATGTAGTAAGGCACCATGTTCAACTTTCTTCTTCATGTCATAGATCTGAATGGTTTCATCTTTGCTTCCAGTGGCCACAAATCTGTTATTAACGGCTACAGCACATAGAGAGGCTGTGTGTGAATGATTGGTAAAATCCGCTGTCGCTGTCCATTTCTACAGGCAAAGGGAAGAAGAAAAAGCTTTATATAACGCAGATCCTCCAAGTATATTTCACAACAGGGGCAAAGTTGTCCTTTATTTCCAAAACCACCAGGAATTAAATGTATTACAAACTACTTTATTTTACTAATAAATAAAATCCTAATAATATAGCTTCCTAGAAACGCCTGGCAAGTAATCGTCTTATAACGCAGTTACCTGCAGACCCCATAGACTATAATGGTGTCTACTGAGCTTCCACCCCGATTTGGTGACAGAAACCCCAAACGTAGATGAGGCGCAGATGAGAACCTCTTATGGGAAGGGCATTAGGGCTGTACAGGAGACAGGGTTGTGGAGATTGTACCCTAGGGGGGGTGTTGTCACTGCTATTGCCGCTTATACTACACAAACCTAGGGAGCTATGCTGAGGGTTACATTAGACGTGTGAGGTAACCAATGATAGCCCGGACACTACACTATAGAGACTGAGGACACGTTCTAGTATAAGCAATACATTTACAAACCTCACCGTCCGGGATCACTCGGTAGCCAAACAAGATCTGCTCGTAGCAGCCACACACAAGCTCGATGTGCTCATCCATCATGCGGCCACACACAGCCACATGTGCATCCAAAACACAGCGGCACTTCCTTCCCGAGGTCCTCGCAGCTGAGATCTAGGTGTCTATGTAAAATCCTGTCAGTGCAAGTAAAGAACCTAAATACTGTATACGGCAGTTTACGGCTCGCACTATACGTACATACAGTAGGATAAAAATTCGCTGTGTCTGCTGCTCGTATATCGGATAACTTTTTGGCAAGTAATTTTATTGCCTTAGCAGGCGCGGTATAGACACCTATCTGCGGGGATTGTGGGCCTGAGAGTGCGCACATGGGTAGTAGGCGGTGCAGGGGAGGAGTGAAGGAGAGGGGGATTCTGGGATATAGTGCTGGTGTAGCATTGAGTGTGCAGACGGGTAAAACTACATGCAGGTTTATGTGAGTTTGGGTGAGGGTTTGTAATCTTACAAGTGAGGACATTCATTTAACACGGCTCATCTATAAATTCAAAAACTGCGCTATAAACCACATGAAAAGTGGCATTTTTTAAAAAATATTTTAGTAGAGGTGGCCTAAGGTAGGAGGAATATGTTGCCATGCTCCCTTAAAGGGATTGTTTAGGCAAGAATTTTTTTTTTTTTTTTTAATTGGCCAGGGGACAGTGAAAAAAAACCCCAAAACATACTCACCTTTCTCTGCGCTTGTGCCTCCCACTGCAGTCCGCTCCATTCTTTATGGCAGAAGCCCCCGTCGTATTTGACTGCTGAGGTCAATCAGTGTGATGTTTCGGGATCTATTTTTAGGCTTTTCATAAGATTAACAATATAAATGTATCGGCACCGATGTAGTAAAAAATTAAATGTAACTTTTAATCATATCAGATACAAAAAGAAAGGCACATAGGTTCAGTGGTCAATACAAAAAAAGCCTACGGGTTTCGGGCCAAAAAAACCTCCTTTACTCATGCCTGATATGATTAAAAGTTAAATTTTATGTTTTACTACATTGGTGCGGATACGTCTTTATTGTTAATCTTATGAAGACCCATCAGTCTTTTGTCCAGGACTTGTTTCATGCATCGGCTTTTGGAACATGGATCTTATTACAATACGTTAGTCGGTGAGCTGTGTTTTTTTATTTTATTTTTTTACTTTATCTACCGTATTTTTAGGCTGCTCATTGGCCTTAGCGGTTTGTCTTTGAGAAGACACAGAGGTTTTAGAAGAACATATGCTCCCATCCATGCAATGTCTCTATCAGGGAAAGCCTTGCTTCTTTATACAAAACAATGCTAGAGCACACTCTGCATCCATCACTGAAATATGGGCTCACAGCAGATTAATCTGGGTGCTGAACTGGCCGCCTGCAGTCCAGACCTGGCACCAATAGAAAACATTTTACACATTATAAAATAAAAAATTCCTGCAAAGAAGGCTCAGGACTGTTGAGCAGGTAGAATCCCGCATCAGACGAGAATAGGACAACATTCTTCTCCCAAAACTCTAGCAATTGGTATCCACACTTTCCAGACATTTACAGAGTGTTGTAAAAAGTTGAGAGGGTGCTATGGTAGACATGGCCCTGTCCCAACTTTTTAAGATGTGTTGCTGCCATCAATTTCTAAATAAGTTAATATTTACAAATGAAATGGAAAAATGTCTAACGTTCAACTTCTGATATGTGTTTTATGGGTTTTATTTGTGAATAAAATATGGCTTTATCAGATTTCCAGATGATTTCATTCTTCTTTCGTTACATTTCACACAGCATCCTAACGTTTTTTTGCACCTGTGATTGTTTTGCAGAACTGTCCTATAGTGGTCTCTGGTGGCCACAATTTGGTCTATTGCTCTCAATGTTAGAAAGGTCTTTGGTTGTCATGTGTTATGCTGTGGAGGAGGAAGAGCTTTTTTAACCCTTTCTTGACATTCGCCGTAATACTACGGCGGATGTCAGGTCTTTAAATATGTCAGCTCCTGAGTAGGCACCACAGCTGCCAGGCGGCATGACCTATGATCAGTCCACACAAGCGGTTGTGGCACCTCACGTGACTGTTGAGGTAGGAAATAAATGATTTTAAAATCATTAATTCGTTCAGAGGCTCAGGTCAAGAGAGAGGAGACTTAGAGGTGTGTGAAAAATGGCTGATATACACTTGCCCTTAATTCATTAGAGGCCAAGGCACTAAGAGAGGCAAGTCAAATTTCGGTGCAGGGTCCCATCTAAAAAAAAGGTTGCCTTGTTGTGGCAGATAGGATTATTACTGTTTGATCAAAATGTTATCAAGAACCTAATTTTCTTATATTTTTATGTACAATTGAAATCAGGATCAGACTGAGATGTCTAGAGACAAACCAGTAGAATTGTGTCTAGGGGCCCACTGCATGGACCCCTGCAGGTAATAACGTATCAGGAGTTATGCTGCTCACCCGCCATACAACGTGCACTACCTAAACCCACTGCTACATCCTGTATGGCAAGTGAACAGAGTTGCTCCTAGGATTGTCCTCATTACCTGTAGCCACACTGTCCTTGAAAAGCTGATCTACAGTGGTCCTGGCTGTCTGACTCTAAGCACATGTAATATTGATCACCTATCCTAACGACAGGCCATCAAATTTATAATTAATCCAGGGGAGGTGGAAAGGAAACCAACCCCCCCCCCCCCCCAAAAAAAAAAAACAAAAAAACATACTCACCTACATGTCCCAGCGCGGCCCGGTCTTCTTTTGCCAGAAGTTCACACTGGCTGTGACCTCCCAAGTCCCTTCCCTTAGGCGGCTGATTGGCAGAGGGAACTTCCACTGGAAAAATACAACAGAGGTGCAGGACCGAACCACGTTGGGAAACAATGGGGAGAGAAAGTTCTGGGGTATTTTTGCACCTCCCCTAGCATAATGTAAAAAAAAAAGGTACTATTCCGTTATCGGGCCAGCAGCAGCGCAGTTCAGCAGCAGCTTTCGGGACAGCAGTTCAGCAGCGGGAATTACAATGACATCCGAGGACTGCTGGCCCGATGCTTGTGCCCAGTAACCAGTACATCGATGACCCCCCTCCCCCATCCTTCTCCTCCTGCCAGTGCTGCCCCCCAGCTCTCCTTACATCTTCCCCGTACCCTCTCCCCGCCACACGACTAGGCCTCACCTCAGCGCTAGTACCGAGACCGAAAGGAAAGACACCGGGGCTCAATCCAGGCCCTGACAAGAAACACGCCGACTATAGGAACGGTGAGCTACAGCGAGCCGGAGGGACAAACTTTCTGCAGCGTCCGGCGGCTATCTAGTAGCATTCATTGCTCAAGATTTACGGTGAGGCCTATTACAGGGAGAGGGTACGGGGCAGATGTAAGAAGAGCTGGGGGGCAGCACTGGAAGGAAGAGGAGGATGAGGGCATCGATCGATGTACTGCCTACTACACACAAGCACGGCCTCTATCATCGGGCCAGCATCGGCTTAGTCATGTGGCGGGGAGAGGGTACGGGGTAGATGTAAGGAGAGCTGGGGGGCAGCACTGGAAGGAGGAGGAGATGGAGGGGGGGTCATTGATGTACTGGCTACTGGGCACAAGCATCGGGCCAGCAGTCCTCGGATGTCATTGTAATTCCCGCTGCTGAACTGAACTGCTGTCCCGAAAGCTGGTGCTGAAATGCGCTGCTGCTGGCCCGATAACGGAATAGTACCAAAAAAAAATCCTTTAAATGGGTTGTCCAGGCTAAAAAAGTTTAAATCTGCTGGGGGTAGGTAAAAAAAAATGCATACTCACCTGTCCAGTTGCTCCGTTGTCCTGCACTGTGCTGAAGCTGTTAGGAGTATTTAGGTTCATTGCTTTCTTTCCTGGTTGATTAGTCTGTCCTCCCATTTGCACCTGGGAGGAGTGGTCTCTACTCGGTATTTAAACCCATGCCTCCCATGGTTCTGTGCTGAGTGTCGCTTTTACAGAGCTAGGCCTTAGCAGGAGGAGTAGGTGGTTATCTTGGATAGAGGAAGTTCCGTGGTTGGTTTTTGGGAGGTTTTGGGTGAACGAGTTGGTTAGTGTGTTTTCCCTTCTGTGTTCACCAATCCTCCCTCTGTGTATAATTGACTGTGTGAGTGAATTGCCTTATCCTTTGATTTCTACTCAGTTTCCCTGTGTTTGTTTCCTAGTGTATGGTTCCTTCCCATATTGGTTTGGGGAATTCCTTTCCTACATGTTTCCTGTGTGCTGCTTGTGTTGTTAGTCAGCGCACACCCTTGTCAGTCCCTGTCAGTAGCAGCTTCACTTGTTCGTTAGGGGTGACCCCCTTTAGTCTCCAGTCCCTAGAGATCTTATAGGGCATTCCTTCTCCCCCTTCCCTCTAGGCCTACGGTGTCAGTGAGAGAGGAGCTGTCGGGGTCAGGCTTAGCCTGAGTACAGCCGACCCACACCCGTGAGGCAGGGACCGGGTTAGCTAGTGGGAGTAGTGCAGGGCGAGATTCCCTACTGCTACTCCTTAGCCCCGTTGCAGCTACCTGGACTGACATAACAGAAGCTGCTGATTGACCTCAGCAGTCAAGTGACTGCTGAGGCCAGTCAGCAGGCCTCAGGAAGAGGACCTGTGATGTCACAGATAATGACTTTCAGGCCCTTCGCTTATTGGCCTTAGTGGCTTCAGCACAACACCGGAGGACACAGTGGGAGCAGATGAACCAGGAGGTGTGGGAAGACACCAGAGCCATGGGGACAGGTAAGTATGCATTTAAAAAAAAATAAAAATTTCACTGCCTCCAACTTATTTAAACTTTAAAAGGGATGTCCATTTTTACCTGGACAACTTCTTTAATGTCCTCCAGGATATTGGCTTCCATCACTGACCCTACCCACAATATAATGGCCCCATCAATGGTCCCCATTCAGCATAGGGTACCAGTGAAGGGGCAACTGTATGGGGAGGAATAGTAAAAGGCCCCTGTATGGGAGGGGACCACTGTATGGGAGTGAGGGGGCTGATGAGTTGGCCATTGTATGGGGGGAATAGTGAAGGGGCCAAGGTATGGCCCATACAGTAACCCCTTCACTGGTCCCCCCCATAGCAGTATTGGATGATTACTTACCTGACGTCTCCCTGGTCCAGCTCCTTTTCGCTCCTGGCGCACTCTTGTGATGTCATGAGCGCCCAGAGCAGGAAGAAGTAGGAGGTGCCAGAGAGCAGGCAGGTAAGTATTGGGGATTAGTTTGTAGGCCACAAGCTCAATGGGGCCTGTGGGTGGTAGAGCAGGAAGCCAGAGGCTTTCTGCTCTACTAGTAGCAGAACAGGGTTGACAGCTACTGTGGCAAAAATTGCTACTTTCAACTTGCCTTGTATGAATCAGCAATATTTTTCAATGTATTTTCCAGACAACTGGTTTAAATGCATTAATGAATTTGCTCTATACAGCATTAGCTGCTAAATTTTGCTGCTCGCAGCCACCACTAGGTGGCACTCAGTGCATAAGAAATAATATAACTATGACTGAACGGATTGAAGCTGTAAAAAAACAGTTTATGATGAGCTCCCCTAGTGGTAGCTGCATGACGTGCAGTAATCTGTGTCAGGGGAAGATGATTAGTGTTGGTCCCCTTGAGATGATTATGACATCTCCAAGAAGAATACTAATGTTAGTTTGGGTATGACACCTGGCATGTTGGGCATTAGTGATCATTTCAAAGGATTCCTGGGGAGACAGTTGTTTTTTTTTCCACTGCTCTTTGAACTCCATTACTAAAGTCACAGCTCTCAGAATTAGAGATGAGCGAACAGTGTTCTATCGAACTCATGTTCGATCGGATATTAGACTGTTCGGCATGTTCGAATCGAACACCGCGTGGTAAAGTGCGCCATTACTCGATTCCCCTCCCACCTTCCCTGGCGCCTTTTTTGCTCCAATAACAGCGCAGGGTAGGTGGGACAGGAACTACGACACCGGTGACGTTGAAAAAAGTAGGCAAAACCCATTGGCTGCCGAAAACATGTGACCTCTAATTTAAAAGAACAGCGACGCCCAGCTTCGCGTCATTCTGAGCTTGCAATTCACCGGGGACGGAGGTTTCCGTCCAGCTAGCTAGGGCTTAGATTCTGGGTAGGCAGGGACAGGCTAGGATAGGAAGGAGAAGACAACCAACAGCTCTTATAAGAGCTAAATTCCAGGGAGAAGCTTGTCAGTGTAACGTGGCACTGACGGGCTCAATCGCCGCAACCCAGCTTTCCCAGGATCCTGAATGGAATACACTGACAGTGTATTCCCGTATACCCTATATATACCCCCGATACCCGTTCCAATGGTGTGCCCCCCCACCTTCACCCCAGAAATACACTGCAAGTCCCCTAGCAATAGAATTGGGGCTATATACACCCACTATTTTTGCTACTGCCATATAGTGCCATTGTCTGACTGGGAATTCAAAGAATATATTGGGGTTACAAATACCCTCATTTCTTGCTACTGCCATATAGTGCCAGTTTCTGACTGGTAATTCAAAGAATATATTGGGGTTATGTGCACCCACAATTTTTGCTACTGGTATATAGTGCCATTGTCTGACTGGGAATTCAAAGAATATATTGGGGTTACAAATACCCTCATTTCTTGCTACTGCCATATAGTGCCAGTTTCTGACTGGTAATTCAAAGAATATATTGGGGTTACGTGCACCCACAATTTTTGCTACTGGTATATAGTGCCATTGTCTGACTGGGAATTCAAAGAATATATTGGGGTTACAAATACCCTCATTTATTGCTACTGCCATATAGTGCCAGTTTCTGACTGGTAATTCAAAGAATATATTGGGGTTATAAATACCCTCATTTCTTGCTACTGCCATATAGTGCCAGTTTCTGACTGGTAATTCAAAGAATATATTGGGGTTACGTGCACCCACAATTTTTGCTACTGGTATATAGTGCCATTGTCTGACTCGGAATTCAAAGAATATATTGGGGTTACAAATACCCTCATTTCTTGCTACTGCCATATAGTGCCAGTTTCTGACTGGTAATTCAAAGAATATATTGGGGTTACGTGCACCCACAATTTTTGCTACTGGTATATAGTGCCATTGTCTGACTGGGAATTCAAAGAATATATTGGGGTTACAAATACCCTCATTTCTTGCTACTGCCATATAGTGCCAGTTTCTGACTGGTAATTCAAAGAATATATTGGGGTTACGTGCACCCACAATTTTTGCTACTGGTATATAGTGCCAGTTTCTAACTGGGAATTCAAAATGCGCAAGGCTCCCGGAAAGGGACGTGGACGAGGCCGTGGGCGAGGTCAGGGGAATGGTTCTGGGGAGCAAGGTAGCAGTGAAGCCACAGGGCGTCCCGTGCCTACTCCTGTGGGGCAGCAAGCATTGCGCCACTCCACAGTGCCAGGGTTGCTTGCCACATTAACTAAACTGCAGGGTACAAACCTTAGTAGGCCCGAGAACCAGGAACAGGTCTTGCAATGGCTGTCAGAGAACGCTTACAGCACATTGTCCAGCAGCCAGTCAGACTCTGCCTCCTCTCCTCCTATTACCCAACAGTCTTGTCCTCCTTCCTCCCAAAATTCCCAAGCTTCACAGAACAATAACCCCAACTGTCCCTGCTCCCCAGAGCTGTTCTCCGCTCCTTTCATTGTCCCTCAACCTGCCCCTCCACGTCACGATTCCACGAACCTAACAGAGGAGCATCTGTGTCCAGATGCTCAAACACTAGAGTCTCCTCCATCTCCGTTCGATTTGGTGGTGGATGACCAGCAACCCACCCTCATCGACGATGATGTGACGCAGTTGCCATCAGGGCATCCAGTTGACCGGCGCATTGTGCGGGAGGAGGAGATGAGACAGGAGTTGGAAGAGGAAGTGGTGGATGATGAGGACACTGACCCGACCTGGACAGGGGGGATGTCAAGCGGGGAAAGTAGTGTGGATGTTGAGGCAGGTGCAGCACCAAAAAGGGTAGCTAGAGGCAGAGGCAAGCAGCTTAGGCGAAGCCAGGCCACACCCGGAATCTCCCAAGATGTTCCAGTTCGTACCCAGCCCCGAAAAACTCCCACCTCGAGGGCACGTTTCTCGAAGGTGTGGAGTTTTTTCAAGGAATGCGCCGAGGACAGATATAGTGTTGTCTGCACAATTTGCCTCTCGAAATTGATTAGGGGCTCTGAGAAGAGCAACCTGTCCACCACTTCAATGCGCCGTCATTTGGAATCCAAGCACTGGAATCAGTGGCAGGCAGCAACGGCAGGACAAAGGCCGCCTGCCGTTCACGCCACTGCCACTGCCTCTGCCACTGCCACTGCTGACTGTACTGGCGATGCACTCCAGAGGACGAGCCAGGACACCACTTCATCTGCCTCCGCCACTTTGTTGACTTCTTCCTCATCCTCCCCTGTTCCTGTCTTATCTCCTTCTCCTGCACCATCAAAGGCACCATCAGGCGCTTCTTTACAACAACCCACCATCTCTCAGACATTGGAGCGGCGGCAGAAATACACTGCTAACCACCCACACGCGCAAGCCTTGAACGCCAACATCGCTAAACTGCTGGCCCAGGAGATGTTGGCGTTCCGGCTTGTTGAAACTCCCGCCTTCCTGGACCTGATGGCAACTGCGGCACCTCACTATGCCGTCCCTAGCCGTCACTACTTCTCCCGGTGTGCCGTCCCCGCCTTGCACCAGCACGTGTCACTCAACATCAGGCGGGCCCTTAGTTCCGCGCTTTGCACAAAGGTCCACTTGACCACCGACGCGTGGACAAGTGCATGCGGACAGGGACGCTACATTTCACTGACGGCACACTGGGTGAATGTAGTTGAGGCTGGGACTGCTTCCCAAACTGGCCCGGTGTATCTCGTCTCCCCGCCTAACATTCCTGGCAGGGACACGAGAAGAACACCCCCCTCCTCCTCCTCCGCCACCGCCTCCTCCTCCGCTGTTAGATTGACCCCAGCTACGAGTTGGAAACGTTGCAGCACTGGCGTTGGTAGACGTCAGCAGGCTGTGCTGAAGCTGATCAGCTTGGGGGACAGACAGCACACTGCCTCCAAGGTGAGGGATGCCCTCCTCGATGAGACGGCAATATGGTTTGAGCTGCTGCACCTGGGCCCAGGCATGGTCGTTTGTGATAACGGCCGGAACCTGGTAGCAGCTCTGGAGCTTGCCGGACTCCAACATGTTCCATGCCTGGCCCACGTCTTCAACCTAGTGGTGCAACGTTTCCTAAAGAGCTACCCCAATGTTCCAGAGCTACTGGTGAAAGTGCGGCGCATGTGCGCCCACTTTCGCAAGTCGACAGTAGCTGCTGCTAGCTTAAAATCTCTCCAGCAACGCCTGCATGTGCCACAACACCGGCTTTTGTGCGACGTCCCCACACGCTGGAACTCAACGTTTCAGATGTTGAATAGAGTGGTTGAGCAGCAGAGACCTTTGATGGAATACCAGCTACAAAACCCTAGGGTGCCACAAAGTCAGCTGCCTCAGTTTCACATCCATGAGTGGCCATGGATGAGAGACATTTGTGACATCCTACGGGTGTTTGAGGAGTCCACAAGGAGGGTGAGCTCTGAGGATGCGATGGTGAGCCTTACAATCCCGCTCTTGTGTGTTCTGAGAGAATCCCTGATTGACATCAGGGATAACTCAGATCACACAGAGGAGTCAGGGATAGCATCCGATCCGTCACAGCTGGAGAGTAGGTCCACACATCTGTCCGCTTCATCGCGTTTAATGGAGGAGGAGGAGGAAGAAGAGTTGTCCGATGATGTGATGGTGATACAGGAGGCTTCCGGGCAACTTCGAATCGTCCCATTGTTGCAGCGCGGATGGGTAGACATGGAGGATGAGGAGGAAATGGAGATTGAACTTTCCGGTGGGGCCAGAGGAGTCATGCCAACTAACACCGTGGCAGACATGGCTGAGTTCATGTTGGGGTGCTTTACAACCGACAAGCGTATTGTCAAAATCATGGAGGACAACCAGTACTGGATCTTTGCTATCCTTGACCCCCGGTATAAAAACAACATCTTGTCTTTTATTCCGATAGAGGGGAGGGCCAATCGCATCAATGCTTGCCACAGGCAATTGGTGCAGAATATGATGGAGATGTTTCCAGCATGTGACGTTGGCAGCAGGGAGGGCAGTTCCTCCAGTAGGCGACCAAGTTCTCACCGGTCCACACAAACGAGGGGCACACTGTGTAAGGTCTGGGACACCTTGATGGCACCCCCTCGCCAAAGTGCCGCCACGGAGGGTCCTAGTGTCACCAGGCGTGAGAAGTATAGGCGCATGTTGCGGGAATACCTTTCCGACCACAGCCCTGTCCTCTCCGACCCCTCTGCGCCCTACATGTATTGGGTGTCGAAGTTGGACCTGTGGCTTGAACTTGCCCTATATGCCTTGGAGGTGCTGTTCTGTCCTGCCGCCAGCGTCCTATCTGAGAGGGTGTTCAGTGCAGCCGGTGGCATCATCACTGACAAGCGCACCCGTCTGTCAGCTGAGAGTGCCGACCGGCTCACTTTGATAAAAATGAACCACCACTGGGTAGAGCTGTCATTTTTGTGCCCACCTGTGTAAAGCACCCCAACATGAAACTCCATGTCTGTACTAAACCTCTCCAATTCCTCCGCATCCTCATACTCATCCACCATAAGCGTTGCACAATTCTGCTAATACTAGGCTCCCTCCACCCTGATTTCCCCCAACTCTGCTGGTTAGAGGCTCCCTCCACCCTGATTTCCACCAACTCTGCTGGTTAGAGGCTCCCTCCACCCTGCTTTCCCACAACTCTGCTGGTTAGAGGCTCCCTCCACCCTGCTTTCCCACAACTCTGCTGGTTAGAGGCTCCCTCCACCCTGCTTTCCCACAACTCTGCTGGTTAGAGGCTCCCTCCACCCTGCTTTCCCACAACTCTGCTGGTTAGAGGCTCCCTCCACCCTGCTTTCCCACAACTCTGCTGGTTAGAGGCTCCCTCCACCCTGATTTCCACCAACTCTGCTGGTTAGAGGCTCTCTCCACCCTGATTTCCCCCAACTCTGCTGGTTAGAGGCTCCCTCCACCCTGCTTTCCCACAACTCTGCTGGTTAGAGGCTCCCTCCACCATGAATTGGTCCAAACTGGGGTTTTTAGAGGCTCCCTCCACCATGAATTGGCCCAAACTGGGCTGTTTAGAGGCTCCCTCCACCATGAATTGGTCCAAACTGGGGTTTTTAGAGGCTCCCTCCACCATGAATTGGTCCAAACTGGGGTTTTTAGAGGCTCCCTCCACCATGAATTTGCCCAAACTGGGCTGTTTAGAGGCTCCCTCCACCATGAATTGGTCCAAACTGGGTTTTTTAGAGGCTCCCTCCACCATGAATTTGCCCAAACTGGGCTGTTTAGAGGCTCCCTCCACCATGAATTGGTCCAAACTGGGCTGTTTAGAGGCTCCCTCCACCATGAATTGGTCCAAACTGGGGTTTTTAGAGGCTCCCTCCACCATGAATTGGTCCAAACTGGGGTTTTTAGAGGCTCCCTCCACCATGAATTTGCCCAAACTGGGCTGTTTAGAGGCTCCCTCCATCATGAATTGGTCCAAACTGGGGTTTTAGAGGCTCCCTCCACCATGAATTGGTCCAAACTGGGGTTTTTAGAGGCTCCCTCCACCATGAATTTGCCCAAACTGGGTTTTTTAGAGGCTCCCTCCACCATGAATTTGCCCAAACTGGGCTGTTTAGAGGCTCCCTCCACCATGAATTGGTCCAAACTGGGTTTTTTAGAGGCTCCCTCCACCATGAATTTCCCAAAACTTGGCTGTTTAGAGGCTCCCTCCACCATGAATTGGTCCAAACTGGGTTTTTTAGAGGCTCCCTCCACCATGAATTGGTCCAAACTGGGGTTTTTAGAGGCTCCCTCCACCATGAATTTGCCCAAACTGGGCTGTTTAGAGGCTCCCTCCACCATGAATTGGTCCAAACTGGGTTTTTTAGAGGCTCCCTCCATCATGAATTGGTCCAAACTGGGTTTTTTAGAGGCTCCCTCCACCATGAATTGGTCCAAACTGGGTTTTTTAGAGGCTCCCTCCACCATGAATTGGTCCAAACTGGGGTTTTTAGAGGCTCCCTCCACCATGAATTTGCCCAAACTGGGCTGTTTAGAGGCTCCCTCCACCATGAATTGGTCCAAATTGGGTTTTTTAGAGGCTCCCTCCACCATGAATTGGTCCAAACTGGGCTGGTTAGAGGCTCCCTCCACCATGAATTGGTCCAAACTGGGTTTTTTTAGAGGCTCCCTCCACCATGAATTGGTCCAAACTGGGGTTTTTAGAGGCTCCCTCCACCATGAATTTGCCCAAACTGGGCTGTTTAGAGGCTCCCTCCACCATGAATTGGTCCAAATTGGGGTTTTTAGAGGCTCCCTCCACCATGAATTTGCCCAAACTGGGCTGTTTAGAGGCTCGCTCCACCATGAATTGGTCCAAACTGGGTTTTTTAGAGGCTTTCTCCACCATGAATTGGTCCAAACTGGGGTTTTTAGAGGCTCCCTCCACCATGAATTTGCCCAAACTCTGCTGGTTAGAGGCTCAATCCACCCTGATTTTCAAAACAAATGTTGGTGCCAACCTCAACTTACTACAAGGGCCAAATTCACTGCTGGTGACAAGCTCTCCTCACTGCAAGTGCCAAATACACATGTTTCAAGGTGTTTTCCTACTGTCAGAGAGGTGGTATTGAGTGTGTAAAGTGTGTAGTTGTTAGGCTGTGATGTTGGGGTAATAGAGGGTCTTTGGTGTGTTAGATGCCCCCAGACATGCTTCCCCTGCTGTCCCAGTGTCATTCCAGAGGTGTTGGCATCATTTCCTGTGGTGTCATAGTGGACTTGGTGACCCTCCAGACACGGATTTGGGTTTCCACCTTAACGAGTATATGTTCCCCATAGACTATAATGGGGTTCGAAACCCGTTCGAACACACGAACATTGAGCGGCTGTTCGAATCGAATTTCGAACCTCGAACATTTTAGTGTTCGCTCATCTCTACTCAGAATAGATAAGGTTTGTGGTGGAAGCAATGACTAGGATGTGCACCAAAGAGAGTGATATTATCCCTAGAACCTGGTCTAGAAGTCTCTCATCTCTGCCAAACACTGTGCTGATGAGATCCAACACATCGAAATAGCGCTGTCCACAGATGGGATTCTGTTCCTTTTGGAATAGATTTACTGGTTTGGCTAAACCTCACATCAAAGCATAAGGCTTGTTGAAAAAGTCATGCATGATGTTTAAGGGGGCCGTCCCTAGAGGGCAGCAAGCAGAGGCATTATTTTCCTAATTACATCCTGGAAAACAGATTTGCATATTTCCCATAATCCCCCAGTGGACCGAAAATGGCTCCATACGCCTGCAAAGGTGCTCTCTCCTTAAGGAGTGATATTATCTCTAGAACCTAACCAAGACCATGCAAGTGTCTGAATATGTGGGGTGAAGATGAGATCCGAGTCAAATACAACCCCAAAACAGTGGGTGTACTACCTCGGTGTAGTAGTAAGACCACAGACAGAAATGGAGATATTAGGGATAGGTCTGTTAGATGGTGAAAACAGTAGTAGTTCAGTCTTTGAGAAATTCCATTTCAGAAAAAGCGAAGACATGATACTTGAGACAGCAGAAAGACAGTCACTGGTGTTCTGTATTTGTGCAGGGGTGATGTCATGGAATGAGGTATATAGTTGGGTGTCATCAAAATAAAGATGGTATTAAACACTAAATCTGCTGATTGTTTGTCCAATAGGGGCTGTGTACAGAAAGAAGAGGAGGGAGCCTAGGACCGAGCCCTGAGGAACCCCAATATCAAGGGGAAGAGGAGAAGAGATCGCACCATGAATGATACACTAAATGATCGGTCAGAAAGATAGGAAGAAAACCAAGACAAAGCAGTGTCTCTAAGGCGAATGGAGTGGAGCATAATGAGGAGGAGTTGGTGGTCTACAGTGTCAAATGCTACTGAGAGATCCAGAAGAATAAGCAGTGAATAGTTTCCTTTAGATTTAGCCATCAGGAGATCGTTGAAGACTTTTGTAAGGGCCATTTCTGTAGAGCGTAGTGCACAAAAACCTGATTGTAAGGGGCCCATAAGATAGTTAGCAGCTAGATAGCAGATTAGGCGGGAAGAGACCAAGCTTTCCAGAAGCTTAGAGATGACAGGGAGGTTAGAGACAAGTTGATAGGTAGCAGCACAGGATGGGTCAAGGGAGGGTTTTTTCAGTAGTGGGGTCATGACAGTATGTTTGAAGGAGGAGGGAAATATTCCAGAAGAGAGTAAGAGGTTAAAATTTTCAGTAAGGTGAGTTGTAACAGTAGGGGACAGAGACCGGAGAAGGTGCGACTGGATAGGATCACTTGTACAAGTAGTGGGGTGAGAAGAAGAAAGGAGCTGAGAGACTTCTTCTGTTACTGAGTCAAAGAATAAGGTGCAAGGGAGTGAAGGGGATTGATACTGGGTGATCTCCTGATGGAGGTTGTTCATTTTGTCTTTGAAGTATGTGGCCATGTCAAGAGCTCTGAGGTCTGAGACGAGTGCCTGCACCTTCAGCCTAAGGAGGGAGTGAAAAGTGTCAAAGAGTCATTTAAGGTTATTGAAGAGAGAACAGATGAGAGCGGTGAAGTAGATTGTTTGGTGGGGTTAAGGGAGGAGTTGTAGGCTTTGAGCATAAACTTGAAGTGAAGAAAATCTGCAGAGGTGTTTTCTTCACAGACGTTCAACACATCTTAAGCACCGCAGAATGTGCCAATATTTGCGGAATGTGCCAAGGTTGCTGGTGTCTGTTGGGAGTTCTGGACGGTCAAGGGTGCTGCTTTATCCAGGGTGGCTTTGGGAGTCTCATTTTAATGTTCGGAGGCCAGGTCAGCACAGAGAAGAGATAGGAGACAGTGATGACTTTAGCTTGTCTGAGAGGTGGTGCATGTTCACAGCTCGTAGATTCCTGCATCTGTAGTAGGTCGGTGTGCTTTGGGAAGGAGCCGTTGATAAGGAAAGAAGGCTGTGTTTGGAAATTTGTAGGCGAGCGTTACTAAGGTCAGAGACAGAACAAAGCCGTAAGACCAGATCAAAGATATTACCATCTTTGTGTGTGGGATCAGTAGTAAGCTGTGAAATACCATATGAGTGCTTAGTGATAGAAGAAGAGAGGCATATGGGGAGACAGTGGTGTCAAAGGGAATGCTAAAATCACCCATGATGATGGTAGGAATTTTACAGGATAGGAAATTGGGAAGCCATAACGCAAAGTAATATAAGAATCAGGGTGAACCAGGGCCACAGTAGATGTGTAGTAGTGTCAGGCTATTTAATACAGGTTTGTCACAGCCAGCAGGTTAAACAACATTGAAATAAAGAAATCTTGAATAATGTCAACGGGCGTTCCACAGTGTGTACTGTGGTACCGCGCTGCCTCAGCTCGGCTACATCGGGCAATTTTGATCACAGGGGTTGTGTTGTGTGAGTGTCCTAGTAGCGTCTGTGTTAACAGTGTATACAGTAGTATATAGTGTTATATAGAGTACATACAGTGTATACAGCACGACTCGTGTATTTGCAAGTTTGGTTTACTTTCCTCGTTTTCATCGCATTCAAAATGACTATCACCACCTTCATCTTGGCGGTAGCTTTCACCATATGGATTGCCACAACCTCGGACCAACAGGAGTGGATCATGGAGACAGCCGGTCAACTCATCTGGGTCACCGTTACAACCAATATACTCGACTGGATACCAGCACCAAACCTCCTCCTGACCTTTACCACCTGGATTGGCGACATAAGTGGAATGGATATCGGCTGTCATGGACCTGCTGGACTGGTCAGCTCCCAACAACTGCTGGACCTCATGACTGGTCAGTTATACACTCCACTGACTGGACGGTCACATTGCTCCTAGGCAGCTACTTCCTAGGCCTCATCAACACCAAGACATTTGTCATCTGCTGGGTAACCCAAAAAACATTTTGGACTGCAGTCATCAGTTACAGTGACATCATGCCGGAGATCAGCACTGAATGGAGCAACATCACATATATCATCACCAGCCTGGACCTGATCAGCTGGGGCAACAACATCAAACCCTCATTAAATGGAGCCTCATCTGCTGCAGCCTCCTACTCTGGATGGCCACCACCTTCACCAACGTCACCGGTATAGTGAGCGGCAGTGGTCTACTAAGCTGGATCATTGACCACAGTGATCCCCTAACCTGGATGACAACAACCATTGAAGTCATCACTGCAATTGCCACCTTTACTGACCCACTGGACCTGCTCTGGAGCATAATCTGCAGTTTACTTGGCTAAATCCCAGCAACAGCATTCCCCACACCACAAACTGGAGCATCCTCCACACCACCAACTGGAGCTCCACCTCAAAACATCCACAACTCCACCTCCAGTGCATCTCCTAAACTGGATCTCCAGCTCCAGTGATCTAACCTGGATCTCTACCTTCGATGATCTCCTAACCTGGATGTTCCACAACTTCATCCTCTGCATCTTTTATGCGTCCAGGTACATGATCTGACCCCCTCCCCACTCCCACCTGTACCTCTCCATCATGAGTTTTCGGTGTACTAATTTGGTTTTCTCTATTTTTCAGCTTGGACTCAATACAAGGAGGCGACAAAGCCCAAATCTGCCTGACCAGATCTCATCAGGTGCTCAAGACCTCAAGGATCCAGAATCTTCACATCCCTTCATCTCTGAGGGCATCAAAACTCAAAAATTAGTAATATAATACAAATCTGTCTCATTTAAAATAAAAATCTGTCTAATTTTTAAGTCGTCTTCCCACCTCGTGATTTACTGTATATAGGGTTCTGCACTGAAGGGGGCGCTGTACAGCCCTATCTTTAGTGCCCAATGTCATTAAAAACAGCGTGTGGGGGGAGGGGCAGAAAGTTATTGGTTTGCAGCCTGCCACTAACTCACATAGTATAACACCCCTATGTGCCCCCTATGTGCCTTGCTGCCCCCAAACAGTATAATACCCAATTGTTGGTCCCCAAACAGTATAATTGGTGCAGTGGCACTCTCCCATACAGCTTCTCCTTGTGCAAAGTGCGCTGTATTGTTGACCGATGCACAGTGACACCATCTGCAGCAAGATGATGCTGCAGCTCTTTGGAGGTGGTCTGTGGATTGTCCTTGACTCTTCTCACCATTCTTCTTCTCTGCCTTTCTGATATTTTTCTTGGCCTGCCACTTCTGGGCTTAACAAGAACTGTCCCTGTGGTCTTCCATTTCCTTACAATGTTCCTCACAGTGGAAACTGACAGGTTAAATCTCTGAGACAACTTTTTGTATCCTTCCCCTGAACAACTATGTTGAACAATCTTTGTTTTCAGATCATTTGAGAGCGGGCTGTCCATGCTCGGCGACCATCAAACTTAACTGAACTTGAATTGTTTTGTAAAGAGGAATGGTCCAAAATACCTTCATCCAGGAACTGATTAAAAGCTACAGGAAGCGACTAGAGGCTGTTATCTTTGCAAAAGGAGGATCTACTAAATATTAATGTCACTTTTCTGTTGAGGTGCCCATACTTTTGCACCGGTCAAATTTTGGTTTAATGCATATTGCACATTTTCTGTTAGGACAATAAACCTCATTTCAATCCTGAAATATTACTGTGTCCATCAGTTATTAGATATATCAAACTGAAATGGCTGCTGCAAACACCAAAATATTTAGAACTAAAAATGATTAAGATTAATAGGGGTGCCCAAACTTTTTCATATGACTGTATGTATTCAGTTAGTATGGGATGTATACCTGTACAGCTAGTCAGAGGTCTGGACACAGCTCAGTGGTGATCCTGTAAGTAATGTTATGGTTGTCATAGGAATTGTCATCCAGCTTTCCCACAATACACAATACTGAAGGATTTCTTATCAAGTAAGTGGGACATCTCAGTGTTGTTATCCAGCATTCTGCACCATTGACCCTCTGAGTAGTAAAATAGCTGCCACTGCACCAATTATACTGTTTGGGGACCAACAATTGGGTATTATACTGTTTGGGGGCAGCAAGGCACATAGGGGTGTTATACTATGTGAGTTAGTGGCAGGCTGCAAACCAATAACTTTCTGCCCCTCCCCCCACACGCTGTTTTTAATGACATTGGGCACTAAAGATAGGGCTGTACAGCGCCCCCTTCAGTGCAGAACCCTATATACAGTAAATCACGAGGTGGGAAGACGACTTAAAAATTAGACAGATTTTTATTTTAAATGAGACAGATTTGTATTATATTACTAATTTTTGAGTTTTGATGCCCTCAGAGATGAAGGGATGTGAAGATTCTGGATCCTTGAGGTCTTGAGCACCTGATGAGATCTGGTCGCTCACTATACCGGTGACGTTGGTGAAGGTGGTGGCCCATTTCGGGAGAGGTTGCCGCAGGCTGCCCAGGAGGGTATGTCTTGCCCGGACCGGTTATGGGATTTGGTGGGGACCGTCTAATGCCCCTTATCTAGTCATCAGTCGCTCCAGCGACATGGAACGGACACGGTAAGGCTTGGAAGGAGTGGTGCGCGCTGGCCCGTGGAGAGTTTCGTTGGGACGATAGGGAATTTTTGTTGCGCTTAACCATCGATTACTTACTTTTTTTGCGCAACGCGGGTGTGTCCTCTTGTGTAGCCCAGCGGCGCTTAGCGGGGGTTGGTTTTTTCCTTAAACTTGGGGGGTTAGACGACATTACGGGCTGTTTTTGCATTCGCCAGGCCCTTAAGGGTTGGCGTAGGGAGCGGGTTCAAAGGGATAGCAGACGACCTATTACTTATGATATCCTCACTAGATTGGTTTCTGCTTCTACTCGTTTCTGCAGAGGGGCGCAGGAGGCCGTCTTGTTTTCGGCTGCCTGTTGCCTCGCGTTTTTTGGCGCATTGCGCGTTGGGGAGCTGGTTTCCCCTTCTCGGAATAAATTGGGCGGGCTTTTGAATGGTGATGTCGTCGTATCCGGTGGCGTATTGCGGGTCCGTATTCGTCGGTCAAAGACGGACGTGTTAGGGCAGGGCAAGTGGTTGGTCTTGCGTGAGATTTCGGGCCCGGTGTGCCCAGTAAAAGTTATTACTGGGTACTCCCTGGTTCGCCCCCCCTCCCCTTCCTTTTTGTCTCATGAGGACGGATCCTCTCTGACCAGGTGTCAGTTCGAATTTTTGCTTAAAGAAGGTTTGCGGTTCCTCGGCCTCCCCCCGGGGGACTTTGGTACGCATTCCTTCAGGATAGGGGCTGCCACTGAAGCGGCTCGCGCGGGCCTGAACGAGGAGGAGGTCAAGCGTGTCGGGCGCTGGAAGTCCGGCTGCTACGCCCGTTATGTCAGACCCGAATTGGTCATTTGATTCTCTCCTTTTTTAGGTCAGCGGGATCCCGTGGTTATCATTCTTGGACACTCATATGTCTACTGGGCCGCCCTGCGGGCTGAAGTCAGACCGGGGGGGAGCAACCTAGGATTCCAGCAGCTCCAGCTGATTTGGAGGGGTATCCGTGGATTACGGTGGGGACAAATTCTTTCAGAGGCGGTGGACCTCAGCCGCAGTGTAAGTGGTCCTGTGGTCCTGGTCATCCATGCCGGAGGGAATGATCTCTGTTTCGTCCGCATGGCCAAACTTCTTGCGGTCATGCGGTTTGACCTGGAGCGTATCCCGGGGTTCTTCCCCGAAATGGTTTTGGTTTGGTCGGAGATCGTTCCCCGGCTTCGATGGCAGGGATCTCGGGACCCCGAATCTGCCGAGCGCTGTCGGCGTTCTGTCAATGCACGGATGGCGCGATTTGTCCGGTCCCGCGGGGGTGTGGTAGTTCGACATCGTCAGCTTGAGGGCGATAACTCGCGGTTGCTCAGGGCTGACGGCGTCCACCTTAACGAGATTGGCCTTGATATTTTCCTGTCTGGCCTGCAAGACGGTGTCGAGCAGGCCTTATTCCTGCTGGGTGGGGGTCGGTGCCCGGTGTAACCTCGGGCCCCTCCCTGGCGGTAATGCAGAGAAAATAGGATAGGCGGGGACATGTCCGCCCCTTCCGCGGGATGGGGCCAAGTCCCCTCCCCTATCTGCAACTGTTGTCAAGGGTTGTTTACAAGTTGTTGCCATGGTTACGGTTGCCATGGCAACCAAATGTTTACACAAGTTTTTCTAGTTTTATAAATAAATAAAGCTGTGGCCGACTTCCACCCACGCAAAAGTTACATACGTTGTCCGTGTCTTATTTAATTCATAGTTAATAAGGGGAAGGGAAAACAGGGGTCAAGGTTCAGAATCCCTACAGTCTCCCAGGCACTGTGGCAGCTGCCTCTGCTGCTATGGCGGTAGTTACGCCCCTGCATGACAGGGTTGTCCAGCTTTCTTTGCCCTTATATTGCTGCAAAACCAAGGGTGTTGTTTAGTGGATAAAGATCTGTATGACAACATGTATTGTATTGAATTTGTCAGCCAGCTTTCCTAGGCTTCTGAACGGCAGGTGTGCTTCATTAGGTATTGACTTGTGCCTGTTTCTTTAAACATTGTTTTTCAGATTTATTGCACAGACATAAGATAGGGAAAGCTGGATGGCAGTGTCAATAGCCTCCACGACAGGGGTGCTCACATTTTTTTCAGCATGCGAGCTACTTATAAAATGACCAAGTCAAAATGATCTACTACCCACTGCTGAGCTGACAAGATAGGTCCTAGCCTCTCTGCTGCCTGAGGATTGACCCGGGGCACAGATTGTGAAAGCAGACTGTGTCGGCTTTCCAGCGGTATATAAAACTGCCTGTGCCCAAACCCATCAAAGGTCCTCTTTAATCCTAGCAGGCTTCGGGCCTATATGGTAATTCCCAGACATCATGTGGTCTGGGATATTACCATATAGGCCCGAAGCCAGCTAGGATGAACATCGGATCCCAGAGAGGTAAGTAACACTTTATTATGTTCCCTCACCTCCCCTGGAGCTCCGATTATTATTCTCTGTCCTCTTCCTCCTTGACCTCTCCTCTGCTTTTGACACAGTTGACCACTCCCTCTTGTTAGAAATTCTCTCATCCCTTGGTATCTCAGACCTGGCCCTTTCCTGGATCTCCTCATACCCCACATTCAGTGTCTCCCACTCGCACACCACCTCCTCACCACGCCCTCTCTCTATAGGTGTCCCCCAAGGCTCCGTCCTAGGACCCCTCCTGTTCTCCATCTACACCCTTGGCCTGGGCCAACTCATAGAATCTCATGTTTTTCAATATCATTGCTATGCAGATGACACCCAAATATACATCTCTGGACCAGATATTACCTCCCTGCTGGCCAGAGTTCCAGATTGCTTAGCAGCTTTACCCTCCTTCCTCTCCTCCCGCTTTCTCAAACTGAACATGGAGAAAACGGAGTTCATTATTTTCACCCCACCCCATGTGGCCCCTCCACCTGACCCATCTATCAAAGTTAACGGAACCACAATTACCCCTGTCTCACAGGCCCGATGTCTTGGGGTAACCCTGGACTCTGACCTATCCATCAAGTCACACATTCAAACCCTCAACACCTCCTGCCGCCTCCAGCTCAAGAACATCCATTGAATCCGCTCTTTCCTCACCCCTGAAACTACCAAGATGGTTGTCCAAACCCTCATAATCTCCCACTTAGACTACTGCAACACCCTTCTCCATGGACTCCCAGCAAACACCCTCGCCCCCCTCCAGTCCACCTTAAACTTTGCTGCTCGTTTAATTCACCTCTCCCCCTGATCTTCATCGGCTGCTCCCCTCTGCCAGTCCCTCCACTGGCTACCTGTAGTCCAGCAAATTGAGTTCAAGCTACTAACGCTAAGGGCTAGTTCACACGTGGGCAAAGGGGAGTTTTTTGACAGCGGATTTCGCTTCAAAAACCGCCCCTTTAACATGGTGGTCTATGTAGACCGCTAGCTTTTTTTCCCCCTCCTAGCGGTTTATCACCGCTAGTGGAAAAAAGAAGCGACATGACCTTTCTTCAGGCGGAAAACGCCTGAAGAATTGCGTAGAAGTGAATGGGAGGCGAAAACCATTTTTTTCTGCGCGGTTTTTATAGAACATTTTTTTTTTTCATAGGAAATCACACCCCAGAGGGGTGGTCCTGGGTGTTGGCTGCTTCCTGCAGCCATTTTGTGATCTCAGCTCATTGCAGCAGCAGAAGCAGTAGCATCAGCAGCAGCAGCGTCAGTAGCGTCATCAGCAGCAAAAATGTAAGTACTACTTCAATATTTCATGATATAAAATGAATAGAATTTTTTTTTTTTTTTAATTGTTTTTTTTTTTTTTTTAGTACAAACTGCCAAATTGCCTCACCTGACTCTAGCGTACAAAATGGTTGCATTTTCTTTGCATTGTATTGTCTTTTTTTGTGCATTTTTTAACCCCTTCTTTACAGGCAGCTGACGATGCGAGTGCCTTTCCCTTGTGAAGCTAATCTCCTTTTTTCCCCTCTTTTCTTGCAGCTCTTCAAACAACTGCCTACCCACACCTGCACCAGTCGGGCACTTGTCCGCTCTTTTCCAAAAAGTAAGTATGTCGTACAAAATGGTTGCATTTTCTTTGCATTGTATTGTCTTTTTTTGTGCATTTTTTAACCCCTTCTTTACAGGCAGCTGACGATGCGAGTGCCTTTCCCTTGTGAAGCTAATCTCCTTTTTTCCCCTCTTTTCTTGCAGCTCTTCAAACAACTGCCTACCCACACCTGCACCAGTCGGGCACTTGTCCGCTCTTTTCCAAAAAGTAAGTATGTCGTACAAAATGGTTGCATTTTCTTTGCATTGTATTGTCTTTTTTTGTGCATTTTTTAACCCCTTCTTTACAGGCAGCTGACGATGCGAGTGCCTTTCCCTTGTGATGCTAATCTCCTTTTTTCCCCCCTTTTCTTGCAACTCTTCAAACAACCGGTCTGAATAGCTCAACTCCCTCTCTATCAGCTTGGAAGTCTGGTCCATTCCTTCCAAATGTAAGTTTGGCATAATAATTGATTGTATTGTATGTGCTTCTCTGATGTGTAACCTTCTTCTCACCCCCTGTATCAGAACAGCGGATGTTTAGGTGTTGGCGGTAGTAAATTTAATTTTTTTTTCTTACATTTTCAGAAACCACATTCAACTAAATGGCTCCACCCATGGAGTATTACAGGATGGACCTGGATGTCCACAAGTTGATAGAGAGTGTAAGTAGATTGTAAATGTAGAACAAATGTGCACTGTTTCCACTACAATGTACTGTGCTAATTTGTTCAACAAAGCTGTATGATGTCTCCTTTTAAACACACCTCTCTACCTTTTTTTATTTTTGTTTTTTTTTGTCTTCCTTTATTTTATAAAAACAAGTATTTAAATTTGGTTTGTTTTTTAAAATTTTAACATTCGGGGGTTGGGAGGGGGGGTGTATTTGAATGGTCTTTCTGCATTTTTTTTTTTATTTACTTTTATTTCTTTACAGTGTGGTCGCAATTTTAATTAGGATGATTTTCTTATGTTTTTCGTTTTTTATCTTTCCCTATGCAGGTTGAAGCGCATCCAAATCTCTACGAGAAGAAGGACCCACTCTATTCAGACCGGCACGCCAGGGACGCCTCCTGGATTTCAGTCTGCCAGGCGCTGTATCCGGACTGGGCTACCCTGTCCAGACAGCTAAAAGAACGGATTGGTGAGTAAATAAATGAAATTTCCTCGGAAATTTGTGTTTTGAAAGTTTTTAGTTGGAATTGCTTTTATTAAACTTGTTTTTCTTTTTTTCTTTTTTCATACAGAAATGGATGTTAGGAAGCGGTGGAAGAGTGTGAGGGACCGATTCATGAAGGACCTCAAGAAGGTTGAGAAAAGTGGGGCCTCTCCCTCAAAGAAGAAAAAAAATTTCCTTTGAGGATCAGCTGCAGTTCCTGATCCCCTGCAGGGAAATCGGGCCATAAGTATTTAAAAAACATATTTGCTTCATTTTATGTTTATTATGTTTGTAGGAAATTTTAATAGTAAATTATTGTTTTTGTTATTATTCCTGACAGAATCTCCGGAAACACCAGAGAAAGCCCGGAAGAGCCCCCTGCTCAGGTACAGGAACTGCAGCAGACTCTTCCTTCTTGCTCGGAATCGGAGAGGGGACCTGACGTCTTGCCTGGGCCTTCTCATCTGGTGGAGCCTTCACCGGCTTCGGTCACCGCTGCCTCATCACATCATGAATCCAGTGAGGAGGAGGTGACCCGGCCGGTGAGGCCCCACCAGAGGAGAAGGAGACGTCAGGACTCCTCTGCCCCCACACCTTCGACCCAGGAGCTGACCGTAGGGACCCTCCGGGTAACGGACAGGCAGCAGGAGCTTGAAAATCTTGCCCTGTCCCTTATCCAGAGGGTGGACAGAATGGATGATTGTGACCATTTTGGTCAAGAGGTGGCAAATTCCTGTCGCCAGATGCCCCTCAATAGGCAGGAAGATTTTAAGGCCTACATCCATTGTGTGGCGGCAGCCTTCCGTTTTGCTCCTAACCTGCCGGGATTGGGTTATCTGATAACCCAATTCCGGCAGGCAGTGGGGCTTTCTGATGCCCCACTGCATGTAGCCCCCCCACCTTCACAAGGCCAATATGGCCCCCCAATCCACACCCAAGGCCAATATGGCCCCCCAATCCCCACCCAAGGCCAATATGGCCCCCCAATCCCTACCCAAGGCCCATCAGGCCTTTGTACACAAACAGCCACACGCCCATCCCAATCGGGCATGCAACCAGCCCACTCCCAAACCCAACCTGGCCACACCCGAGGCCAACCTGGCCACTCCCGAAGCCAACCTGGCCATTCATGAGGCCAACCTGGCCACTCACGAGGCCACTCCCCAGGCCAACCTGGCCACTCACGAGGCCAACCTGGCCATTCCCAAGGCCAAACAGGCCACTACCAAAGCCTAACGGGCCCCATCATAGGCCAGTCCGGCCTACAAGTAGGTCCGATCCAAGGCCAATATATTTTTGAGACAAGCCCGACCGAACCTGAGGACCTCAGTTCCAGTGGCCATCTTATACGAGAGGTCCTAGACCCATATGGCTATGAGTCTCCTGATGGTTGAGGGGGGGGGAGGGGTTTGGTTTGGAGGGGGGGGGGGGAGGGTTGGTTTGGGGGCGGGGGGGTGTTATTTTTTATTTGTAATAAACATATTTTTTTATAAAAAAAAATTGGTGTCGTGTTTTTATTTTTAAGGGGGGGGAAAAAAACTTTCACGAAGACCTTTGACCCTCTGGGACACATGCAGCAGACTTCTAGGAAGCAGACCGTGCGCTGAATTTAGATGCACCCGGTCTGCTTCCTAGAGGGTTAACCGCTTGTGTCCCACAGGGTCAAAAAGGAGGTGCCCACAGTGTTCAAAGGTCCTCTTCATATAAAGAGGACCTTTGACCCTCTGGGACACATGCGGTTTACACCAATACACAATAAAAAAAAAAATACACTGACACATATATTTTAACCTTTTTTTTTTTATTTTTAAACATTTTGAAAAATCAATATTAAAATTTATATTTTTGCAAATTTTTTTTTTTTTTTTTTTGGGGGGGGGAACTTGATTTAAATGATGAAAAAAAAAGGGGGTGGGGGGTAAATACAATTGAGGGAAAAAAAAAAAAAAAGGCCACCACGATGAGGAAGGTCTTCAGTCCCACTCAGGCTGCTCATCACGAGGCTGAGAAAACTGCCAAGGCACGGCACCTTCGGGACTCATGAAATAGTCAGCGAAGGAATCTCTCAACCGTACAGCTGCGTCAGCTGCCCGACCGTGGCCACTGGTGGTCACAATTGGGTCGCTCAAAGCTGCCTGTGGCTCCACTACAATGTTCGGGCTTTCGTACTCCCGAACATAGTTGTGAAGCACAGACAGCTTTGACGACCACAGCCACGGTGTCGGGAGCCAACTACATTGCAGAGGTGAGGACCCTCCACTTACTAGTCATGATCCCGAAGGTGCACTCCACGAAGCGTCGTGCCCGGCTCAGCCTCATGTTGAAGACCCTCTTCCGGGCATCCAGTCTCCTCCGTGGGAAAGGGCGCAGCAGGTTCTCTTTCAGAGGAAACGCCTCATCCCCTACCATAACGAAGGGGACTGGATGCGTGGCACCCGGAAGTGGTCTTGGTGGAGGTAGAGTCACCTGATCTACCAGAACTCTGCGACCCAAAACTGATGACAGTAGCGCCCGGGAGTCCCCAGTACTACCATAGGCACCAACTTCGATGGCAATAAAACGGTACGTGGCATCAGCGACCGCCATCAGGACCACTGAAAAGTACTTCTTGTAGTTGAAGTACAGTGATCCAGGTGCCATTACTACAGGTAATGAGTGGAGGAAAGAGGAGACTCTTAAAGAAGAGGTTACAGGTCTGTGAGAGCCAGAAATCTTGATTGCTTGTAGGTGACCAAATACTTATTTTCCACCATAATTTGCAAATAAATTCTTACAAAATCAGACAATGTGATTTTCTGGATTTGTTTTCTCATTTTGTCTCTCATAGTTGAGGTCTACCTATGATGTAAATTACAGACGCCTCTCATCTTTTTAAGTGGTGGAACTTGCACTATTGGTGACTGACTACCGTATTTTTCGGACTATAAGACGCACCCAGGTTTTAGAGGAGAAAAATAGGGAAAAAAAATTTTCAGGCAAAAAATGGTAAAATATTTAATATATGGGAGTTGTAGTTTTGGAACAGCTGCAAGGCCACATTGACAGGTGACCCTGCAGCTGTACGGGGATGTATAGGGCGTTTTTTTTGTGGGGCCAGGTGTACTTTTTAGATATACCATTTTGGGAAATGTTTATTGCTTAGATCACCTTTTATTTAATTCAGAGGCAAAACAGAGAGAAAAACCCGGCAGTTTAGCACTTTTGATTTTGACATTCACTGTACATAAAAATATTAGTAGACCGGGCATTTTCAGACACAGGGATACCTAATGTGTATGTTTCACAGTAATGTTATACTTTTATATGTATTCTAGGGGAAAGGAGGTGAACTTTTATTTATTTTATTTTTTATTATATTTTTTTTGTGTTTTTTTTTTTTTTTTTTTTTACTATTTTAATATCCCCCGCCTAGGGGGCTTGAACCTGCAATCATTTGATTGCAAGTCCCATAGACGTCTATGGGAGATTCTATACATTACTATCGCGGAGGGTCATAGACCAGCCGCGATAGTAATATATATCTATGACAAGCCTCGGAGCCTTCATTAGGCTCCCGGCTGTCATCGGAACAGGTCGGCTCCTGCGGCCTCGCCGTGCAGGAGCCGGCCTGCATCACTAAAGGTATGGGGCCGGTGGGGGGGCTAACTGACTGCCGGGACCTGTGGAGGAGGAGTGGATTTGCAGCATGGCCGCGCTACTGCCACCGCTGGTTTTCTTCAGCGGCAGTAGCGCGGCAATCTGCAGGCCCCGGCAGCTAAGACAGTATTGTCACGCTCCTGCCGCTGAAGAAAACCAGCGGTGGCAGTAGCGCGGCCATGCTGCAAACCCACTCCTCCACCCACATTCAGACTATAAGACGCACCCTCATTTTCCTCTGAAATTTGGGGGGAAAAAAGTGCGTCTTATAGTCCGAAAAATACGGTAAATACTTTTTTGCCCCACTGTAATATGCTAGCCTATACATACGGATTCTACTACCCTATACATCCTACTAATATTATAAGTGTGAAAGTTTGTGTGTTTGGATATTTGGATGTTTGTGAGTTTGGATGTTTGTTCCTCAATCACGCTAAAACGCCTGGACGGATTTGCGTGCAATTTTCCACAAACATAGTTTTCCCTTAGTATTGAGTCACAGGCTACTTTTGGTGCCACTAAACAACATGGCTTCCTAGCAGGAGACTCACAAAAGCAGGACTCCTAGCCCCAGCTATAGACTCACACACACTGCCTGGCATTTCCTGCCTCAACCTGCCTGCACACTCCTTACTGTCACCTCAGGAGTAGCCCTCACTCTACTCACTCACATTTACATATAGCTTTCCACTATATAACAGATCACATTGTCTGTATCACGACATACACAATACAACACATCACATTGTCTGACACAATACAACACATCACAGTGTCTGACACAATACAACACATCACATTGTCTGTATCACGACATACACAATACAACACATCACATTGTCTGTATCACGACATACACATTGTCACGACATACACATTGTCTGTGTCACGACATACACAATACAACACATCACATTGTCTGTATCACTACATACACAATACAACACATCACATTGTCTGTATCACGTCATACACAATACAACACATCACATTGTCTGTATCACAACATACACAATACAACACATCACATCACATTTGCTAGCCCACCAAACTTTTTAAAGCACTTTTACAGTTTCACACGTCTGTGTCCGCCCAATTCTCAAATCACCGCAGACGAAGTCGCGGGTAAAAGCTAGTACATAATATGCTAGCCTATACATATGGATTCTACTACCCTATACATGCATAATATGCTAGCCTATACATACGGATTTAAGTTACTACCCTATACATACATATATATGATACAAGACTATACATACATATATAATATACTAGGCAATACATACGGATTAATCTACTACCCTATACATACATACATATATAATATACTAGACTATATACACATACATACATATATAATATACTACTCTATATTTCATTACATAAAAAAAACCTTTAAAAAAACCTAAAAACTTAAAAAAATGTATCTTACTGTCTGAGCTCGTGATATAGTTGTCCCAAATGTCCCCTCTCTGGCCTTAAGGTGTTAATGGGGTGGACCCACATTCTCTTCCGTGGCCTTTGGCGTTCCTCCTCATCCTGTCAAAATTGAAAAGAACATTTTAGTATAGTACTGCTTTTTAAATTTAAAAATAAAATTGTCGCTTTCGCCTGGCCATGCCCACCGCCACTGCGAATAGAAGATGGATCTGTGGTGGGCACAGCCGTAGCCTGCGCTGGTTGTCTTCTTCCATTTTGGTTTTTTCTTTTTTTTTTTTGGCTGTTGCCTGGAGTTGGAGGGCTAGTTCACACGCGTTTCTATAGTAGGATCTGGTATGATGTGTTCTCCACAGGGAAAATGGCGCCTAGAGCAAAAAAGGGAGGGATTTGACCATGCCCATTGGGCTGGCTATTGAAATGGGCTGGAGAAAAAAAAAAACGCTAGCGAAAAGCGCAATGTGGTTTCTTAAAAAAAACGCATCAAAAACCGCGCGGAATGTAAAAAACCGCGTCGAAAAAACTCACCGCGGTTTTTTACCTCGCACAAATAAGCTAGGCGGTTTTCACGTGTGAACTGACCCTAACATACAAAGCCATCCACAACCTGTCCCCTCCATATATCTTGGACCTAATCTCCCGCTGCCTGCCCACACGTAACCTCAGATCTTCCAATGAACTCCTACTCCGCTCTTCTCTCATCCGCTCCTCACACAATCGCCTCCGAGATTTCTCCTGTGCATCTCCCATACTCTGGAACTCCCTACCAAGACACATAAGACTGACCCCCACAATCACAGGCTTCAAGAAGGCCCTGAAGACTCACCTATTCAGGAAGGCCCACAACCTCCAATAACACTATCATTGCACTGCCATCTGTACAGTCTCCCCCTCTCCTTCTGTCTCTACCCCCTTCCCTCATAGATTGTAAGCCCTCGCGGGCAGGGCCCTCTACCCCACTGTGCAAGTTGGTCATTGTTAGTATCATATCTACCTGTATATTCTATGTACTGTATGTAACCCCCAAATGTAAAGCACCATGGAATTAATGGTGCTATATAAATAAACAATAATAATAATACTCTGGGGTCTGAAAAGCCCCCCCCTTCCCGAGTATAATAATAGCGGTAGTGGGATCGTGGCCTGGGCCGGGCCTATTCACTGCCGGCCTCCGCGGCCTATAGCACAAGGGGAAGCGGGGGCGGCAGTGAGCAGGTCCGGGGAGGTTGGTAAATAATATATATATATAAAAAAAAAAGTTATTATACTTACCGATCTTGCTGCCCCTGCAATCCTCTTCTCTCAGCAGTTAGACGTCTATGTATCTATGCTGATAGGTAGACGTCTGAACCAGCGCAGCTCTCCTGTGCAGATTTTAAAAAAAACAAAAAACGCCCGGGCTCCCGCCCCCCTCCCGTGCACCTCATTAGAGGTGTGGTGCTGCCTGGCGGACACGGAGAGTGGGGAGCAGTCTAATAGTGATGGTGTCTGCGATCGACCCATACTTCCTTTGCGATCGACCAGTAGATTGCGATCGACGTATTGGGCACCCCGCTCCACGAGGTGCGCCACCCAGCTTTCCTAGACTCCTGAATGTCAGATCTTCCTTGTTATGCACTTTCTGCCTACCTAAGCAAATTAGCAGAAAACCATAGGATGAGCCTAGGCCCAGGTGTAACCATGCACTCATGTCTCCCCACCCTGTACCTGCCCACACTCTCCTAAGCTACAAGCCCTGCCTTCTCTCAGCATCTGTAACACTAGCCTAGGGAGGTGGGGGGTGCGTAGGCGCTCTGCAGGCATGTGAATGAGAGAGGACTGGACTGAGAACAACGGGGAGCGGCAACAGTTCTGTGCAGGTAACTGGACAGCAGGGGGGGGGGACTAAATAGTGGGCGGATTTTTTAATCACTACACAGCGTGGAGTCTAAAAATTTTAACACAGTTTTGGAATTTTTTTTAAGGGGTTAAAATGTAAATAAAACCATATAAATGTGGTATCCCCGGAATCGTACTGAAACACAGAATACAGGGGACATGTCATTTTGGCTGCACAGTGAACGCCGTAAAACCGAAGCCCGTAAGAAAGTCATAGAAATGCATTTTTTCTTCAAATCCACCCAATTCTGAATTTTTTTCCAGCTTCCCAGTACATTATACAGAATAATTAATGGTGGCATCATGAAGAAAAATTTGTCCCGCAAAGATTAAGACCTCATATGGCTCTGGGAGCGTAGAAATAAAAAAAAGTTATGGGGTTTAGAAGGAGGAGAGTCAAAAACGAAAATCAAAAAATGCCATTGGCGGGAAGAGGTTAAAACTAGCGCCGGTCCGGATGCCGGGTTTAGGACTATAATGGCGCCGCTCTGCTGCAGAGCGATCGCCATCGCAACCGGCATCTCCGCTGTAACGCTTACAGCGGAGATGCCGGAGCTCATGTCTGCGATGAGAGATCGCAGGCATGAGCTCCAGCATCTCCACTGTAAGTTACAGCGGAGATGCCCTCCGGAGATGTCCTCCCTCCCCCCCAAAAAAGTTTAAAATTAACCTTGGGGCCCTTCCCCATTGGCCCCATACCTTTAAAGCTGCAGGCCAGCTCCTGCGCGGCGAGGTCGCAGGAGCTGACCTGTCCCGGTGACAGCTGGGAGCCTAATGAAGGCTCCCAGGCCTGTCATAGCAATATTACCATCCGTAATGGTAATGTAGAGAATTTCCCGTAGACGGCAATACACTTGTATTGCCGTCTATGGGACTTGCAATCAAATGATTGCAGGTTCAAGTCCCCTAGAGGGGGCTAATAAAATATTGGAAAAAAAAAAGAAAAAAAAAAAAAGCAGACCGTGTCGGCTTTCCAGCGGTATATAAAACTGCCTGTGCCCAAACCCATCAAAGGTCCTCTTTAATCCTAGCAGGCTTCGGGCCTATATGGTAATTCCCAGACATCATGTGGTCTGGGATATTACCATATAGGCCCGAAGCCAGCTAGGATGAACATCGGATCCCAGAGAGGTAAGTAACACTGTTTATTATGTTCCCTCACCTCCCCTGGAGCTCCGATTATTATACTCTGTCCTCTTCCTCCTTGACCTCTCCTCTGCCTTTGACACAGTTGACCACTCCCTCTTGTTAGAAATTCTCTCATCCCTTGGTATCTCAGACCTGGCCCTTTCCTGGATCTCCTCATACCCCACATTCAGTGTCTCCCACTGAATGTGGGATAGAAATGAACATACCCAAGGTTAATTTTAAACTTTTTTTGGGGGGGAGGGAGGGCATCTCCGCTGTAACTTATAGTGGAGATGCTGGAGCTCATGCCTGCGATCTCTCATCGCAGACATGAGCTCCGGCATCTCCGCTGTAAGTGGCGCCATTATAATCCTAAACCCGGCATCCGGACTCGGCACTAGTTTTAACCTCTTCCCTCCAATGGCATTTTTTGATTTTCGTTTTTGACTCTCCTCCTTCTAAACCACATAACTTTTTTTTAATTTTTTTATTTCTACGCTCCCAGAGCCATATGAGGTCTTAGTCTTTGCGGGACAAATTTTTCTTCATGATGCCACCATTAATTATTCTGTATAATGTACTGGGAAGCTGGAAAAAAATTCAGAATTGGGTGGATTTGAAGAAAAAATGCATTTCTATGACTTTCTTACGGGAGACACAGTTATAAAACATATGATTACCAGAATGCTCAGAGACAAAAAACAGGGCCTAGTCTTTAATTATTAACTTCTTAATATATAATCATATAGTAAAGAATTCTATTTACAGTTTACACACATCAAAGTAATCGTCTTCTTTTTTAGACAGCATAGGGTTTGTGGGGAACCGCTCAGGTAGATGCTTGTAGCAGTGCAGGAAACAGGGACAAAGACACTGGATTGCACACGAGTTCAGGCTTTATTCACATGTAACGCATACACTGCTTTTGCAAAGCCACAGGAAAAACAAAAAAAACAAACTCCTTCTTGGCTGAGAAAACTAACTTAAACGTAAGGAAACTTTTCCCTGACTATACAGGAGACTGGCTACCAGTCTCCCACCTTGGTAACAACATCGGGTGGCACAGTACCTGCTTTGGAGGTCCGGTCTGGACAGTTCCACTCTGTCAGTGTGGTGCCACCCTGCTAGGCTTCACACTCAGACTATTATTAGGGCCTGATTATTCAGCTGACCTCCCTGGTGTGAAACTTTACCATACACCCTTTTGGTGCCTGGCTGGAATGTACCTGTCTTCCCAGACCACACCCTTCACTCTCTCACAAGTTATATGATGAAATTATGTTTTCCTAAAGCTGTCACTAGGGGGAGCTTTTTGTATGCATTCATACAAGAATTCAATGGAAGCTATATATATGCATATGAAGGTACCTCCACCACTAAGCATACAGGTTTGCCAGTGACAATGAATGGTGTGCAAAAAAAGGGGTTGACCACTTGTCGGCCCCATAACATGTTCTCATGCATGGAGATGTAATATGCTTGTGTACACGTAATTAATCCAAACTGAACAGCAAGGTATTTTAGTCCAATGTGAGATTTCTTTATAAATCTCTGAAAGTATTTATTTACTTAGGGTGGAACTGAATGATTTTCTTGTTTTGAATGAGATTATCTGAATTCCTAATGTCTTAGATCTGCACTAGCAGTCCTGCTGATCTGTCATTTTTGGTAACCAAGTAATTCAAGTCCAAGACCTGGTATTGCATTAAGTGTCAGCTGCAATGTTCTCAGTGTTTAGTGCCTGTTGTGAAGCTAATGAACAAAACCACTGCTATTCCTAATCATATTCACATAGTAGCCAGTAGGACATTTTATGCCAAAGCTATTTTCAGGCTGGGTTTACATGGTGTGCGTTTTGACGTAAAGAGGACCTTCCACCAACTCACTGCATCTTTTAATAGAGCTGCTCTTCTGGTTCTGGCATCTGGAATCTTTCTTCTGACTTCAAGATTCCTGAATAACCAGTGTAGTTAGTTTCATCACAGTTATGCTCTTTAGTGTCAGATGGGAATCTCATGTGGACAGTTCGCGGCAAGCACATGGACCCCATTATAGACTATGGGGTCCGTGTGCTTAACTGTCCAGCACTTGCAGTTGCGCTGGTATTTCGTTCGGGGGGGTCCTCATGCGGACTCCTTCCATACGGAAGCCAAGTGCTAATGTGAATCGGCCCTTAGTCTGCTCACTTCTCTGAACCATGGCCAAGCAATATTCTGATTGTTCGCCCATCTCTAGTGCTTCTCACATTGAGTTACAGTCACCAGTGGGGTGCCACAGGGGTCAGTATTGGGTCCTTTACTTTTTAGTAGAATATTACACTGGGATCTAAGGAAGCTGGAAGCATGGGCAGAGGCTTGGCAAATTCAGTTTAATGCTGATAAGTGTAAAGTTATGCATTTTGTTTGAAGAAATAAAATGTATGATTATGTACTTAATAGTAAGTTACTGGGTAAGACTGCCAGTGAAAAAGACTTGGAGATTTTGGTGGACAGCAAGCTTACCTTTAGTGACCAGTGCCAGGCAGCTGCTGCCAAGGCAAATAAAATCATGGGATACATCAAAAGAGGTCTAGATTCTCATGACAAGAACATAGTTATGTCGCTATACAAATCACTGGTACGGCCACACTTAGACTGTTGTGCACAAGTTTGGACCTCAGTGTACAAGAAAGACATAACTCAACTATAGAGAGTGCAGAGAAGGGCAATGACAGTGTACAAATACATGAAGGTTATGGAACTCATTGCCACAGGATATAATGATGGTGAATTCACTGTGCAAGTTCATGAGAGGCCTGGATTCTTGAATGGAGAGATATTACAGGTTATGGGTTTTAGATTTTTGGTAAGTCAAGCTGATCCAGGGTTTTATACTGATTGATAGATTTGTAGTCGGGGGGTGGGGGGGTGGAATTTGTTCCCCTGACATAGGGCAATTGGATTTGTATCAGCCTCATGGGTTTTTGCCTTCTTCTGGATCGACATTGGACTTGATAAACTTCTTTTGCTATGTTACTATCTATCTATGTGTGCTGACCCCACTTTGTGCCAGTTTGGATCCACAACATTGAGCCATTTTTAGATTTTTTCCAGGGCCACCATAAGTTTCCAATCTGCGCATTTCCATCAAAGATACTTTTCCAACTGCACAAACAGATTTTTTTTTTTCCCAAGGTCTGGATGCATTTGTTATCACATGTCTGATAATGAGTTTTTCTCTTCCTCTTCTTTTCCTTTGGCAAGTTCTTTCTGCAATGAATTATTTCCTGGTGGCCTATGTGTTAGGACTAGTTCTCATGATAACCTTGTTACATATAGCATGACATGACAGGTCATTTTGTTAGTAAAACTTAAAGAATCTTTATTATGCCATATTAAAAATTACAGACAGTACACCCTGGTGGTTTCAGTTATTTTCAGCATTTGGTGTTAGGGCAATGAAGCAGCAAGCATTTTAGCACTCCCTTACTAGGCCAAAAGCTTTTTATGCTCCCTTGTTTTTTTATTTGAGAAGCCGGGTTTGAAATACATCATTGGTCAACTTAAAGGAGGTTTTCATTCCCTAATGCATGCTTCATACCTATAGAACAGACCTGGGCAATGTCCGGCCCAGGGGCCACATCTGGCCCTCTGACTGCTTCTGTCCGGCCCGTATAGCTAGTGGAAGGTTTTTCAAGGACCTGTGATGATGTCATCACAGCCTATCACCAGGATAGGCTATGATTCGTTAGTGGGCAGAGTCACACGGGACTGTGTGCTTTCTGCAAGCTGCTGGCAATGGGGGCTGCTGGATGATAGAGAGAAGAGACAGCATGTGTGAGCAAGAGGGGGGAACTAGGGGCAGATGTAGGGGGCAGTTAAACTTAATGCACATGTAGGGGGGACATTAAACTAGGTGGCAGAAGGAGGGCGACATTAAACTGGGGCAGCTGGAAGAGGATATTAAACCGTGGAGGTAGCTGGAGGGGGACATGTCTGCCTCTAGTTGCCCCCAGTTTAATGTCCCCCTCCAGCTGCCCCAGTTTAATGTCCCCTCTAGTTTCTGCTGGTTTATACTGGGGCACCAGGAGAGGGACTTAATACTGTGGGACATTTGGAGGGAAACTTTATAATGTGGGGGGGGGTATAATGTTAGGGTGACTGTAGGAGGATTTTACTTTGTGGGGCACATGGAAAAATGATTGAGAATGGGCGGAGTCAGTGGGTGGAGCTAAATTTACCACGACGCGCATGGCCCTGTAGAACCGTTACAATTTCTCATGTGGCCCCATGGGAAAATTAATTGCCCATCCCTGCTATAGAAGATGCTGCAGTGGATGGGGAGCACAGACATCACTGCTCCTATTCAAGTAAAGAACTCTGGTGCCACCAGGCAGACAGGGCTGCTAGGAACAGAGCTGTAGTAGTCCATCGCTACCACTATATATATTATGTGTTAGGAGTATTTAGGTTCTTTACTTTCTATTTTTCTTACCTGGGGAGTTTTTGGCTGCGCAGTGTCTGGGGTGGCATCCTGGCGCTGCGGGGTTGTCCTGTCGTGGGTATTGGTGCACACCTTCTGACTTGCACGCGCACACTGCTGGTAGGCAGCTTTATTTCCTGGTTTATTAGTCTGTCCTCCCATTTGCACCTGGGAGGAGTGGTCTCTACTCTGTATTTAAACCCATGCCTCCCATGGTTCTGTGCTGAGTGTCGCTTTTACAGAGCTAGGCCTTAGCAGGAGGAGTAGGTGGTGTTCTGGGATAGAGGAAGTTCCGTGGTTGATTTTTGGGAGGTTTGGGTGAACGAGTTGGTTTGTGTGTTTTCCCTTCTGTGTTCACCAATCCTCCCTCTGTGTATAATTGACTGTGTGAGTGAATTGCCTTTATCCTTTGATTTCTACTCAGTTTCCCTGTGTTTGTTTCCTAGTGTAAGGTTCCTTCCCTTATTGGTTTGGGGGAATCCTTTCCCACATGTTTCCTGTGTGCTGCTTGTGTTGTTAGTCAGCGCACACCCTTGTCAGTCCCTGTCAGTAGCAGCTTCACTTGTTCGTTAGGGGTGACCCCCTTTAGTCTCCAGTCCCTAGAGATCTTATAGGGCATTCCTTCTCCCACTTCCCTCTAGGCCTACGGTATCAGTGAGAGAGGAGCTGTCGGGGTCAGGCTTAGCCTGAGTACAGCCGACCCACACCCGTGAGGCAGGGACCGGGATAGCTAGTGGGAGTAGTGCAGGGCGAGATTCCCTACTGCTATTCCTTAGCCCCGTTGCAGCTACCTGGACTGACATAACATTATGTGGTGTGATAAATTGCAATATTTCCCTAATATTAGTTGGTAGATTCTGAATATCTGAAGCTACTATTGTTAAATCATGGCATCTGTCCTCATTGCTATAACCTTGTTTTCTATATTTTCACTGATGGTTACTATCTTGTTTCCATCTTTGTCCTTTTCTTTTCTGAGAAAAAGTGCTCCCTCTTTGACCACTGGGACCTCCACTGTTCACGAGAATTTGGGTTCCTTGTAATATGTTCTATTATCATCTTGCAATGTTTGTTATACAGTTTTCCGTACCGGATGTGTCTGGAATAAGACAGCTCTAACTGCTGTTGAGTAGGGGAAAATTTTTCGTTGCTGTAGCACCCAAACTGTGAGCTTAGACTGTGTTATTATTAAGAATAAGCGCGTCTCTAAAAGTGTAAGCTTCTTTAGACATTTTTATGTGTTACAGTAAACATACACTGGGAAAAAACACAGGTTGTTTTTTCTACATGTACTCGAATAGACAGCAATGCTGCTGCATAATTGAATAGTGCGCTTCATTCTGCAACAAATCTATATGTGACTGGCTTTTTAAAAGGAATCTTTCATCAGGGTGAAGCATGTTAAAGTTAGATAGGTCAGGAATACCTGAATGTAACACTCTTTTTCCCCATAAAAATCCATGTTGCCGCTGTTGCTGAGATGTGCATTTATTTGCAATATGCAAATGAGAAGTCTGGAGCACCAAGGTTGCCTTCATTTCTCCAAACTGCATCACCCGACACTGCACTAATATGCCAGCAGAATTGCAAGGACAGAGGACCTGCATAAATTCAGCACTCAATGTCACTCAAAGAAGAAAGGGAGCGAGGAGAGTGTATTATAGCAGTAGTGAGTAGAGATGAGCGAGTAGTGTTCGATAGAGTAGGTGTTCGATCGAATACTACGGTATTCGAAATACTCGTACTCGATCGAACACTACTAGCTGTTCGAAGTTTAAGGTTCGATGCAGAACCAGGGTTGATTGGCAGAATGCTATACATTAGGTGTGACAATGACTTCTGCAAAGTATAGAGTTTCTGACTGACCTTTTTTTTTCCATGGTACAAAAAGAAGAAATGTGCCTTCTGTAGCAACATCTCATGCAGCAAAGAATGCATCCGAGTCATTGGCTGCTATGGGCATAAAAGGAGAGAAACTCATGGTGCGGCCACCATCCTCCCATGACCTCAGCTCTATTGAGAATCTTTTTAGTATCCTCATCCAAAATATCTATGAAGGTGGGAGGCAATTCACATCAAAACAACAGCTCTGGGAGGCTATACTGACAACTAGCAAAGAAATTCAAGCAGAAACTATCCAAAAACTCGCAGGATCAATGGATGCAAGAATTGTGAAGATGATATAAAAAAAGGAGTCCTATGCTAACATGAAACTTGGCCTGTTAAGATATTTTTGATTGATATAGCTTTTGATTTCAGTAAATGCTGCAAATTCAACAAATGACATTTCCAGTTCTTTACAACCTATAAAATATTTAGAAACTCTCCTGTGCATAATAATTTGGAACAATGGATTATGATTTTTTAAATAGTCAGTTTCAAGAAGTGAACAAGCAGAAGTTTTCAGATTCGTGACCTAGGTGACTTCAACTCTCCCAGCGAGTGAGGGTTGGGCAACTAACCTTCAAAACACAACCTGTCCCACAAACATATAACTACTGCACTAACAAAAGAAGTCCCTAATTCTCACCCTAAAGACACTAACTGACCTTAATCCTCCCACATGTCCAGTATTTCGAGCAAACATTCCTTTGTGTTATCGTTGACAAACTTCATTATTCAGTTGAATGCAAATGTCGGCTGAAAGTGCAATGGGTGCGTCTCTAGGGCACCGCAAGTTCCCAACTGCCAAGGACTAGTCCTGCTCAGTATCACTGTGCATGTGAGCAGGAACCCCCTTTAAATTAATTTCCGACCTCTGAGAGTTTCAAGAAAGCAACACCAAGAAAGAACTATAACAGAACACTTTGTAACAATTTTTGATTCTTAAGAAAATAGAATATAACAACATTACATTTATTTCTCATAAACACACATATAGTAAACAAACATTTCAATTAAATAACCATGACAACAAATTGTGATACAATTAAAATAGAAACTGCTAATTACAACAGAAGGAGAAAAACTGACAACAAAGAGAGTTACCACAAGATAATATATTTCTAGTAGTGCAGAAAACCAGATATTTCAATGGCTTTTTTAGGCATTTCTTAATGAAGGAAAACAACAAGTAATAAAAATAAATATATCTATGAAGTAGGACTATATGTGAAATGTAGATACTATTGCATAGCTATATAGTACGGGTGGCATTATATATTGTAGTGTGACATCAACAACTCAGTAATATGGTCATTATATCAAGGACTGGGCATGTGCACAAAAAGCTACCTAGAAAACTCCTCAAATCATATGGTGTTGACTAACCCCCATCCAACTCTAAGTAGTGCGGAATAACCTCAACAAAGCCTTAATAAGAAAAGCATCCCTATTACATTTCTAAAGAATACAGGGCTACTCTACCATTGTTCTTGGGCGCATGCTTCGGGAATGGCACTACATCAGTGATATTTGAACTTTCTGGTTCATTCTACATTCCACTTCGTTTGAAAAGTGAATTTTCAGCAATAGAATTTCATAATATATCAACCAGAAGCCAAATTTTCCAAATATGTATGCTAGACACACTTGCACCCGTGTCTGCCCGCCGAGTTTCTGTCCTGTTCCCCAGAGAAACTGCATAGGTAGTCAGTTTTAAAACCCATTCATTTCAATGGGTTTTAAAAGCAAACCGCTAGTGTCCGTATGCAGCCTCTCCACAGGGAAACAGGTTTTTTTTTTGGCTGGACACAAAGTCGGACATGCAGGACATTGTATCCAGCCAAAAAAATGGTTTGGCTCTGTTCTCACGGAGTAACGCGCCGCTCATCTAGACACGTATACATGTGTCAGAGTGCGGTGCTTCAAAACAGATCCCATTGATTTCAATGGGTGCCGGCATACGCGAACTACACATTGAAATCAATGGGAGGCTTTGTAACCCATTGATTACAATGTGTATCGTGAGAACGGAGCCTTTCCCCATGGAGAGGCTGCATATGGACACTAGTGGTTTGCTTTTAAAACCCATTCAAATGAATAGGTTTTAAAACTGACCGCGGACACACACGGGTACAAGTGTGAACGCCCTTTTAAAGGTGTTATGCACAGATTGTAACAAATCACCTATCCACATGATAGATAACTGTTTGATTGGTGGGGGGCTGATCACTAGTACCCCAACTAATCTTGAGAACAGTCGCTTATACCCTCTTTAAGTAGAGGTTTCACAGGTGCACTGCCACTCTATTTTCCTCTATTGTACTATGCTTCTCTTTGGTAGTCCCAAAGAGATGAATGTACTGGCAGCATACTTGTGCGACTTCTGCTCCATTCAGACGGGGGTATTATTTCTAGCCCTCCATGCTTTGCATAGACAGCAATTTCTCTGAACGATTCACAGGTAATACTACGTTACTCCAACAGAAAGTCACAATAGCTGATTGGCGGCGATCTCTCATGTGATACAACTCCTACAACAATTTTATGTGTCTTGTGATTGACTCATGGGTAGAAAGAGAGGATTAAAATGAGACTATAGACATTTCTCTCATACAGGAATTTTACTATAATCACAGCTGTGTTACACATATATGTGTAAGTTTATATGTATATATATATATAATTATTACTTTTTAATAAAGAAAAATGTAAACAAATAAATATATAGTAGTCTTTATACACTTTCTATATAAAATATTGTTTTCCTTCATCGCACGTTAGTAAACCATCTCCTTTACAGTTATCACTTCTGGTATTGTACAGTGTATTCATTTGCATTATATAAATATAAAAATAGAAATAATTGTCACAGTCACAAAAGTTATATATGGAATTATACTCGGGGAGTATTCTGCTTCAATATGGGGTCACTCAGTGCAATAATGAAACAGACAATAGAGAGCTTCAATAGCAGGGTGTAGGGCATAGTTAAATTTATATAATCCCCATCACCTAACATCAGTGTATACAAACATTGCTGTCCACTGGCATACACAATAATAGGCATATATACAGAATATACAGAGATATGTGCATATATGCTTTTCTCCTTTGCTGGGTAAAAAAAAGAAGCCTTGAGGTTGGACAAATAATCTACATAATTGACATTTTCAGATATTTCCTGGTTGGATATACATGGTACAGCTTCCGGATTTTTAACAAATCACATCTATCTGCTGCAAAAAAAATCCCCAAAATGTTAAATTATCTCATGGATTTCCACAGAGAATTTTACCCTTAGTAATGCATAGGGCAAATTTTGTATTTAATGTATGTTCCATACACATTGTGATGACCACTCCTTTTACATATGGAGACCCATCGCAATGTTGAGATTTCAATGATCTGTTGGAGTGCTGAACTTTTTATATTGGTTTATATTTTCTAATGTGGCAAAATGATACACATTTTCCTCAATATTTTGGAATAAATTCAATTGAAAAGCAATGTTACAGACAACAATGGGAATAAATCATACTGCACGAAAGATTGTAGCATGTAAACCCATCCTAAGAATTTCTGGATGCTATTGTCCTATTGTCAATCATATATAACTAGTGTAAACCCATAATATAATGCCCTAGGAACACTTAGCTACAAAATACATGAATTCTTTAGTATGAATGGGCTGAAAATACCGCGTCACGTTTTTTTCCGTGCGTTTTTTTGCGGAAAAAACGCGCAGTTTTTGCCTCCCATTCACTTCTATTGCTTTCTTCAGGCGGAAAACGCCTGAAGAAAGGTCATGTCGCTTCTTTTTCTCTGCTAGCAGAAAAATCTGCTAGCAGAAAAAAAAGCTAGCAGTCTACTAACATTGACTAACATTGTATGGAGGAGGATTATGACGTGGATTCCGCTGTCAAAATCCTCCTCCATGTCCCCGTGTGAACTAGCCCTAAAAGCCGTTGGACACACTTCTGCATTTTGTGGACATGTGATCCATGGTCGATCTCTTTTTCACATCTGTGAAAAGCAGATCAAGTTTTTTCTTCATTTCCTATATCTTGTACGTCTGAGAGAACCAGAAGACACCTGGATGCCATCCGTTTTTTTCACAGGCACATACATTTCATTGGTGCGATGCATCAGTAAAAAAAAAAAGGCAAGGATATACTTCTGTTATTTTACAGACCTATGGGCCTATAATAAAAAATAGATATCTGAATTAAGACATTGAAATTAGTGAATATGTACGCCGTCCGAAAAATGCGGACGGCGCAAGTACGTGAAATGTGGACATGTGGATAAGGCCTTACACATAAGATGTCATTTGGCTGACGGTTATCTCTTCTATTCTCCCCATACACATGCACACATGACTGAGGTGAGCAGCACATATGTACTAAATGGGAGTGGGAAGAAAGCCGCAGCCAGACACCCAGCATCTTACTTTCCCTGAGAACAAAAGGATCAGGCATAATAACTACTGGTCCTATTTCCCCTGATATCTGCTGTTAGGGAAGAGTCAGAAAACACCTTCTCACCCCCACAGACATTACATGGCCAGATAGTCCAGCTTTAGTTCTAGCCAATCTATATCTACAATACAATACATCCCCTTTTCTCAGTATTCAGCATAGAACAATTTTTCTTGTTACTGCACTTCTCATTGTTTTACATATTTTTCCATTGACAGATTTTTTTCTTGCATACTCTTATGATTTCTTTTGACCAATTGGGAGAGATTTAAATGGATATTCCAGTGATAGCAATTCAGACGCAGAAAGCAGTACGGTTTTTTTTTTTTTTGTTTTTTTTTTCTTTCAATGTAGATTGTGAGCCCCATGTAGGGCTGACAATGTATATTTTTCTCTGTCAGTATGTCTTTGGAGTATGGGAGGAAATCCACGCAAACACGGGGAGAACATACAAACTCCTTGCAGATGTTGTCCTTGGCAGGATTCGAACCCAGGACTCCAGAGCTGCAAGGCTGCCGTGCTAACCACTGAGCCATCGCGTTTCCCCCCCTAGTGTTAGTGTTTCTTTTTGGAACGTTTTTAACACTGAGGTCTAGTGATACAGAGTTTATGTAAAGTACTATACTGTTTCCTTTACAATAATTTTACCCTACAATGGACCTTCCTTGAACATTACGAAGTGAGGATATGATCACTTAACAATGGTGTCAGTAGTATGGGTCACACAATAGTAAAAGAATACACATATTGCTAGCAGCAACCAACCAGTGATGTTGCCATTGTTTTGCAGGTCTCAAGCAGATTGCCAGTAGTTCTCATGCAGAAGAAGTCAGTGTCTTGGCTTTGCAGAAACAAATAGCTGTCACAACTGCACCCAAAAGTTGGAGATTTTTATAACGTCTCTATATATAGGGGGTTCATTTTTCTCTTTAATATTTTTGCTTATACTGTAGAAAACAAAAATCTGTATTATATCCCCAAGATGTAATCCGTTTCCAGAGAATCACATCTTGTAGCAGCAATGCGTATCTTGTTACTACCAGTCATAAAATGCGAACATATGTATATTTTCAGTAATTAAAGATTTACTCATGTCTGGAGAAAAGGAAGTTGCTTGATGATATCTGCTTCTTGCCCTCAAACTGCCTTTTAAGGATAGTTCTTAAGAAGAAGATGTTTACTTTTCACTGCTTTTCCATATTAGAGCACATCTATCAATTCTTCATGCTGTTTTTGTATGCACAGTGTTCTGCTTACAAGTACCATTCAGGCAGCACAGTGACCTCACTCTGATTTAGAGCTCGCTCTCTGATCTTCACATCTAGGCATTCCAGTGTCGGTGGGTAAGATTTCAGTTCAAACTTGTTAGCAAAGATGCTATTGGAATTCATTAACCACTGCAGGTCTCCTGATCCATAGATGCAGATATCTCGTACGTAATGGCCTGGGAAAGACAGTTAAAAGTATAAGTGAATAAAAGCTTTTATTCATGCACAAACATTACAGTTCATTATATATTTAGGTTGTGCCCTTAGTTTTATGAACTAGCAATGCTGTATTTAGGCTCTCTTCAGTGCATTGTTGGATGCTCTGAATGGGATCTCCATCTCAGATTCTATCATATTTGCTGGATAATCTGTTGAGAGTCTTCATCACAGATTCTGTCTTATTTCCAGAAAACATAGCACTGTACTGTTTTTTTCATGTAAAATGAGTGACACCATAAGACGACCCAATGGACAGTGGGATTCATCAGTTCCAATTGGTGTCTATCATGTTATAGAGCTGTCATAGTTTGAGTTCTGCTTTTCTGCTCCTTTGATGGAGAAAAACTGATTTATTAAAGGGGTTTCCAACATAAACTATGAATTATCCCCTAAACTAAACCCCCTACCCACGCCTAGGGGTGTCATGTGCCCACCCCAGGGACACTTTCTGATAATCCGGTGATGATCTTTTTCACCGCTTCCAATACGGAACGTCACCATTACTCTCCTTCCTCCCATCTCCATCAATACTTACCAAGATTTCCTGTGTCTGGGAAACGGCTCCTGCCCTCTTCCTCTCGGCTAGTAGTGGGCAGCATAGGTAAGCAGGGAGACAGGAGAGGGTAAGAGGGGCTAACAATCGGCAGGTATGCTAAGCTAGGGAGACAGGGGATGATGGAATGATGGGCTAGTAATGGGTGGGATCGCTAGGCTATGGAGAGGGGGGAAATGGGAGGGGCTATTAAAGGGCGGTATCACTAGGCTAGGGAGATGGGAGGGTGGGAGGGGCTAGTAATGGGCGAGATCGCTAGACTAGTGAGACAGGGAGAGGGAGTGTAATGGAGTGAGAGAGGAGGTGAGGCTGAGTGAGAGGGAAATAGTATAGAAGGTACACAGGAAGCTGCACAGCAGGAAGTTACACCGTGTAAACAAATGCAGAGGATGCCAGCAGCAACCAGAGACACCCAGAAATCACTCCAAACACTGCTAAAGGTATATGGGTGTGCTTATTAACTAACAGACCTTTCTAAAAAAAAAAGAAAAAAAAAAGATTTTCTGCCCGGAAAACCTCTTTAAAGCAGATGTGAACTCAGTCTTATCTCTTTTTATCTTACACACAATTTCACTAATTTCCCAACTCCACCATCTGTCCTACTGAATTATTTGCAGTTTGACCAGTTTTAATAAATATTGCTTTAAGACTAATCTAATGATTTGCAACACAATCAGGGAAGAAATTCTGAAAATATTATCACTCTTGAGGGTTTCACTATTCCCATTTCTATATCAAAAAAGATTGGTGTAGATGAGAGAAAAGCTTTGGCTTAAAGACCAGGTCTCGTTTTTGAAAACTGACACGTGTCACGTGTGGCAATAACTTTAGGACACTTTAACTTATCCAAGTGATTTTGAAAATGTTTTTGCCTGACACATTATTGGAAAATGTGAGTGGTAAATTTTGATCAATATTTTCTGCATTTATATATGAAATAATAGGAAATGTGCTAGAAATGTCGAAAAATTCACAGTTTTCGAAATGCTCTGCTTTTTGGACAATCATTCCTTTCAAATTAGCTAATAAATATTATCTACCATATCTCTATATATTAGAAGACCCCATAAGGGAAGGAGCGCCACTGGACTGCAGAACCCCTAATGAGTAATGGAAACTCCCCAAAATAATCCCATTTTAGAAAGTATTTTTTATAAAGGGGTATAGAGAGAATTTAACAAAAAAAATAACTTTTTTTCCCCAATAAGGCATTGCTTTACCCCCAAACTATTTTTTTTTTCTTTTTTTGTAGATTGTGAGCCCCACATAGAGCTCACAATGTACATTTTTCCCTATCATTATGTCTTTTTTGGAATATGGGATGGAAATCCATGCAAACACAGGGAGAACATACAAACTCCTTGCAGATGGTTTTATGCCCTTGGCGGGATTTGAACACCAGGACTCCAGCGCTGCAAGGCTGCAGTGCTAACCACTGAGCCACCGTGTGGCCCCTCAAACTATTAATTTTCACAAGGGGTTAAAGGAGAACATTCATACACATTTCGTTACACAATTTCTCCAGAACAAAGCAATACCAAATACATTGTCGTAAACTGGTGTATGGGCTCACAGCAGGGCTTGGACCAGAAAGAGCAATACTTGGTATTTGGAAGGCAGATTTTGCTCCCGGGTACAGAAATACCCCTCATGTGGATTAAAACTTGCAGATTGGGCACAGAAAGCTAGGAGTGTTGTTAGGCTTTTGGAGAATAGAATAATTTTCAGGTGCTATGACACATTCAGAGCCCCTAAGGGTAACAGTGTGGTGGAAAAGTGGTGGTGGTTGTAAAGCAAGCAATGTAAAGCAAGCTATTTTAATTTTTAAGTGTTGCATGAACTTCATTTCAGTGCCAATGTGTTACTCCCAGCTTATGTCAGCAGAGAGACACAATGCAAAATCCAAGTAGGTTATTTCTGGTAAAAACAGCATTTGGAGTGTTTGATATTCCAATTTACTGCCATTTCAGGGGCTCTGAAAAAGTGGCATGGTGTCCACAAACCAAACCTTCTAAATCTGTGCTTCAAGAATCAAATAGTGCTGCCTCCCTCCTGTGCCTTTCTGTGTGTCAATATAGCAGTTTATACCCATATAACATTAAGTGGGTAAAGCCGAGTGCAACAGTGTCATACATGTGGGCATAAATTGCTGTTTGGGCACACAGCACGATACAGAAATGAAGAAGTAATTTGCTTTTGGAGAACACATTTAAATGTCTTGTGTTTGGACACCATGTCATGTTTGCAGAGCCCCTGGGGTGCCAGTAAAGTGGATTTCCCTAGAGAGTGACCCCATTTTCATTCAACTGTCAAATATAGAATGAAACATACAAATGTGCTTGCACAAGATGTCTGACATCCTACTTAGTCTACACCTTGATAATTAAAGAACATTTCCCATTTTCAGATATTTTCGGTCTGTTTCTAGGAAGAATGGATGATAACCAGTATGGGCGTTACAGATTTCACAGTGGTTACTTATAACTTCTTCCATAATGAAGAGTCTATTTGTCTAGTCTAGATTTGTGGTTCCTTTGCCTGGGGTTACACAGACCTCATGTGCCACAGTATTCAGCAAAGCTTTTCGGTGAGAAAAGAATTTACAATATGTTACAGCAAATGACTAATTTTTTTTTATCTACAGAAGTTTATGCCTTGATATATTCCCCAGTCTTATATCACTGGGTAAGTAGCAGATTTGTAATTGAGTAATCTTGGAGGCTTGGTTGTCTAATGGCAGTCTTGTTTGTTGTTACCACGCAACCAGAATATATGAAACAGCAGAACAGAATTTAGAAACAAATGTTCCCTTTACTATACCGACTAATAGCATAATGTTAGGACATAGTGTAGTCATTAAGTGACCCTTGTGATAAGAAACTGATCAATGTTCCTGGTGGGATAACCCCTTTAACAATGTGACAATAGTGACGATTATTTTAGAAGGAAATGCCCTTTAGTCATTGCTCCAAGCTCAGTGCATTAGATTCAGTGTCAATGACATTATATTGAATTAAGCAAATTATAATAAAAACTATAACTGAAGTGATGATAATATAGTTATTTCTGGACATCTTTAACCCTTTAATTACCCAGACTGTTTGGACCTTAATGACCAAGCATTTAGCATTTTATTTTCATTTTGTGATCACAATATTCCAAAAGCAATAAACTTTTTGTTTTTCTGTTGATGTAGTTACCACAGAGGGTTGTGGACCCCCAGAGCTATCAAACTGGTTTGACCTTAGGCCAGCTCTAAGGGCTTTGACTTCGCTTTGATGAGACTTCCACGTTGCGACCTCCTGAGGTGGTCCTTAGTAGGTGTAGTCCTATAGGTAGTAGCTAGTCCAGCAGGTGAGAGATAGCATTGAAAAGCATCAGGAGTCAGATGGCAGTTTAGATCAGTGACCAGATGTTAAGTAAATACCCCTATGCAGAATGTAGTGGACAATGGGCTGAAAAGTCACTGTGCCACCTGACTGGTTTGCCTTTGGCCACTAGAGTTCTTTGTATGAGTAGCCTAACTAGCATTCACTCTTTATCCCCCTTACAGGGATCTGGACTTTGAGGAGTCTACTAAGTCACTACCTCTTGAAATGGTTCTGTATACGTGGCTGCTGGCCAAAAGCCAGAGAGACAACAGTGCAAAGAACCAGGGGTCAGGCTAGAATGTGGTCAAATACAGAGTTCATGTGGCCGGTGGAATCTGTTCAGGGTTGTAAATAGGCTGTAGGTCAGTGCAGGCAGCACAGGTTCAGAAGTCAGCAGAAAGCAAAGCATGACATAAGGATCAGATAAATCAGGATGAACAGACAAATATAGAGTCAGAGAGGGCTGGGACATCCACCCATGGGACACAGTGCAAAGAGCGGAGGAAGGGAAGCTAACATGGATGCCAAGGGGCATGAAGAGGGAGCAGAGCATATACACTGTGAGAAAGTGAAGTGCCAGTAGAATCTTAAGTGTGGTTATTGTAAGAGATTATTATTATTATTATTATTATTATTATTATTATTATTATTATTATTATGATATTGCTTATGTATTATTATTTTGCTTACTTATATAGCGCTGTCAAATTCCACAGTGCTTTACAGATAGTGTCACTCCTGTCCCATAAGGGGCTCACAATCTCATGTTTCACCCAATTATCCTGTTTTTAAGTCTCTAATTGATTCATTCCACTTGTCTGTTAGATTGTTGTTGATGTGTGGAAGAGAAGTCTAATTGTATGACCAGAAGGCTGCAGAGTGCCATCTTGAATCTTGAGGTGAATTGAACCCCTCAGTTAGAGAAAATGGGGAAAATTTACTCACCCACCTATGTTGGTTTTGTGGCATAGGTGGGTGTAATTTTGGAGCAACTTTGGGTCACAGATGATTTCTGCACTAAAGATGTGCCACTTCTCTCTTTCTGCCCGTGCTAACCCCTTTTTATGAAAGTTAGTAGGGCAGGGCAGTGACTAAGGCCCCGTTCACACGGGGCAAGAGGGGGTGGATTTTGGCGCTGAATCCACGTCATAATCCGCCCCTTTCACAATAGCGGTCTATATACACTCACCGGCCACTTTATTAGGTACACCTGTCCAACTGCTCGTTAACACTTAATTTCTAATCAGCCAATCACATGGCGGCAACTCAGTGCATTTAGGCATGTAGACATGGTCAAGACAATCTCCTGCAGTTCAAACCGAACATCAGTATGGGGAAGAAAGGTGATTTGAGTGCCTTTGAACGTGGCATGGTTGTTGGTGCCAGAAGGGCTGGTCTGAGTATTTCAGAAACTGCTGATCTACTGGGATTTTCACGCACAACCATCTCTAGGGTTTACAGAGAATGGTCCGAAAAAGAAAAAACATCCAGTGAGCGGCAGTTCTGTGGGCGGAAATGCGTTGTTGATGCCAGAGGTCAGAGGAGAATGGCCAGACTGGTTCGAGCTGATAGAAAGGCAACAGTGACTCAAATAGTCACCCGTTACAACCAAGGTAGCCAGAAGGGCATCTCTGAACGCACAGTACGTCGAACTTTGAGGCAGATGGGCTACAGCAGCAGAAGACCACACTGGGTGCCACTCCTTTCAGCTAAGAACAGGAAACTGAGGCTACAATTTGCACAAGCTCATCGAAATTGGACAATTGAAGATTGGAAAAACGTTGCCTGGTCTGATGAGTCTCGATTTCTGCTGCGACATTCGGATGGTAGGGTCAGAATTTGGCGTCAACAACATGAAAGCATGGATCCATCCTGCCTTGTATCAACGGTTCAGGCTGGTGGTGGTGGTGTCATGGTGTGGGGAATATTTTCTTGGCACTCTTTGGGCCCCTTGGTACCAATTGAGCATCGTTGCAACGCCAAAGCCTACCTGAGTATTGTTGCTGACCATGTCCATCCCTTTATGACCACAATGTACCCAACATCTGATGGCTACTTTCAGCAGGATAATGCGCCATGCCATAAAGCTGGAATCATCTCAGACTGGTTTCTTGAACATGACAATGAGTTCACTGTACTCCAATGGCCTCCACAGTCACCAGATCTCAATCCAATAGAGCATCTTTGGGATGTGGTGGAACGGGAGATTCGCATCATGGATGTGCAGCCGACAAATCTGCGGCAACTGTGTGATGCCATCATGTCAATATGGACCAAAATCTCTGAGGAATGCTTCCAGCACCTTGTTGTATCTATGCCACGAAGAATTGAGGCAGTTCTGAAGGCAAAAGGGGGTCCAACCCGTTACTAGCATGGTGTACCTAATAAAGTGGCTGGTGAGTGTAGACTGCTAGCTTACTTTGCAACATGCCGCACACAGAAAAAAGAAGTGAGCTGCCCTTTCTTCAGGCGGATTCCGTGGTTGATTCAGCCCTAGTGTCTGCCTCACAGTAGCACCCACTGGACTAGGCCCATTCATTTGGGCCTACTCCGGAGCGGGAAGCTGCGACTGTCGGAAGCCGCAACAGTCGTGCAGGTGCATTTTGGCCCTATTCTGACACGGCTTCGCATGTCAAAATCAGGTCCAAAATCTGCCATTCCGTGCCCCGTGTGAACGGGGCCTAAAGCAGGCTAAGGCTGGTCTTACACGACTGTAGTTTTGCACTGCAAATGGTCCGCAATTGCGGGTTCAAAATTGCGGACCATTTACGGTCCCATAGTTTTCTATGAGGCCTCTTACACGACTGTAGATTTTGTCAGTGGTGTGGTGCGCCGCAACCGTGGTCCGGACAGTATACCGCATGTCCGTAATGGCCGTGCTTTTACGGCACGGCACGGAATGTCAAATAGAAGTCTATGGGCGCGTGCATTTTTGCGGATATACACTGAACATACATCAGTGTGTGTCAACATGTGTGTTTTGTGGTGTGTTTTGTTTTTTGCGGATCCGAATAATACTGATACACACGGAACATTGCGGATGCATTTTGCAGATGTATGCAGAATTAATTTTTAAATTAAAATTTGTGTTGTGGATCCGCAAATTGTGGACCGCAAAAACCACTACGGTCGTGTAAGACCAGCCTGAGGAAGGATGACTCAGACTAACAGATTTCCTATAGCTCATGCCAGAAAACAAATCATATAAGCCAGCCTCTTACTACAGAACGATGCGAGACACATTGATAATATGCTGTCTTTTATTTTGTCAGAAAACTCCAAAAACCAATAGAGAATGTCTGCTTCTTGTTTTTTTCTCAGCTGGACTAAAGTGGAGTAAAAAATTAAATTGAGCCATAAAGAGCAGCCATCTGCCCTGACAAGGATTCAGCCTCAAATTGAGGATAGGTTACAGTTTAGAAATCCATAGCTCAGGTGGGAGAATCTGTCCACAGGACAACTATAAGTCATGCACTCCGTAAATCTGGCCTTTATGGAAGAGTAGCAAGAAGAAAACCATTGTTGAAGGAAAGACATAAGAATTGCAGTTTGCCACAAGCCATATAGGGTCACAGCAAACGTGCAAGAAGGTGCTCTGGTCAGATGAGACCAAAGATTAACATTTTGGCCTAAATGCAAAGCGCTATGTGTGGCAGAAAAGTAACACTGATCATCACCCAGAACACACCACTCCCATTGTGAAACATGGTGGTGGCAGCGTCATACTGTGGGCATGCTTTTATTCAGCAGGGACAGGGAAGCTGGTCAGAGTTGATGGGAAGATGGCGCTAAATACAGGGCAATCCTGGAAGAAAACTTGTTGGGGGCAGCAAAAGACTTGAGACTGGAAAGGAGATTCACCTTCCAGCAAGACAATGACCCTAAACATACAGCCAGAGCTACAGTCGAATGGTTTAGATCAAAGAATATGCATGTGTTAGGATGGCCCAAAGTCCAGACCTAAATCCCAATGAGCATCTGTAGCAATACATGAAAATTGCTGGTCACAGATGCTCTCCATCCCAGGGGTGAACCTGGGCTTTCTGCCGCCTGAAGCGGACGTCAGAAAACCGCCCCCCCCCAGGAGGGGGCGGAGCTGTGGGGGGCGGGGGCGCAAGAAAGGGGTGGGTCGAGCGGAAAGGGGGCAGGGCCGAGCGGAGCGAGCGGCGTTCGCAGGCAGAGAGCAGGCAGGGACCTGCTCTTTGCCTGAGTGTGAGGGGCGGCCGCTGGAGCAGCGCTGCGTCCAGCAGGGCCGCCCCAATACGCTGCTCGCCTCCCGTGTCGAGCTGCAGACACGGTGACGCTAAGCCAGTCCAGGACAGCTTGTCCTGGACTGGCTTAGGTCAGCAAAAATGCCGCCCTCCCGAGGCCCTGGCATAGCGCCGCCTGAAGCGGTCGCTTCAGGTCGCCTCATGGGAGGTCCATCCAATCTGGCTGAGTTTGAGCTATTTTGCAAAGAAGAATGGGAAAAAGTCTCAGTCTCTAGATGCACAAAGCTGGTAGAAACATACCCCAAAAGACTTGTAGCTGTAATTGCAGCAAAACATGGCTCTACAAAATATTGATATAGGGGGATTGAATACTTTTGCATATCACACATTTCAGATTTTTATTTGATTAACATATTGTATATCATGTATTAACATTGTTCCACTTCACAATTATCTGCTACTTTTCTTGGTCTCTCTCTTAAACTATCATTAAAATACATTTAAGTTTGTGGTTGTAAGGTGACAAAATGTGAAAACGTTCAAGGGGTGTGAATACTTTTGCAAGTCACTGTAGATAAATTTGGTTTTCCTGAAGCCTAGTGGCCTAATCTGGGAATAAAGCCAAATTAGAATAGGAATAAAGAGACCCATCTACAGATTATCCCAGATTATGAGGTATATTGGCTGGATATTCTAGTTTACAAAATGTGGCTCTAGAGCAAGTTCTTCTTCTTACACCAAGGAAGATTTACTTGCATTCTTTATTCTTTTTCCAGAATTCACAGCAGGACATGCATGCTCTTATAAGTATGATCAGTTTTTTGCTGCAGACCAGGGTTACTGGAATTGAGAGTTTGGAAGAGTGATCAGTTCCACCTAGATTTGTCTCTCCAACCAGTGTAGGTGCTGGAGTTTCCTGCGTTCATAAGGCATATTCAGGGAAAATTGTTTCCTAGTAACAGCTGAGTTAGAGGATTGCCAGGGAGAATGTTATAGCCTGTTTTACAATAAAAAAGGAAGTTAGGATAATAAAGGTGAGGAGAAGGCGTAGGCCGTACTCGAGGTGCTACAGGTTGAGGAGTGTCTGGAGCAGGTGTTGTGAGGCTTTCCAGACGGTTAATAACCTGAAACATTTGCTATTGTTGATCATGTTGTTGTTCAAGCTCCTGATAAAAGTCTTGTAGCACAGTCCACAGCCTTAATAAACTTAAACAGAAAGCGGGTTGCAGACCCACTGTGCCACTAACCTATTTACTCATAAGGGCATTGTCTAAGTAGTGGCAAATGGCCAGTATCTATTGAGAGTCATAAACAGGCAAACGATCGTTATGGGCAGGGCAGGTTCAAAAGTCAGAAGCAATCCAAGGTTAGTAACAGGAATCATATAAATATAAATCCGAGCACTCTATTTGTTATGCAAAAAGTGAAGATACAATTTATTGGTGTTTCACCATTGGTAATGTTAGTAACCTTGTTTATGCAGCAATAGAGAATAATAGTCATGAAACACTTAGTATATAGATTTGAAAGGATTGGTGGGATCTCCCAGACGTTTTGGTAATTTACCACTTTCTTCAGTGGGAGAAGGAATAGGCATATCTTATTGTTTTCTCTGCCTGGGTCCTCATTTCTGGCACATACTGCATTTCTACATGTATGCTCTGCAACTGGTATATACTCACTATTGAATTAGTGTGTGTACATATGTAAATATATATATATATATATATGTATATACAATATGTGTGAATATGGTATATTCTTACACTCATATATCCTATTAATATTATAAATGTGAAAGTTTGTGAGTTTGGATGTTTGCGGGTTTGGATGTTTGTTAGTCAATCACGCAAAACCCGCTCAACCGATTTGGCTGAAAGTTTCCACAAACATAGTTAATACACCCGATTGCACAATAGGCTACTTTTCGTCACAATAGCGCACATACGTTTGTGCCAGGACCCCCACAAAACCCGAACTCACACCACCATCTCTGCAATCTCACACACTTTGGACCATAGCAAGCCACAAAATTCATATTGTCCTCTACAGCCTCGCCCCTAACCCCACACAATCACATATACATATACTTTACCACTTTGCCCCTCACTTTAACGATACTCCAGGAGGTTCTCTTTAACGCTCCAGAGCAGCCATGTTTGCCGACCCCCACCGCTCTGACAATCCGCGACACCGCCCACCCATGTCAATACCCCTAGGAGGTCTAATAAATGCAAAAAATTTTTTATTTTTTTTTAAAAAAAGTAAAAAAAAATATAAAAACAAATAAAAAGGATTAAAAATTCAAATCACCCCCCTTTCCCTAGAACACATGTTAGGTATCCCCACGTTCGAAATCGCCCGCTCTACAAAGCTATACAAATATTTTTCCTGTTCGGTAAACGCCGTAGCGGGAAAAATAGTCGAAAGTGCCAAACCGCCGTTTTTTCACTGTTTTGATTCTGATAAAAATTTGAATAAAAAGTGATCAAAGCAATAACATTTCCCGAAAATGGTAGAACTAAAAAGTACACCCGACCCCGCAAAAAAAGACGCCCTATACATCCCCGTACACGGACGTATACAAAAATTACGGCTGTCGGAATATGACGACTTTTCAAAAAAAATTTTTTTAACACAGTTTTGGATTTTTTTAAGGGGTCAAAATGTAAATAAAACCACATAAATTTGGTATCCCCAGCATCGTAACGAAACACAGAATACAGGGGACATGTCATTTTCGTTGCACAGTGAACGCTGTAAAACCAAAGCCTGTAAGAAAGTCGCAGAAATGCATTTTTTCGTCAAATCCACCCCATTCAGAATTTTTTCCCTGCTTCCCAGTACATTATATAGAATAAATAATGGTGGCATCATGAAGAAAAATTTGTCCCAGCAAAAATTAAGACCTCATATGACTCTGGGAGCGGAGAAATAAAGTTATGGGGTTTAGAAGGAGGGGAGTCAAAAACGAAAATCAAAAAATGCCATCGACGGGAAAGGGTTAACTTCAAATACTTCTGTCCCAAAGTCACTATGTAAAGTTTCTCACAACACCGTATAGCAGCTCAAATACAAATTAACTTCAACACAAAAGTCTCACGTATTCTCTGAATTACAGCAAAAACAAGATACAAACTTACATTTCATATCCCATACCTTATACACAGTACGAAAACCTTACCCACGCCTGTATATACCCACTTCTACAATCACTGCAGACGAAGTCGCGGGTACCAGCTAGTACTATATATAGATCATTTTGGTAGCCACTCTGTAAATTTACTCATGTAGTATAGGACATCATATATCAAATTATATTGTGCCTAGTTTTCTTTTTCCTCTCATGTACCACATTGGAGTTTCTACTATGGTACTGCTATACTATTGTATTTTGTTTATCTACTGCATCCACTTGACTTGGTAACCATCTTCTCCCACTGAAGAAGGTGGTGAATCACCAAAACGTCTAGGAGATCCCACCAAGTCTTTATTATTATTATTATTATTGTTTATTTATATAGCACCATTAATTCCATGGTGCTTTACATTTGGGGGTTACATACAATACACAGAATATACAGGTAGATATAATACTAACAGTGACCGACTGGCACAGTGGGGTAGAGGGCCCTGCCCGCGAGGGCTTACAAGTCTATATGCCAAGTTTTTTATGACTATTATTCTGTCTTGCTACATGAACAAGGATACTAACGTTACCAATGGTGAAACACCAATAAATGATATCTTCACTTTTTGCATAACAAATGGAGTGCTTGGATTTATATTTATGCTACTACGTATCTGACAAGCCATCCAAATAGCACCCTCATCTACTATACGGAGTGCAGAACAACATTTTATATTAAGTAACCGGAATCAGACAGACCACAAAGAACAGACAAATATAGAGTCAAGTGCCAGAACAGGCTAAATGTCAATAGACAAGGAAACTCTCAGAATACAGGACAAATAGCAGACACCTTTGCAGGAACAAGCATAGCTGGGAATCTGTACTCAAGCACATAGTGAATAGGAGAATACCTAAATAGGACTAGATCAGGGGTAGGGAACGTACGGCTCTCCAGCTGTTGCAAAACTACAACTCCCAGCATGCATACTGGCTCTGCTGTTCTGGGAACTCCCATGGAAGTGAATGGAGCATGCTGGGAGTTGTAGTTTCACAGCAGCTGGAGAGCCAAAGGTTCCCTACCCCTGGACTAGATAGTCAGGGATTAGCTGAGAAGGAAAATCTGTTGCATGCTGGCCCTGTCTCTGGACCGGTGAGTGCGTCTTATGGGCAAAGAGCAGAAGGCAGAATGAGGGAGGCTAACATGGACACTGAGGGGCAGGGTAACCACATGCCATTAGGTGATAGAAGGCAGCTGTGACCATCAGAAACATTGTGGCAGTCACAAGTTGCTAGTGGTATACAGAATTGGCAGCAGGATCTTCAAATGAGGTGATGTTGGGAAGTGGAACCTAGGAATGCTGGCTATGGACTATGATGTTTTCATTAGTCCCTTTTTGGGGTATATATGACTTTTTGATAGTTATAATTTTGTGTTTAAGAGGTAGCATAAACAAAAAAAAAACAAACATCAGCAGTTCAACCAGAGTGATCACCATAGGGGTCCAGCTATGACTGACAATTAGGCTGTCTACTGTAAGGTGGGTTGTTCTCGGCTAGAGCAAAAAGACTGTCCACCTGAAAGCAAGGTAAAAAAATATGCAAATCAGCAAGCCTAATTGAAAAGACCCCCAGATTATAATAATAGTTTGTGGGTGGTGTACCCCAATAAAGTTTGGATTCTGTCGAACTGGAAATTTTTGCAATGTTTTCAATGAACACCATAGGGGTCACGATGGGATATAATACTGTGTGGAGGTGCCTCTATGGAACATTATACTGTGTGGAGGGGCCACTATGTGATATTATACAATATTTAGGGGCCACTATGTGATATAATATAGTGTTCAGAGGCCACTATGTGATATTATACAGTGTTCAGGGGCTGTTATGGAACATAATACTGTTTGTAGGGGTGGCTATGGGACATTATACTGAGGGGAGGTGCCACGCTATGGTACACTATACTGACCCCCTATAGGGCCCAGTCTTTGCTAGATACACCCCTGGTTATATCATATATGTTATATTATAATTGGGGGCAGCAGTAGGAAGGAGACTATATGTAGGTGAGGACAAAGTGAGTTGGGTGCCTGGAAAAGTAAAGTGCCAAATACAGTCCTATGAAAAAGTTTGGGCACCCCTATTAATCTTAATCATTTTTTGTTCTAAATATTTTGGTGTTTGCAACAGCCATTTCAGTTTGATATATCTAATAACTGATGGACACAGTAATATTTCAGGATTGAAATGAGGTTTATTGTACTAACAGAAAATGTGCAATATGCATTAAACCAAAATTTGACCGGTGCAAAAGTATGGGCACCCTTATCATTTTATTGATTTGAATTCCCCTAACTACTTTTTACTGACTTACTGAAGCACAAAATTGGTTTTGTAACCTCAGTGAGCTTTGAACTTCATAGCCAGATGTATCCAATCATAAGAAAAGGTATTTAAGGTGGCCAATTGCAAGTTGATCTCCTATTTGAATCTCCTCTGAAGAGTGGCATCATGGGCTACTCAAAACAACTCTCAAATGATCTGAAAACAAAGATTGTTCAACATAGTTGTTCAGGGGAAGGATACAAAAAGTTGTCTCAGAGATTTAACCTGTCAGTTTCCACTGTGAGGAACATAGTAAGGAAGACCACAGGGACAGTTCTTGTTAAGCCCAGAAGTGGCAGGCCAAGAAAAATATCAGAAAGGCAGAGAAGAAGAATGTTGAGAACAGTCAAGGACAATCCACAGACCACCTCCAAAGAGCTGCAGCATCATCTTGCTGCAGATGGTGTCACTGTGCATCGGTCAACTATACAGCGCACTTTGCACAAATAGAAGCTGTACGGGAGAGTGATGAGAAAGAAGCCGTTTCTGCACGTACGCCACAAATAGAGTTGCCTGAGGTATGAAAAAGCACATTTGGACAAGGCAGCTTCATTTTGGAAACAAAAATTGAGTTGTTTGGTTATAAAAAAAGGCGTTATGCATGGCGTCCAAAAAGAAACAGTATTCCAAGAAAAACACATGCTACCCACTGTAAAATTTGGTGGAGGTTCCATCATGCTTTGGGGCTGTGTGGCCAATGCCGGCATCGGGAATCTTGTTAAAGTTGAGAGTCGCATGGATTCCACTCAGTATCAGCAGATTCTTGAGAATAATGTTCAAGAATCAGTGACGAAGTTGAAGTTACGCCGGGGATGGATATTTCAGCAAGACAATGATCCAAAACACCGCTCCAAATCCTCAGGCATTCATGCAGAGGAACAATTACAATGTTCTGGAATGGCCATCCCAGTCCCCAGACCTGAATATCATTGAACATCTGTGGGATGATTTGAAGCGGGCTGTCCATGCTCGGCGACCATCTAACTTAACTGAACTTGAATTGTTTGTCCAAAATACCTTTATCCAGGATCCAGGAACTGATTAAAAGCTACAGGAAGCGACTAGAGGCTGTTATCTTTGCAAAAGGAGGATCTACTAAATATTAATGTCACTTTTCTGTTGAGGTGCCCATACTTTTGCACCGGTCAAATTTTGGTTTAATGCATATTGCACTTTTTCTGTTAGTACAATAAACCTCATTTCAATCCTGAAATATTACTGTGTCCATCAGTTATTAGATATATCAAACTGAAATGGCTGTTATAAACACCAAAATATTTAGAACTAAAAATGATTAAGATTAATAGGGGTGCCCAAACTTTTTCATAGGACTGTATGTCTGTGTTTCAAACTTTACACAGTCAAGTCACAGCTGGAAAAAGTGGTTATGGCGTTCCAGATGAAAAAGACAGGAAATATTAATGATTACACTCAGAGATGTCACTTGCACCATATAGTGATAATATTGGTATACCTGAGTTGGGAGCCTGCTTGGTTGTATTTGCCACTACCATTCTGACCCCATAGCTATGCCTTTGATAACAAGAATTGGAGTTGGGGGAAGTAGTGAAAGGTTCTCTCTAAATGGATCAGTCATGAGTCATTTCTGATCCCGGGAGTTGCAGTGGGAGCCTATAGATGTCAGTTAAAGCTAGGCTTCTCCAGTGATCATTCTTGTACAGCTTCTGAGCCCATGCAATGTTCAGCATGTAAATGTATGTTAGGTGTATCAAATACCCACATTTCCAGAGGATCCGAATTTTTTAAGGCGTTAACCAAAATGAAAACTGTGCAATGGATGACTTCATTATAGTCCAGTGTCCTTTCTGAGAGAAAAGTAATATAAATGTAGTACCTGGGAAATAGTTGTGTTTATTGTGTGAAATAATATATTTATTCTTTATTCTAAATAAGCTTATTCCCCTAATGCAGGCTCACTATACACATATCCTCAAGGTCTCTCACAAAGATGCATGATTATTCCCTTGATGTCTAGACTGCTATGGAGATATCACAGGGAAATCTCAGATGAGGAGGAAGAAAATATCCATAATGATAATAACAATTCTATGCAAGCACAAGTATAATACTCATAATGCACATATACAATTACTGTACATGCTTGTGCATGGAAATCTCAAGGACTTTTTTCTGTGAAAACACTAGGAAAGAACTAAGCTGTAGCAGTACCTAGTTTGTCAAATTTAAACCTCATGCACACAGCTTGGTGCATTGTCAGCCATGTTTTTCATGGCTAGCACATTGACACATTAAAAGCTATGATTCCAAACACACAACCATGTATTCTGCTGCATTAACATTTATCTGGATTTCTTTTTCAGCTTGTTGTCTATACAGTTGTGCTATTTGCACCTTTTTAAATCTTTGCCTATGGTAGAGAAATATAAACCTGGCTATTCATAATATATCCCTATATTGCACAGTGTTGCCCTGAGGCAACATACTAAGAAATAGTCAATATGTCCGGTGTAGCTTTCAGGCACCAAACTCCTAAATACATTTTGAGATCTGGGGACTACTGTGGACTCAAATACTAGCCAATCAGCGACAACTTTACTAACAGGCGTCATGGTTACTTCATAGAAAGGTGATGATTGGCTGCTTGTTTCAGCTTTGTGAGATGGTATACTTATTTGCGAATTCAATAAAATTTGACAAAGTTTTTCAGAAACCGTGATTTACAGTATAATATTTGACGAATATTATTTTTACTATTGGAATAGTTTAGTAAGAAGTACTATTTGTGCCATGTCGATAATATATATCGACAGTAAAGTGTGTCTTTGAAGAAACACTGTGCATTATGAGCTCACAACAATCTTAGTTAGCTTCTTCTATATTTGCTTTAAAAATTTTTTTTTACTTCATAGGGTCCATTCACACAGAGTAACGTGCCGCAAAATAACGCGGCGTATACGATCCAGGCTCCCATTGAAATCAATGGGAGATTTTATGGCGCGCAAAGTCTCACACGCCGTATACGTGCCACATCACGTGGCATGTTACTCCGTGTGAATGGACCCATAAATAGTAAAATTGTGCAATATAGGGTTAAGTTTACTGACCATACCCACTCATTCAGGTTTGACCACCAGATAATGTGTATGGAGTCCTTCCATCCATCAGGAAGGATCTGCAGTTGGATTTCATCTAACCAATCCAATCTGCCAGAGTTTCCGCGCTCTCTGTGCAAGTTGAACTTCTATGCCCTTCAGTCACATGAGAGCTGAATAAACTCACAACATAAAGGGAAGAACAGGTCACAGTGAACAGTCCAGTCTTTCAACGAAATGCATTTAACTGCTTTAAGACAAGGAGCCACAGTGAAGTAACCCATTTAGGCCACTGAGGTTTTTGCCACAGCATTTTTTTGCTGCAGCCGCTTCAAACCGTTTCAGTGGTTTATTTTAATTTTGAGGCTGTTTGATGACAGGGACCAAATTTTAGGAATGGCATGCGCAGGCCTAATATAGGCTAATATGATATTAAAACAGTTAACCAATACGAATAGCTAAATAAATGAAACTTCACAGTAAAAACTGAATAGCAGCCAATTTTATATTTTCAGCACTTTAGTGAACACAAAAAAATGCACTTCTGTCTCGTTTAATACATTAGAAAATGCCATAATCATAAAGAAACCAATTATTACCATGGCAGCCTCCGTGAGATGTCATGTCTTTCCACTTAATTGCTCTGAGATCACCTTCCCATTGTGCATCTGGCATAGATCCCGGGACATCTATGGTTGAAAACAGTAATTAATATCATTATTTGTGAAGCATGTTTACAAGAACTCATATGTACAATAGAATCAATAAATTGGGGTGAACATATTCTGGAAGATGAACTTTTAATATACATAATAGCTTATACAAAAACAGTAACTTCATTGTCATTTAAGATACCAGCTAGTCACTGAAATGAAGGAGTTGAAGTTCCCAACTGCACCCGTTTGGAAAGTCTATGGGTCCATATATTACTACACCTACCTCTTCAGGGAGAGCTGATCACAGCCAAAGTGGCACAGCGCTCATTGGTTCATCGAATGGTAGGGGTCTCAGTATCCAGACCCCACTGATCAAACTTCTGACATTTCATTACGACATGACTAAAATTGTGTGATATGACTGTTACCTGTCACCATATTTCTTCATCTAAATTAGTTATACATTTTTTTTTAGTGTTTCTACAGATATAGACAACCTAGAATTTTTGGTTGGAATTGCACTTTAACATTGTGTTCTTGTATCACAAATTTGCAGATTTAGTCTTGTAGTAAAGCTGCAACACCAAACATAAAATCAACCCACACACAAAAAATAAAAAAACACCAATTTATTAATATCCAATAAAAGACATACAAAGATATATAAACAATAAATAGGTAAGTAATGTCATACACATGGGGAGACTTGGAGAGTCTAAATATCAGAAATACCTATAGTGTGGACAAAGTAGAGAGGAGATAACCAGAAGAAGTGAAACTGGCCTAGGAATCAAGAGATAATACGTGACCAAAAGATAAGTATAAGCAAGGGATAAGAACTCGAGAATTATCATGCATACAGAAGAAAAATAGTGAAATATACAAGGTTCATAGCATATTAAACTATCATAGACAGCCATAGAACTCACATAAAAGATGGACTAAAACATGACCAACAACTACCCACAATGCAGGCAACAACTTTCACCCCTCTTGGTCAAGCTGAGTGTATGAAAGAGATGGATGAGATAGCTTTCATTGGACCAAAAGTGTTTGGCTGACAGCTAACTTATGTGAATGGCAATATTAGGCATTCAGATTATGTCTAGAGGTTTCATTCCAGATGTATATCATGAATATATGAATTAATTAACTTAAGTCAGATGAATAAAACATATAAAAATACTTTTCCTATTGCGCTGCACTACATGACCTGCCAGACTCCCAAGTACTAAGTGCAAGTAATATGGTTGTCAGGTTACACATTTTTATATCTACATAGAAGATCTGTTTACCAAATCTGTTTAACAGATTCACTAAAAATGAATGCATACTGATGTCAGCTCATGTGTTTTTTTTTAACAGGAACCTTATGCAAATGTGTGCCCTCCATTGCCATCTTTTTGCATCAGTTTTTAGCAAATCTGTTAAATGGACCTGCCAAGCGGAGGCAAAAAATATGACATGAAAACAGTAGTATTGCAGTCAATGATACAAGCAATGTAAAGATCACAGGTTCAAGCCCCCTAGGCGGGCTTTAAAAAAATGTAAGAGTTTTTAAAAATTTAAATCATCCCCCCCTTTCCTTGATAAATAAACAATAATAAACAAATTACACATCCCCATGTCCAAAAACGTCCAGTCTACAAACATAAAATAATTTTCCAATTTTTCGCGATCAAAGCAACAAACATTCAGAATTTTTTCCAACTTCCTCGTACATTGCACAAAATATTAAATGGTACCATTACAGAGTACAATTTGTCCTGCAAAGATTAAGCCTTCAGATGACTCTATGAACAGAAAAATGAAAAAGCTACGGCTCTTGGAAGATAGGGAGTTAAGGACTATAGGCTTAAAGGGGCCCATGGCCTATAGGAGACAGAATATCTTCAGCTTCCATCTTTGTCATAGATTTGAAATGTCTATGGGCCCATTCACACGGAGTAAACGCGTGTATTTTGGCAAAATACACGTGTAAAAAATACACGTGTAAAAATAAGACTCCCATTGACTTCAATGACATTTTTTTACACATGTAAAAAAAACAGGTCAAAATACACGTGTAAAATGTCATTGAAGTCAATGGGAGTCTTAGGGAGGGTTCACACGGCGTAACGTGCCGCGTGATGTGGCACGTCTACGCAGCAGGACCCTTTGCGGGCCGTACACGCTCCCATTGATTTCAATGGGAGCGGGGATCGTATGCGCCGCGCTAGTTTGCGGCCGTGATTTTGCGGCCGCAACATCACGGCCGCAAACTAGCGCGGCGCATACAATCCCCGCTCCCATTGAAATCAATGGGAGCGTGTACGGAATGCAAAGGGTCCCATGGCGTAGACATGCCACATCACGCGGCACGTTACACCATGTGAACCCTCCCTTATTTTTACACTTGTATTTTTTACACTTGTATTTTGCCAAAATACTCAGTGTGAACAGGCCGGTACGTCTTAAGAAAGATTGCAGTCACCAGGGCATCAAGTCGAAAAGTCCAGATTAGACATATGCCCTGGGTGCCCATTGCTAACAATGCCACTGAATCCACACTCAACTTGTGTACTATGACAGGCTATGTGATATAAAGTGTAGTTTTCTGAATGCCTATCAAGCTGAATCTTATCCTTTTGTGTAGTTCCAAAGTTGACATCTTGTTTCCTGTGTTTCAGACCCCGGACTGTTATTTTTGTTATTTTTGTTAAACTAACAATACTAAAGAAGTGGTAAAATTGTCTGTTTATTAATATCAGAATCCCCTGGGCAAACATTGCTTAATATACAGCGTCTCATTGTGGATTCTGCTGTCACTTTGAGCCATATCTGAAACAATGCCAGCTTTCACCATGATTATCTAAAACTGTAGGCATATTGTATGTGTCATATGACATAGAGAAATGTTTTCTTTATATTTAGATTTTTCACATGGAGCTTTGTTTACTGACCTGACAAGTTATTAGCCTTGTGCCAAATACAGTAAACTATTTCCAGTAATTCTAGTTCTTAAGAGCAGTAATATTCTTTCTTCCACATTAAAGAGCTCCAGATGCAATAGCTCAAGTTAGTCTGGGAAATTATGGGCTCAAGTATGGATAAGCTCCCAATGTTTATCACTCCTGTAGCTTTAAAAGGGCTCTATCAATGGAAAAAGTCATTTTTAGCTAAGCACATCCTTGCATAGGCTTTAGAATTGCTATTTCACACCTACCTTTTGTATGTAAATTGCATCAGTGGTTTTGGAATAAGTCCATTTTTATTCATATGCTAATGAGCTTCCAGCCAGCACAGGAAGTTCCCAGCAGCACTCGTCTCTGCTATTATCTCCTATGTGTGTGTGCAAACAGGAAGCTGAGTCATCATCATCAGCAGCAGCAGCCTGTGCTGTATACACCCATAGGAAACAATAGCAAATAGGATGCATTGTGCACCCAGTCTAATTAGCATATGAATAAAAACAGACTTATTCAAAAACCACTGATGCAATTTACATACTAAAGGTAGGTGTGGAATAGCCTTTGTAAAAGCTGTGCAAGGATGTGATTAGTTAAAATGACTTTTCCCAATGATAGAGCCCCTTTAAATTGCTATTATTAGTATATTCTTAGTCAATGCATTGTTCAGTTTATACCTTGTACTACTATTCTGTTGAACTTGACTATAATAATAAAAAAAGCTCCAATAAATCAGTGGGTTATCTTCTTTTGTCAAGTTACTAAGAATTGAGCTATTACTTAGGTATATTTGATGCTGGTGCTGGTTTCGGAAATCGCAGCGTGTCCACGCTGTGGTTTTAAACGCAAAGTGGGCATGGGATTTGCATGAATCTCATCTACTTTGCGGTTACTGTAAACCGCTGTGATTTTTCCAGTGGGCAAATCGCGGCGTCTCCTGCCCGTGGGGCCCCGACCTTTATGTCTCATATCGGTATTTGACTATTATGATACTCTGCTGCTTCACAAACAATATAAAAATTTGAAACCTTTCTTTAAAAATAGCAGCGTGAGACTGGTTATTCACCTTCTTAGCTTCATCTGCTAAATAACAGTAATCTTTATTTATATCTCTCCTGACATATTCCATAGTACTTTACATTGCAAAGTATCCTAGAGCTTACAATATATGAGAAGTAAGGTAATGTGGCAAAGGTCTCATTGCATTTGTATCCCTTCCCACACACTATACAGCTTATATTTGGAGTATAGATCAGTATTTTCTGTCCTATAATTGGCATTCATTATCCACTCTCTTAGAAGGGCTGACATCACAGAAATTTTGAAATCAGCAAAAACATTGTGTTTAGTGTATAGCATTAGCACCAGGACAGTGCGACCCCCTGTAATGTTTATATGTTGGGATCCATGAGGTTCAGTTGCTGAACAAAGTGTATCAGTGGCTTCAGACATTGAGGCACTAACCCAATTAAGTCTATGGGATAGCACAGGAGTACCTCAACTGCAGTTGCTCAAATATGGATTTTGCTTTTATAGCGTTCACTGTACATTGCAACTGATATGTTCTGAGCTTCTTTTGCATAAAGCCATCACCTTTTTTAAAAAAAGTTGGAAAACAGGCTGAAGCCGATGCCCCACTTGGCGGTTTGCCAATGACCGAAACGCCAGAGTCAAAAATGCTGAGTTTTACAGTCACAGCAAAGTAGATGGGATTCCCACTTTGCGGTAAAATACGTGTAGCGGATGTGTTTTATTTCCATAACTGTTGCGGTTTTTGAAATAGCAGCATGTGAATTATACCTACGGAAACACCAGCGGTTTCCCTATAGGAGTAATTGAAGCAGAAGGTCCGCAGCGGAAAAACCATGATGTGTTGCTGCCACGGTTTTTCCCTCAGCACTTTTTTTTGCTGCGGGATGCCACACGGGGCATTAGCCTCAAACACTTTCGTGCAAGTCATGTTAGCCAATTTTTTTTATTGCAAATTATGCTAGACTTTTGTCACATTCTGCTTGACAAATCTCCCCATTAACTTTTTTTCTTCAAATCAGTTAACATAAATAAAAAGAATGAACAATATTACAAATTTTTATAAATATGCTATAAAAAGTGCTATAATGAGTTTTCAATTTTCATATGCTTCACAAGGCTTAGAATGAGTAGAATGGACAGGATATATGTGTAGAGTATAGTTGAATGACTAAATATTCCATGTATAGAAATGCATATTGAATAGGAATGGAATAGGTTATATGTGGGGCTCAGCCTAAGGAGAGTCAAAATAGTTTTAGTAAATGAATAAACCTCTGAAGATTTATTTTGTCCAGTGCTCAGATAAAGTGATCCTCTGGTTTGATCTAAACTTGTTCAGATAGAACCGGACGTGAAATTATTATACTCTTGGAGTCTCTTCAGACCCCAGAGTATAATAGGATTAGGTCCCAGGAAGGTGCAAAAAATAAAAAAACATTTATTCTCACCTTCCTTCACCTTCTTTGGCCCCCCTCAGGCCGTCCGGCGATCTGTTTCTTTCTCCTATATCTCAGAAGAAATAACAAATCATGTTGCAGCGGCCATTTTAGTTTGCCTGAGACAAATCCCAAATTGATCAGTTTTGGTAAAAATCTAACACTTTGGAATATTTTGGTCGATTTTGGCTTGTATCAAAAAACTATAACTTGCACTACGAAAAAAGAGCCCTCAGAGTTATAATAAATATGTTGGACTGAGGGCTCCCTGCCTAGATCTGTGCCCAATTATGGCCACTTTATAAGAATGAATGAGGCATGTGGTGCACTTGGGTGCAAGAAAGGGCCTTGCGCCACTGATTCACCCATTAATGACAGAAAACTGGGAAAGGAAATTTCTTCTTTATGTACTCCAACATGATGTCAACTATAAGTACAAGTCATTGTTCAAAGAATAAGCTCTCGTGATGCCTTGACAGAAAAATAAAAAAAGTTATGAATTTTGTAAGGCAGAGAAGGAAAATATAAAAAACATATTTGTAGCCTTACCAACCAAACTACTCTGTGTCCTTAAAGAGTTAAGCACTGAATGAACAGTATACTGGATATGTTTAGCTTATAGTGGAAAAAACATAAATTCACCAGTGTACATTGAATATCCCTGGACTTCTGAGACAGAAAATGAACAGAATATATCTGTAATTTATCGTGGTATGAACACATATTCCACATATTCCTTATACACTGGTATGAAAGCATATTCTACATAGCCCATATATACGGATTCCTTGTCCTTCTTAGAAATGGAATGAACAGGATATATGTTTAGTTTATGGTGAAATAAACACACATTCTATATACATGTTGATTCAAAAAGAATGGCGCAAAAGCGCCGGTGAGGTTTTGGAAATCACTGCATGTCAATTATACCTACGGAAACGCCGATGGTTTCCCCATAGCTATAATTGTAACAGAGAGTCCACAGAGGAAACCTCTGCATACTTTCTGTCTAAAGCGCTGTGGGAAGAACCGCGATGCGCTGCCGCCGTGGTTTTTCCTGCAGTGCTCTTTTACTGTGGGACGCCCTGTGAGGCCTTAGTATTATAAAGTTTTTTAGTAGCACTTCGTGCTAATGAGTAAAAAAAAAAGGTGAAAAACAGACACTTTTGTTTACATTTTCCCGGATATAAAAAAAAATTAAAACATGCAAAAATAAAAACAACATAAAAATAAAACCCTATGTGTCCCCGAAAAAAGATGCAGAAATTAAACAACCCAAATGATAAAAAATGTTACAGCCCTCAAAATCGGAACATACAAAAAACTAGAGATGAGCGAGTTTCGAATAGCACGCTTCCATAGGAATGAATGGACGCAGCCGGGGCCAGCATCCTGCTGCTTAACCACCTGCGCGCCAGCCGCTCCCATTCATTCCTATGGGAGCGTGCTATTCAAAACTGCCGTTTCGAATAGTACTCGCTCATCTCTACAAAAAAAACAAAATGTGTCTAGTCCTGAACTACAAATTGGCCTAGTATGGAAGTGGTTAAAAAGCAGTGAGCTACAAACAAGCTAAGTGATTGATAGTGTACCACATTACACAGCTGTCAGACCTCCATAGATATACAATTTCTAAGTCCCAGAAAACCCCATTAATCTTTTTTAAGAGCAGATCTGGAGAACATGTGTATTTTCTGTAAGTTTAGATGTAGCACTGGAGCTTTGTAGCATCTGGTGCACGATTAGCTGATTAAAGATAATAAAGATCTAAATGTTAATGTAAAATGGTTACTTCCTCTAAAAATGATTAAATTCCAGGTCAGAGTACCGACCTCTGCCGATACCATTAAGATAATCATTTGTGGCCACAAGTTGAATTTTTGTATGAAAAGTGTAGAAAAGATAAAATACCTATAACTTCTATTAAAGCAATCTTACAGTTATTCAAGATAATGTTTACAGAAACACATTAACTGTTTCCGTTGTTCCATTTTTGTAAGGTTAGGTTCACACTTGCGTAGGTCTGTTAGGTACTCGTAGGGTTTCTGCAGGACTTTTCTCTCCACTGATTTTTGGTACATGTGAACCTAGCCTTACCCCTCATTCTCATCTGCATTGGTATTCCAAACGGAATACCAAATGCAATTGCAAGCAGTGTGCAGTAAAAGCACACGGACCCCATAGACTATAATGGGATCCGTGTGCTTGCTGCGTGCTACCCACACGAATCATGCGGACAGGAAAGTAGATTGTGAACTACTTTCCTATATGCAAGTTCTCTCCATTATAGTCTATGGGGATCCGTGTGCTTTTACTGCACAGCGCCTGCAATTGCATTTGATATTCCATTTGGGGGGGTTCCCATGCGGACTACCCCGAACGGAATACCAACGCAAATGTGAACCAACCCTTACCTGCACCAAAGTCTTTGTAACATATTGGCTCACATTTACTAGCACTGGCTGAAATGTAGCAGATTTATCATATAGTTACTGATGTTCATTGATAAATCTGTCACATCCTTAACCTGTCTACTCTGTTTTAACCACCTACACTCACCGGCCACTTTATTAGGTACACCTGTCCAACTGCTCGTTAACACTTAATTTCTAATCAGCCAATCACATGGCGGCAACTCAGTGCATTTAGGCATGTAGACATGGTCAAGACAATCTCCTGCAGTTCAAACCAAGCATCAGTATGGGTAAGAAAGGTGATTTGAGTGCCTTTGAACGTGGCATGGTTGTTGGTGCCAGAAGGGCTGGTCTGAGTATTTCAGAAACTGCTGATCTACTGGGATTTTCACGCACAACCATCTCTAGGGTTTACAGAGAATGGTCCGAAAAAGAAAAAACATCCAGTGAGCGGCAGTTCTGTGGGCGGAAATGCGTTGTTGATGCCAGAGGTCAGAGGAGAATGGCCAGACTGGTTCGAGCTGATAGAAAGGCAACAGTGACTGAAATAGCCACCCGTTACAACCAAGGTAGCCAGAAGAGCATCTCTGAACGCACAGTACGTCGAACTTTGAGGCAGATGGGCTACAGCAGCAGAAGACCACACTGGGTGCCACTCCTTTCAGCTAAGAACAGGAAACTGAGGCTACAATTTGCACAAGCTCATCGAAATTGGACAATTGAAGACTGGAAAAACGTTGCCTGGTCTGATGAGTCTCGATTTCTGCTGCGACATTCGGATGGTAGGGTCAGAATTTGGCGTCAACAACATGAAAGCATGGATCCATCCTGCCTTGTATCAACGGTTCAGGCTGGTGGTGGTGGTGTCATGGTGTGGGGAATATTTTCTTGGCACTCTTTGGGCCCCTTGGTACCAATTGAGCATCGTTGCAACGCCAAAGCCTACCTGAGTATTGTTGCTGACCATGTCCATCCCTTTATGACCACAATGTACCCAACATCTGATGGCTACTTTCAGCAGGATAATGCGCCATGTCATAAAGCTGGAATCATCTCAGACTGGTTTCTTGAACATGACAATGAGTTCACTGTACTCCAATGGCCTCCACAGTCACCAGATCTCAATCCAATAGAGCATCTTTGGGATGTGGTGGAACGGGAGATTCGCATCATGGATGTGCAGCCGACAAATCTGCGGCAACTGTGTGATGCCATCATGTCAATATGGACCAAAATCTCTGAGGAATGCTTCCAGCACCTTGTTGAATCTATGCCACGAAGAATTGAGGCAGTTCTGAAGGCAAAAGGGGTCCAACCCGTTACTAGCATGGTGTACCTAATAAAGTGGCCGGTGAGTGTATTAGTTGTCTTATTTTGGTCTAATTTAAGCCACACCTTTTTCCTGGGAAGCCACACCCATGAATCAAGATACACCAAGATGCCCCAAGCTGAACTACATTCTGTGCACAATAATAACTATGAGCCATTGTATTGTAATTTATTCTATTGAAGAGAAATGCTAGTGAATCACAGGTCAGAGTAATAATAGTTAAACATTAAATAGAGATTAGAGCCACGTATTCAGTTACTGCGGTAATATATTATAGGTAATCAGGCTAGCTGACCATAAAATGCTGATTTTTGACAAGTCATACCTTGACATTGTTACGAATTATCTGCAATAAGTTAGGTTCAGACAGTCTATTCTCTGTTTACAAAGAGAAGCATATTTCTACAGTATGTGTCTCCATTAGAGATGAGCGAACACTAAAATGTTCGAGGTTCGAAATTCGATTCGAACAGCCGCTCACTGTTCGAGTGTTCGAATGGGTTTCGAACCCCATTATAGTCTATGGGGAACATAAACTCGTTAAGGGGGAAACCCAAATTCGTGTCTGGAGGGTCACCAAGTCCACTATGACACCCCAGGAAATGATACCAACACCCTGGAATGACACTGGGACAGCAGGGGAAGCATGTCTGGGGGCATAAAAGTCACTTTATTTCATGGAAATCCCTGTCAGTTTGCGATTTTCGCAAGCTAACTTTTCCCCATAGAAATGCATTGGCCAGTGCTGATTGGCCAGAGTACGGAACTCGACCAATCAGCGCTGGCTCTGCTGGAGGAGGCGGAGTCTAAGATCGCTCCACACCAGTCTCCATTCAGGTCCGACCTTAGACTCCGCCTCCTCCGGCAGAGCCAGCGCTGATTGGCCAAAGGCTGGCCAATGCATTCCTATGCGAATGCAGAGACTTAGCAGTGCTGAGTCAGTTTTGCTCAACTACACATCTGATGCACACTCGGCACTGCTACATCAGATGTAGCAATCTGATGTAGCAGAGCCGAGGGTGCACTAGAACCCCTGTGCAAACTCAGTTCACGCTAATAGAATGCATTGGCCAGCGCTGATTGGTCAATGCATTCTATTAGCCCGATGAAGTAGAGCTGAATGTGTGTGCTAAGCACACACATTCAGCACTGCTTCATCACGCCAATACAATGCATTAGCCAGTGCTGATTGGCCAGAGTACGGAATTCGGCCAATCAGCGCTGGCTCTGCTGGAGGAGGCGGAGTCTAAGGTCGGACCTGAATGGAGACTGGTGTGGAGCGATCTTAGACTCCGCCTCCTCCAGCAGAGCCAGCGCTGATTGGCCAAATTCCGTACTCTGGCCAATCAGCGCTGGCCAATGCATTCTATTAGCCCGATGACGTAGAGCTGAATGTGTGTGCTAAGCACACACATTCAGCACTGCTTCATCACGCCAATACAATGCATTAGCCAGTGCTGATTGGCCAGAGTACGGAATTCGGCCAATCAGCGCTGGCCAATGCATTCTATTAGCCCGATGAAGTAGAGCTGAATGTGTGTCCTAAGCACACACATTCAGCACTGCTTCATCACGCCAATACAATTCATTAGCCAGTGCTGATTGGCCAGAGTACGGAATTCGGCCAATCAGCGCTGGCTCTGCTGGAGGAGGCGGAGTCTAAGGTCGGACCTGAATGGAGACTGGTGTGGAGCGATCTTAGACTCCGCCTCCTCCAGCAGAGCCAGCGCTGATTGGCCGAATTCCATACTCTGGCCAATCAGCGCTGGCCAATGCATTCTATTAGCCCGATGAAGTAGAGCTGAATGTGTGTGCTAAGCACACACATTCAGCACTGCTTCATCACGCCAATACAATGCATTAGCCAGTGCTGATTGGCCAGAGTACGGAATTCGGCCAATCAACGCTGGCCAATGCATTCTATTAGCTCGATGAAGTAGAGCTGAATGTGTGTGCTAAGCACACACATTCAGCACTGCTTCATCACGCCAATACAATGCATTAGCCAGTGCTGATTGGCCAGAGTACGGAATTCGGCCAATCAGCGCTGGCTCTGCTGGAGGAGGCGGAGTCTAAGATCGCTCCACACCAGTCTCCATTCAGGTCCGACCTTAGACTCCGCCTCCTCCAGCAGAGCCAGCGCTGATTGGCCGAATTCCGTACTCTGGCCAATCAGCACTGGCTAATGCATTGTATTGGCGTGATGAAGCAGTGCTGAATGTGTGTGCTTAGCACACACATTCAGCTCTACTTCATCGGGCTAATAGAATGCATTGGCCAGCGCTGATTGGCCAGAGTACGGAATTCGGCCAATCAGCGCTGGCTCTGCTGGAGGAGGCGGAGTCTAAGATCGCTCCACACCAGTCTCCATTCAGGTCCGACCTTAGACTTCGCCTCCTCCAGCAGAGCCAGCGCTGATTGGCCGAATTCCGTACTCTGGCCAATCAGCACTGGCTAATGCATTGTATTGGCGTGATGAAGCAGTGCTGAATGTGTGTGCTTAGCACACACATTCAGCTCTACTTCATCGGGCTAATAGAATGCATTGGCCAATCAGCGCTGGCCAATGCATTCTATTAGCGTGAACTGAGTTTGCACAGGGGTTCTAGTGCACCCTCGGCTCTGCTACATCAGATTGCTACATCTGATGTAGCAGTGCCGAGTGTGCATCAGATGTGTAGTTGAGCAAAACTGACTCAGCACTGCTAAGTCTCTGCATTCGCATAGGAATGCATTGGCCAGCCTTCGGCCAATCAGCGCTGGCTCTGCCGGAGGAGGCGGAGTCTAAGGTCGGACCTGAATGGAGACTGGTGTGGAGCGATCTTAGACTCCGCCTCCTCCAGCAGAGCCAGCGCTGATTGGTCGAGTTCCGTACTCTGGCCAATCAGCGCTGGCCAATGCATTCTATTAGCCCGATGAAGTAGAGCTGAATGTGTGTGCTTAGCACACACATTCAGCTCTACTTCATCAGGCTAATAGAATACATTGGCCAATCAGCGCTGGCCAATGCATTCTATTAGCTTGATGAAGCAGAGTGTGCACAAGGGTTCAAGCGCACCCTCGGCTCTGATGTAGCAGAGCTGAGGGTGCACAAGGGTTCAAGTGCACCCTCGGCTCTCCTACATCAGAGCCGAGGGTGCGCTTGAACCCTTGTGCAGCCTCGGCTCTGCTACATCAGAGCCGAGGGTGCGCTTGAACCCTTGTGCACACTCTGCTTCATCAAGCTAATAGAATGCATTGGCCAGCACTGATTGGCCAGAGTACGGAATTCGGCCAATCAGCGCTGGCCAATGCATCCCTATGGGAAAAAGTTTATCTCACAAAAATCACAATTACACACCCGATAGAGCCCCAAAAAGTTATTTTTAATAACATTCCCCCCTAAATAAAGGTTATCCCTAGCTATCCCTGCCTGTACAGCTATCCCTGTCTCATAGTCACAAAGTTCACATTCTCATATGACCCGGATTTGAAATCCACTATTCGTCTAAAATGGAGGTCACCTGATTTCGGCAGCCAATGACTTTTTCCAATTTTTTTCAATGCCCCCGGTGTCGTAGTTCCTGTCCCACCTCCCCTGCGCTGTTATTGGTGCAAAAAAGGCGCCAGGGAAGGTGGGAGGGGAATCGAATTTTGGCGCACTTTACCACGCGGTGTTCGATTCGATTCGAACATGGCGAACACCCTGATATCCGATCGAACATGTGTTCGATAGAACACTGTTCGCTCATCTCTAGTCTCCATAATAAGTGACAAACTCATAGAAAGTAATTGTAGAAAAATGCAGGACACTCTTATTAGTTCCAAGGTGCTCTGATAGGGTTTCACCCCAAAACCACTTAGGAAAGTATTTCAGACACTCAAGTATTCTTGTGAAACTCGTTATTTATTGAAGGTGATATTATGAAATAAGGAATCCACATACGCTGTCAAATTCTAAAACCATTTCACAATTAACCATTACATTCCAAGCTTCAAGAAGACCTTTCATGTCCCCATAGATGTGCATTATTATACACTGCTTATAAAGTCAACAGAATGCTGAATTCAGTGCACTGTTTGTATTCCCGGCATGTGCTGTCGAATTTCAGCACCGGTATTTCCTCACTATCAGAATAGTGGACTGTACAGCCCCCCAACCCCCCAACAGTGCAAGTCTATGGAAGAGTACAGTCGGAGAGTGTTCCTCACAGCTCAATGATGACGCTGAGCTGTAAGGCCTGCAGTGGGGAGATATTGGTGCCAAAATTAACAGCAACGATATCTCCAGCATCGGGGCACATACCAGGAAAGCCGACCGTGCGCTGAATTCAACACACTGTTGACTTTCTATAATGCAGCTTATCTATGAAGATGTGGAGGGTCTTCTTTATTTAACAATTTTGTAAATATAATATTAAAAAAGGAAGGTGGGGCGGGTATCCTATCTATCTATCTATCTATCTATCTATCTATCTATCTATCTATCTATATTGCATACGACCATGTGCTCATGCTGGCCATGATAGAACAGATAGCACACTGACCTACACCACAGTGGTCTGCAAAGGCCTTGTAGAAAGATAAGAGTATGAAATAGGGTTGCAGAATCTTTACAGAGTGCTTCCACTATGTATATTCTGTATAACAGCAATACTTAGTAGACATTATAGCAACCTGTGTTTATGTGAGTACCTGCACAAATCAACCTGTTTACAGAGAAATCCCAAATCAGCAGTGTATAAAGATAAAGTTGATGCCTTAGTTACATTTCTAACCTAATAGTAGATCCTCTAAACTGGAAACTGGCTAGATTGAGGTTTGGAAACCAAAGGATTCCACTAATCTGCACGATTATACTCTAATAGGTGCAGACAGATAGCAAGATGGTGGGTTATAATGATAATAGGGGCAGAATCACAGGAACAAGTCAATGAATCCTAGAGCAAGGGCACAGACAACACTGAGTCGTAATCCAGGGACAAGGCAAAGGTAAAGTTCAGCAATCAGGAACAGAGTAAAATAACACAGGAACAATAAACTAGGCAAAGATATTTCTTAATCTGCAGACAAGGTGCAGAAGCCAAAGAAACCTTTAAACAGGGACCCAATATAATGACAAGCCAATGCCATCGTCTGAGGACACAAGCAATTCCTTTGCATAACCAAAGTTCATCTTTGGCTCGATCATAAATAAGGTTAGAAGATTGTTCAGGACAAGTCAGAATGGGTTTTTTTTTGACTCGCAATGTCACATTTAAAGCCACAGTCTTCTCCACTCCTCACTGTTGCTCAGATGCTGCCTTATGCCTGGTTCACATCTGCGTCGGTAATCCGTTCAGGGGAATCTGCATGGGGACCCCCTGAACAAACCACTGAATGCATTTGCAAGCGGTGTGCAGTGAAAGCACACGGACCCCATAGACTATACTACTACTTGCCGTGAGATAACAGCACGGAACATGCGGACAGGAAAGTAGATTGTGAATAGAGAATGCTGAATATTATATTTACCTACATAACTCTACCATCTTGCACTATAATCAAACCATAATTTTCCAGGATTCCCCTTTCAGGGTTCTCAGAAAGCTAGTAATGCAGTAATAAGGACTAATAAATACTAAATATAATTATTAAATAAATAAATAAATAAATTCCCCTGCTTGCTCCCAAATCATGGCAACACTCACTTGATTTGCTTTTCAGCATTCTGGAAAAACTGGGTAGCGTAGCATGTGGGGCTGTAATGGGAAATTCTGAACAACAACTTTACCTAAATAAATCCCACTCCTTGCCACATAACTGTGCCCTATAATGTCAGATGTGCCTTTCAGAGTCCTGGGAAAGTTGGGTAGCATACCAGATAATGCTCTATTAGGCATTTCAGAATAATGAGTAAGTAAAGTTATATAAAATAAATCTCCATCATTTCTTCAAAATCATGACAGATCTTTTTGCCTTTCAGGGTCCTGGGAAAACTGGGTAATATATGACTCACTGTTGAAGTTTATCCACATTATAGTCTACTTAGCAGGAGGACCTGGCTTTGCACGGGTATATTTCATTTTTTGTTTGAATATGAATCATGTGATCATGTGTATCTCAGTATGGATATCATTGAAAAACCTGCCATCAGTTGTTACTTGGAGTTAAGCTCTGCTACATCTCTAGAGACACAGCTCTGCTATATCTCTACATTTGCACAGCCTACCCAGCTCTGTGACATCTCTGCATACGCACAGCCTAACTAGCACTGCTACATTTCTGCATACACCCAGCATACCTAGCTCTGCTACATCTCTGCACACCCACACGGCCCTGCTAAGGGTGTAGTGTATAAAAATGGTGGGGTTGTTATGGAAACCTGGAGTATAGCTGTGTGTGACAGTTGGCGCGCTATGCCTGTGATTGTTCTGGCATCTCAGCAGCTCGCTGGGACACCATATAATGAGCATGTTGTTATGTTGTTGGTGTTGATGAACCACCTACTGTGGCGTTTTGGCAGCTCCCAAGCTGACCTGCTGCTGAATTTGTTCTTCGCACCGAACCTGTGATTGTTCCGCCATCTCAGCAGCTCACTGGGATGCCATATAATGAGCATACCATATAATGAGAATTGTGTGATAACCGGCTGCCGTTAATGAATGGCATGGGCAATGTGGATGTCAAAAGCGATCAGGCATGCAAAATTTTTACACCCCATCTTTTTATTCTCAAGGGAGATATGCTTCTACTCCCTTCTGCATGTTGGCAAGACATACAATCTTTGACAAACTAAATGTACATGTGTATGGGTCACGGCTCGTTCACATCTGCGCCTGGGAGTCCGTTCTGCAGGTTTCCATTTCCTGCACAAAACTGGGCAGGAGAAGGAAACCTGCAGGACTCTCTCACCCATTCATTTGAATGGGTTTGAAAAGTGTCCGGCCTTGAGCGCCGGTGAGCGTTTTATGCTCTCCTCGGCAAAACCGGTTTCTTTAAACCGGACACAGAGTCGGACATGCAGTACTCTGTGTCCAGTTTTAAAAAAAAACGGTTTTAACGCAGAGAGCATAAAACACTCACCGGCGCTCACGGCCGGACTCAGCATGACAGGTTGCAGCAGAAGACGGAAACCTGAGAATGGAGTGCCGAACGCTGGTGTGAACCCAGCGTCAGAAGGAATAACTGTTGGACAAGCGATATTGAAGCTATTATGGGCACCTTTACTAGATGTATAGATCATTTTTATATTGAGATCTGTTTTATTTTTATCAAATGCAAATAGTCGCTCTGTACTTTTCTTTAGTATACTAAGAGAGTTCTGTCATATTGAAGATGCCTTATGCTAAAATACAATTCAATCTTTTAAACAGTTATGGAGATTCTTCCCATTGTCCTCAGATTATTATCAGTATCCACGATCAATATTCATGAATAAGCTTCTTTTAAAAGGAGTAGTAGCTTAGCTAGGATGGGAAATGAACACTTGGGTAGTTTTCTATAAATTCCTGTGTCATTTATTTTACCTTTAACCATTATCAGATTGGACTGGTTAATATACAACTATGGAAGAGAGTGAAGGTCTCTCTGAGATAGATCAACCTTTCCATGCAATTTATACACATTTACACAGGAAATAATATGTTACTAATAGAGATGAGCGAACAGCGTTCGATCGAGAACATGTTCGATCGGATATCAGGCTGTTCGAGATGTTTGATTCAAGTCGAACACCAGGTGGCAAACTCGCTAAAAATTTCCCCTCCCACGTTCCCTGGTGCTTTATTTGCACCTATAACTGCGCATGGGAGGTGGGACAGGAACTACGACAACGGAGCCATTGAAACAAAATCGGAAAAAGTAATTGGCTGGCTAATTCAGGTGACCTCCAATTTATACGAAAAGTGGATTTAATATCTGGTTCATATGAGACTGTGAACTATGTGACTTTGAGACAGGGATAGATGTACAGGCAGGGTTAGCTAGGGATTACCTTTATTTAGGGGGGAATGTCACTTACCCAGCTCTTTGGGGCTCTATCTGGTTGGGATCCCTGTCAGCTTGCGATATGCGGGAGCTGACTTTTTCTCATAGGAATGCATTGACCAGCGTTGATTGGCCGAATGCCATACAGAGTACAGCATTCGGCCAATCAACGCTGGTTTTGCCGGAGGCTCGTCTGTGAGAAGGCCGAGTCTAATATCGGACCAGAATGGTGAATGGAGAATGATGTGGACCGACCTTAGACTCCGCCTCCTCCGGCAGAGCCAGCGTTGATTGGCCGAATGCTGTACTCTGTATGGCATTCAGCCAATCAACGCTGGTCAATGCATTCATATGCCGAGATGTAGCACTGCTGCACCGGAGATTAAGCAGAGCTGAGTGTGTGCTGAACCCTGCTGCACACTCAGCTCTGCTGATGCAGCAGAGCTGAGTGTGCAGCAGGGTTCAGCGCATCTCTGATGTAGCAGAGCTGAGTGTGCAGCAGGGTTCAGACATTAGACTCTGCCTCCTCACAGACAAGCCTCTGGCAGAACCAGTGTTGATTGTCTGAATGCTGTACTCTGTATGGCATTCAACAACCACAGGGGTTTGGGTGGTGGGTGCCCGTCCCTGGTGATCTGCTTACAACTTCCCTTATGGGTGAGTGCTCACATTATTTTGGTCTGTATTTACAACATGTCCACTTCCTAATATATGTTGGTTACTGGACCTCTGAGGGCAATGTTTGTGCCGCTCTTTGTATATAGGAAGTAAGATACATTTAAACAGGACCTACAAATTTTGATATTATAACACTCATTGCTCTTTTCAATAGGTGAACACAAACATTAGGGTTCATATTTAGGTCCTATATGGCTGTATTTGATGGGCAGTAATACTCACCCATGTGAGTTTTAATACATGATATGAGTATATATTTTGTACTTTGGATGTTTTGTAAGGAAAATTAGCAGTATCTACAGGGACTGCTATTGGCTGTGGCATCCCACTACACCCATTTTTGTATGTGTACATTTGTTTCCTTTACATTGTCCTATCTTTTGTATGTGGTAAATTATTATAATAAAGATTTTTGAGATTTTTATTAGTACGTTGCATATCTGATGTCATACTTACCCTTCTTTGTGGTTGTTGTTCGTGTTTTGTTGGTAAGGACATGTTTCTATAGGGCGTAGAATACACAATGGAACTCATGAATTTATTGTTATACATATATTGTGTTCCTATATTGCTTTGTGTTTTTCAATCTGTATGGCATTCAGCCAATCAATGCTGGTCAATGCATTCCTATGGGAAAAAGTCAGCTCACACATATCACAAGCTGACAGGGATCCCGACGTAATACAGTGACTTGGGCATGTTAGATGCCCCCAGACATGCTTCCCCTTCTGTCCCAGTTGCATTCCAGAGGTGTTGGTATCATTTCCTGGGGTGTCATAGTGGTTTCCCCCTAAACGAGTATTTATTCCCCATAGACTATAATGAGGTTGGATGTTAGATCGAACAGTCGAGTATTGAGCGGCTACTTGAATCAAACTTCGAACATTTCACTGTTTGCTCATCTCTAGTTACTAAACTACTGAACTATGTCATGGTAATTCACCATATCTAGGTCATACCATAAATACTGGATACTGTGATAACCGTTATTATGTGGTTTTTAATGATTATCTTCAATAGTTTATATTAACTCCCTGCCCTACCCTCCACGGAGCACATAGTTTAATTTCAGTGCAGTTCTTATGTCTAAAGAAAACTTGTCAGTGTAATAGGGGAAGAAAACCTTTATACTACAGGATACATTGTTCATATCCCATTAGGAATGTACAGTATAAGCATAAACTAGATAAAGTTGCCCACAAGAGTATAAAATACTAATATTGGAATAGTACAAGAAGAGCCAATATTCCACCTTTGTCTACCAAATCAGTCCACATACATAGGTAGAACTAAAGCAACAAATACTTGTTATGGAGTCTAACAACAAAAGGTGCTATTTCAATGACTTCAATGGGAGACGCTCACGAGGCTTACCTTGAGTCAGCCACGGAGTCCGCAGCTCGACACATGCTCCTGTTTAGTTCCATTCATTCGGGCCTAATCAGGAGCGGGATGCCGCGATGGGATGCCGATTAACTGCATGGTCCCCATGCGGACTCCCCCGAACGGAATACCAACGCAGATGTGAACGAGGTGTTAGATAGCTGTTGGTCAAACACTCCATCACCTAGCAGCTATTCCTCCTGACTCCCACATCCTTGACTAAGCAAGCATGTAATTTCAATGGGGAGAAGGTGATAGACTTCTATAGCAGGGTTTTAGTTTTTTTTCCAAAAGATCAGGCATGTTGAAGTCCAATATGCTTGATCCTCATTTTCCTTAACATCTGCCATCAAGGGAGAATCTTAAAATACCATATGTATTACATAATCATCCAAACCACAATTAATAGGTTTGGATGAATTTTGTGCATGACTACCTTAACCCCTTAAGCAATAGCCACCATGTACAACAGATGTGTGGAGGAATAGCATGGCATAGGCTACGGGAATGTGCCTGCACCATACCAAGAGGGTGTTTGCTGAGTTATAAAGTTTAATGCAGATCTCCAATTAAGAAATGACTTTTCATAAATGAATAGTACATGTGAATGCAAGAAATTTTGAAATATATTTTTATTAAGGAAATCTGTTTCCTTCTTATTTTACTCTATGCAGTGTTAGACACTTACAATGGAAGCACACATTTTCATGGGGAAAAAGGTGTTATATACAACTGAGCCTGACCTATCTGTGTCGTTGGTTTAATATGCTTCCCACTGGTGACCGATTCCCTTTAAAAAACGGCTGCTGGGAAATGAGCTGGTGCAAAAAAAGAGATTATCATTTATTAGAACAGATACATGACCGTTTGTCCTTTGTTGTCTTAAGAGTGAAGTAAATTGCAGATGGCAAATGTCAGGTCTATATCTCTTATCCAGGAAACACCATTGGCCCCAATCTGTGTCACTACTCCATCTGTCAGGTATAGTTACAATACCATAAATATATTAGGCCTTACATGGTTAAGCTCAGTCACACACTGCTAATCAGGTTTGCAGAAAGTTAATGATTTCCATGGTGTAGAGTGTGCTGTTAACCACTTAACGCATTTCTGTGACTCTTGTATTTCCAGTCTTACATTGCATTGAATATATGATTTTGGATCATCGATAACTATCTGACCAATGACAAATCCTAATTTCCTGTCATTGATCCTCTACAGTAAACATAAGGTTTATGTCTAATACCTTTAAATACACTAAACAGTATAAAAGAAAAATTATTTGAGGCCGGGGCCCCAGGTAACATATACGCCACAATTTTGTAGTGGAGGAAATGCTGCGGCAAAAACAGCGTTTTACAGTACCCGAAAAGTGGATGGGATTTTGGCTAATCCCATCCACACATTGTCAGCCCAGTCATTTGTCGCAAGGTAATTTTGAGGAGGTAGGGTCACTAGTAGGGGGATTCTGAGGAAGGGGTGTAATAGAAGTCACTAAAGTGATGGGGAGAGTACATACAGGGAAATTTGAGAAAGAGGTGCACCAGCAGGAACCCCTGAGGCAGTGAAGATGTTGCAGTGAGGTCAGGAATGAGGCACTGCTGGTGTACCCCCTTCTCACATCCACCTGCAGGTGCCCCCATCCACTCAGGGACCACTTCTGGTGCTCCCCTTCCTAGGCATTTACAGGGGAATTTGAGAATGGGCTACACCAGCAGGATTCTGTGCGGTGATGGGGGGCATCAGCATGAGGCACCAAGGAGTGAGGAGACATGGTAGCATAAAATGGTGCTGTAGTGCCTCCCTCCTGACATCAGAGTGGCATCTTTATTAACTCTACACGGGCAGCAGGATACACTCTCTGGTCTGTGACAACTATCTTCCCTGGAACCGGGGGCTATATTCTGCTTCCCATAAGCCATCGGCAACAGGTTCTCACATAGTGTATTCCTCTGTCGCCAGGCTGCTCTAGTCTACTGTGTACATCCGCCCCTTTGGTATCTGGCCGCACCCTTACTTAAAAGCACCCATCATGAGATGAGATGACACTGACAATAGGCAATATAACAACATTGCAGCTCTCAAGGAGGGGAAGGCCTAGATACCAAGGGTGCAAAACTATATAGCCTCCTGCATGTTACTATAGAGCTGATCTGGGTCCTGTAGGGTCTAGCAGCTCTAACAGCAGCACTAACAGACTCTGCTCCTGGTAGATCACGTAACCGCCAGGGTCAGAGGGGCGCCACCATGATCCTATGTATACAGGGCTCATTGAGTGCTGTGTACACAGCGATCAGGGAAGGCAGGAATGGTTTATTACAGCCATAGTTACAGCCAGCTCCCTGTTTCAGCAGCTGCATGATTTCAAGAACATGAGAGGGACCACTCAGATGTATATAGTATATGGGCAGTCCTGAAGAGGTTAATAAAACAGAATAACAGGAACAAAGAGCTGAAAATTGATTCTGTTTGTGCAGTTTTTCTATGGTATATTCTTCAATACATTTTTACAACAGATATTTTTGGCATTGTTTAAAGCTCTAGCTTAACATCTGAATAAATTACAATAGCATTACATTATGAAATTTAGGAAAGGCATGTTGCCACACAGTATCATACTCCGTTTGTGACCCCCACACAGTATAAAGCCCCTTAGTGTCCTTCATGGAGCATAATGGGGCCTTATTGGCCTCACATGTTATAATGCACCCTTAGTGTCCTTATACAGTATAATGCCCCACAAAATATTATTTCTCCCACACTGTTATGCCCAAAACAATATAATGCTTGCTTAGTGGCTCCACGCAGTATAATGATCTCTGCGCAATACACTGCTCCCTTAGAACTTTGTAACTGTCCATTTGGTTCCAGGAGAAGCGTCAAAAATACTGGCCTCCAATGAGGAAGGTAAAAATAATACTAGTATAGACATATTGGTAAAAATGTCAATCAGGCTGGTAGTTTGTAGGCTAGCTGGCAACCCTACCTATGACAAAGCCAATGGCAGCTTCTTTCCCCCTTCACTAACAGAGCCCCTACCACCTTTGCTGTCCATGTCCCTTTACCTTATAATGCCTCCCCCCCCCCCCCCCAGTGACCTGTAAACCAGTAAACAACCACTTCTATTTGCCTCTCCAAGCAGCAAATTATTAAAATGGTGCTATGATCCCTGCGGCACAAGCTGCACAAAGATGTAATCCAACTGACAGCTAATGACGGATCAATTTCTGGAGGGAATCCAAGGAAACTTCATGTGACTGAAACGATCATTTATCTGTATGGTTCAGACAAACAGCAGTAAATATTCACATAACTATCTTTCTATACACAGCTCCCTATGAAGGCAGAAAAGTGATATCAGGGAGAGGTGGCAGGGGTACTCCCCTCATGACTGCACAGAGATTATGTGTATGGTGTTTTATTATTACGTCTATCTATGAAGCTATGATAGGGTATGCTGCCTTTATAAAAGAAAGTCTTACACCTGTTCTCCAGTAGTGTGTGGAACTGCAGGGCACCCCATTTATTTCATTGGCATTGAACTGCAATACCAGATGCAAACTGTGGGCAGATGTGGCATTGTTTGTAGAAAGCAGCGACCTTTCAGCTGACAGATCTGCATTAACAGGGCCTGAATGTAGTATAATACAGAAATGAACTGTCCTCCATTTATAGAATATGTCTATGTCCTCTGCTACTTATATCCTAAATTATAACATTATCATTGAGCACATAAAACATATGGTTAACACATTATAATAAGTATAACAAGTAATAATCTGTGAATTAACCCATATTTCACATTCCAAACACCCAGGGATCACCCCTGCATGTTGGGATGGCTACTTAGTTAGAAACAGGAGAGATATATACTGTCAGTGATCAATACTGAGGGTCACTGTAAAAATAACGGAAACAGGGGCAAATTATAACCTTACAGTAAAGAGGATGCATACACTATGTCTACTTATGTGGCAGGGAAAGGAGAGGAGGCTGAAGAGCCTGCCTTTATAGGGGGCATTCACACTACCATTGGTGACTGTCACTAGTGTCTGTAACTATTGTCCGTTACAAGATTTTAGCAACGGACACTAGCTGAACTGTCAGAAATCCGTTAAAATTTCCATTCATTTCAATGGTACTTTACTTTGTATCCGTTAGTATCCGTATATGTCCGTTTACACCCAATCCATCAAAAGTCTGTTCTTTTTCAGCGGACAAAAAATCCTACATGCAGGACATTTGTGACCGTTATCAAAAACAGATGGCAAGTGTCCGTTATTTATTAACATTGAAGTCTATGGGCAACTGATTTACAATGGACAGTAACTGATAGCCATCAGTTACTGTTCGTTACTTTGTGTCCGTGTTTTCTGTGCATGCTCAGAAAGCAGAAACAACCCCCCCCCCACACACACACACACAAAAAAAACGGACAGTATAAAAAAACGGAGACTAACTGACACTAAGGGCGGGTTCACACCAGCGCCTGATCTCTGCTTTGTGGGTTTCCATCTTCTGCTGACAGGAGATGGAAACCCGGCAGTTAGTCTCCGCCCGTGAGCCTCTTCTGGTCTCCGCGGCGAAACCGTTTTGTTCTTTTTTTAACCGGACACAAAGTCCTGCATGTCCTACTTTGTGTCTGGTTAAAAAAAAACGGTTTCGCCGCGGAGACCAGAAGACGCTCACGGGCGGACACTTTGCAAACCCATTCAAGTGAATGGGTTTGAAAGCTGACTGCCGGTTTCCATCTCCTGTCCAGTTTCTAGGGCAGGAAACAGAAACCTGCAAAGAGGAGACCGGGCGCAGGTGTGAATCTGCCCTTACTAATGTTAACTGACACTAACTGATGCTAGTGTGTCCGTTTTTTTAAATGGATCAGTTAAAAAAACGGACACATTATCATCAGTTAGTTTCCATTAATGTCTGTTACGAGTTTTTTTACTGACACATTCATACCAGAAGTACTCACTTAAGACGGATTTTTCTTAGCATTGCTCATTTACACAATTGCAAAGGAAAACCTCAAAACCTGTTATTAATAAAAGATTAGATAATAACCTAATAAACTATTTTTACAATAATTTCCCTTACATGATAAAATATAATGAAATTATACTTAGACTTTAAACGTCTCTTTGCAGGTATGACTGGTGCAGACTCTTTCCTTGCAGATAATTCTGAAAATACTGAACAATACATTTCATAGTGTAACTTTACAACGCAGTGTCTGTGGATGTCACATTTTGTTTCTTAGGCCATACCCTGGACAGTGCTTATTGTTTCATCTTCACTGAAGTGTTGCTGCAGCCCACAACCAAGTGAATGTGACAGAGACATGAGTATGGACTTTTCAATGTCCTGGCAGCCTACACTATCTCTCTGGAAGGATTTACCATAATTGTGGAATCAATGGAAGAGTAAATAAAGCATGTACAACAGCGAAATGACTCCTTACATAGAGGTCATATCTTCAAGCAGTGAAGATGGATAATTAAAGGAAAACAATTTTAGCCTCTAGCTAGACTCTAAGTACACATTGTATATAACAAAAACATTATGTAAAAGAATGTTATTTTGGGTTTACTTCCGTCCTGAAAGTAAACTTACTGGTTTTCATGTGCTGTTACATACCTGGAATTCTATTCAGTGTCACCCAGTAATGTTCATCTGGACTGTAAGTGTCCTTAGACCACTTCAAAAGATCCAAGGCTCTCTGATCTTCTAGAATAAATTTAGTAAATTCCCTTGTCAGGGCAACGTATGCAGACCCAAAATAAATGGTAATATTGTGAGGAGGGGGAGGCTTTAAAATGTTGGTCCTAACCACATAAGAATGTGCTATATCCTCACGATGAACATATTTGGTGCGGGGGATGGCATGATCTGGAGGCAGGACCCCAGGTGTGATATTTTTTCCATTGAATTTTTTTAAATGCTGTACAATCTCCCTATTAGTCTTCAAAGGGAAATCCTGTCCACACGTATTGATCACATACTTCCACTGCACCTCAGATTTCAGCAGATCTTTCATGCAGTTCAGATCAGCCTGCAGTCTGGATATTCCAGCATAAACCACAGGCTCCATCTTCGAGGCGAGAAAAGCATTAGGAAAGCAGTCTACAAAATCATTTACTCTCTGCAAGTAATCTGCGCTTGACTTCTCATCCACATGGATACAGTATATATTTTGAGGCATGTAGATCGCTCTAAACAGTCTCTCGAATGTATCAAATTCCTTATGCACTGTCATCATATAAGCTAGCGGAAAGGCTGCCTCTTCATCTGAAAGAGGATTTGTGATGTAGTGATTGTGCGTTGTATAATCTTCACAGTTATACCTTTCATACGAGTTAGTGACTGTAGGTTGGTACAGAGATTTTTGTCCATTTAAAAGTGCATCACAGGCTTCTATTAAAAGGATTCTTTCTTCAGTTGCATTAAATCTGTGGAAAGTCTTCCATTTTACTAGGTTGTTGTTATAATATAACAACAGAAGGGTTACACTTAATACAGGAATAGGAAATATGTATCGCATCCAAGAAGTCATTATTAAATAAGAAGAGAAATCTTATACCTCCATTGAAATATGCCTTTCATCTACTGTATATTCCGGGATTGCTGAATGCTGCATTATCCTTTCTCTGTGCAAGCCTTCCTCCTGGCAATGTAATTGTGTCATCTCTTTTCAGTGTGTAGCAGAACCAGTCTATGTTCTCTCCCTTTCTTCATATGATTTTCTGCAGCCTGCATGAGGCAGTGATGACCTTCTGTTCACTTTAACGATTTGCATATGAAAGCCCTGAGCGTGCTCATTGGTTAGTAGCATGTTACTGACTGCTTTAATCTGTCCTTTCCCTTTTTCCTTGCATATGTTTCACAAGCAAGCCCTGCTGCTGGATCTGCTCTGTATTTAGAAATACAGCCACATTAGATGAACAACTAATTATGTTTGCAGACACATTGTAGCAATTGTTGAACCGGGGTCTGCTATACAGGACTGAGGGCTGTAAATACATTAAAAAATATTTTTCTTTTTCTGTGTTTATAATCTCATTAGTATTATTTGCCTTTATCTGATAGAAATTCTACTGTATTTTATGCAAATGAATGCTCTTCTGAAAGAAGAAAAGAAACAATTTCATATCAGTCAAACCAGAAACTCCTCCAAGTAATTCTGTCACCTCCCTGATATATCTATGTTAGTAAATACTGGTATCCTTTCTAAATTAACAATTTTGGATTACGCTTTTTAGACTGTTGTGTAGTGTTGTTCTCCTAGAAATGTATGAATATATTGACAATTGGGTGTTACCAATTTGGAGTGTTTCTCTGCACACTCTGATACTGACCAATGAGAGCTGATAGTGTCAGTGTCTTCTCTGACATGAGAAATAGGGATGCCTAATTGTCAATTTATTTACTGTATAAATAGTCAGAAGCAACAATGGGAACAGAAAAAAGATGGTCCAGAATAGTTAGGCCAAGGGGACTACAAGAATTTATGAATTTTCAGGATTGGTGACTGGTCCTCTTAAAACTAACTTATTTCTTGGATGTATAAAGAAGATATAAATCTCATTGTTTTCTAATGTAGCTACGGTGTATTTTATACAGTGGTGAACCTAGCCTCTCTGCTGCCTCTCATCTTTTGATCATCTGCCTCGGGCGGATGATCTGGGGGGGGGGGGCTAGTCCTCCTCTGGGGTAAGGGGGTGCTAGTTGCAGCATTACAGTGAATACAATGCAGTAATATCTTGTGCAGTAATATATACAGGAGGTATCTTCCCACATTTCCC